>NC_136813.1:39419440-39904544 GCF_951394365.1 Tetrao urogallus | reverse complement strand
ATAAGGGAAGCAATTTATGAAGTTACATTTGATGGCCCTGATATGGTCAAATTCTCAAATTTATTGGTCCTGAAAAAATATTCAGAGTTATGGAGTCAGTGGACACTGGAACAGAAACATCAATTATTTAAAGAGATCCGAGTAAATCTGATGGAGACAGAGTGATGGTTGGTGGTTTTGGGGGAGAGACTATTCCTGTCACCCAAACATGACTGAAATTGGGGGTTGGGCATCTCCCACCCCGGGAGTATAAAGTGTCTATTGCCTCACTCCAGGAATACATCATGGGCATAGATATTCTGTAGGATCTGGCTTTCCAGACAACTGTGGGAGAGTTCAGACTTAGAGATGTACTAGTATCTGGACGGTGCAGGCAGTATTAAGAGACCATGCGAAACATGGACCTATTTACCTGCCAAAACCGTGCCAGATTACCAGTGTAAGACAGTATAGCCTCCTGAGTGGACATGAAATATCGAGAATGGTGCAGGAATTAGAAAAAGTGGGCATTATAAGACCTGCTCACAGCCCACATAACTCCCCCCATATGGCCAGTGCAAAAGTCGGATGGCACGTGGAGAATGATGGTGGATTACAGAGAATTAAATAAGGTCATGCTGCCTATTCATCCAGCTGTACCCAATATTGCCTCCCTAATGGACACATTAAGTAGGGAGGTAAAAACCTATCATTGTGTCCTAGATTTAGCAAACGCGTTCTTCAGTGTCCCAATTGCTGAAGAATCGCAAGATCAGTTTGCGTTTATGTGGAGAGGCAGGCCGTGGACCTTTCAGATCCTGCCACAAGGGTACGTGCATTTGCCGACATACTGTCATAACCTAGCGACGTGTGACCTGGCTAATTGGAAAACAACTGATGATGTTATCTTATATCACGATACTGATTTTCTCCTGTTGACATCAGACTCACTGGAGGTGGTAGGACAGGCAGCAGATTCATTAACTGTCTATTTGCAACAGAGAGGATGGGCCATAAATCCTCAGAAGGTGCAAGGTCTGGGCCTGTCCGTAAAAGTCCTGGGAGTGGTTTGGTCAGGAAAGATCAAAGTATTACCCAGTGCTGTCATAGATAAGGTTCAGGCGTTCCCAGTTCTTCCAACACCAAAGCAGCTGCAAGAGTTTCTAGGTATATTGGGTTACTGGCGTTCCTTTATACCTCGCCTAGTTCAGCTGCTAAGGCCACTGTACAGACTCACAAAAAGGGGCAGCTAATGGGACTGGGGGAAAACAGAACAGGACGCTTTCCAAAAGGCAAAACTGGCAGTTAAACAAGCCCAGGCATTGGGTATATTTGATCCTACCCTCCCAGCCGAGTTGGACGTTGACGTTACTCAAGATGGCTTTGGTTGGGGCCTGTGGCAATGCCAGAGTTCTGTTCAGACTCCCATTGGTTTCTGGCTCAGGTCTGGCGTGGAGCAGAAGAAAGATATACGATGACTGAGAAACAGTTACTGGCTGCCTACTCTGCATTACAGGCAGTAGAGCTGATAACTCAAACAGCTGAAATCATAGTTAAGACCACTCTGCCGATTCATGGGCGGGTGAAAGATCTGACCCACCTTCCTAAGATAGGGGTGGCCCAAGCACAAACAGTGGCACGATGGGTCACCTACTTCAGCGAAAGGAGTAGTCTGTCCTCATCATCATTAAAAGAAGAACTCCAGAAGATCCTAAGCCCAGTGACATATCACTGTGATGCACCAAAAGAAACACTGGTTGCTCCACCAGAGAAGAGTCCCGTTCAGGAGAGAAAATATCCTATCCTGAAGATGCCTGCAGATGGGCAGAACTGCAAGCTGTGTGGATGTTTATAACCAAGCAACCCAGTGATGGTATCCTGAATATCTGTACACATAGTTGGGCTGTATACCAGGGGCTCACTTTGGATTACACAGTGGGCCACCCAGGAATGGACTATCCACGCCTGACCAATCTGGGGCAAAGACCAGTGGTTAGACACATGGAATGCCGTTAAATACAGGACTGTATGTGTCTACCATGTTTCTGGTCATCAGCCCTTACAGTCACCGGGAAATGATGAAGCTGACATGCTGGCCCAAGCTTGATGGATTGAGAATTCACAATCTGAGAACATCACCAGAAGTTACAGCATGTGGGACAAAAGACAATGTGGGCAGCTGCTAAAGCATGGGGACTGCCCATACAACTACCTGACATCATCCAGGCATGCTGGGATTGCAACTCTTGCTCTGAGATGAGACCGAGATTGTTGCCTGAAACAACAGCCCACCTTGCTATAGGATACAATCCTCTCCAGCAATGGCAGGTTGATTACATCAGGACCCCTCCCTCAGTCGGAGGAGGGAGATATGCCCTGACCTGCATTGATACCGCAAGTGGGCTACTGCAAGCCTATCCAGTACCGAAAGCAAACCAGGCATATACTATCAAGGCACTTACTAAACTGATGCCTGACTATGGGACACCTCAAGTCATCAAAAGCAACCACAGGACTCATTTTACTGGTGCAACGATACAGCACTGGACAGAAGAAAATAACATCGAATGGCAATTCCACCTGCCATATAATCCAATGGGGGCAGGCCTCATTGAACATTACAGCACTGTTCTTAAGGCTGCCCTGAAGACAGATTCCCAGTCCCTGCAGATCCCAAGACGGCAGACCCAGGGCCCTGAAATGTTACAGACAACATGGGCCTCCCTGCTTAGGATCCAAATTATGGGCACTGATCATCAGGTAAGACCCCACATTGGCAAAGAAAATAATCTTCTGTTCCCTGCCCCTGAGAATTTAGATCCAGGTACCCATAGGATCAAATGGCCTTGGAAGGTGCAGGTAGGACCAAAGTGCTGTGGCCTACTTGCACCTTGGGGGAGATTGTTGGAGGTGGGAGGCTTGGTAGTCCCTCCAGTAATAGGTACATGGCCTACTAATACTGTGGTCAACACTCCAATCTTCATTGCTAAAGGGACCCCCATCATGTCCCTATGGCAGATCAAGACACCCCCTTTGGTGCCTGATGTAGTTATGCAGCTGCAGACATCTGGTTGTGGTACAGACAGCCGGGACATGCCCCAGTACAAGCTGAAGTATTGACCCAGGATAGAAATACGCCTGAATCTTGCCCTGGAGAGCAGACCTTCCCCTCCTGGTACCTCTGAAACATCTGTATTACTCCCTGTGAGTCTTCGAGCCTTCAGGATCACTGGAAAGAACGAAATGCTGTCAAAGCATTCCAGTGTTACTGTCAGATCACGTGCAAAACCTGGTGACAGTCTACATGGGACTGATGGAGCATAGGACGGACCTGCACCTCACGACCACATGCCTCCAAGTAACATCATCGAGCACTGGCCCATAAAGGAATATGAACATTCACCGACTGTCACTCACCTTGAAATGTATCAACATGCGTTGGGATGGAAATTGCCTAAGAGTTGCAATGCATCAGATCTCTGTATTAAAGCTTCTCCTTTAGTCAACTCAATCATTGGTTCATGCCGTGAAGGGGTGGAGTGTATGGGAACTACTGAATCATGGCTTGAACCTCTGATTGACCACCTGAGGCAAACAATGAGTCAACCCTGGGAGCACAGGTGAAAACAATTCTCCTCTGCTATTGGAGGGGGTGAAGCCTGGCTCCATCTCTACTAGATTCCATTTAAGATCTTACTAGCAGTGGGAAAGGATCTCTTTTGGAGATTGCTCCTCTTGGAGTCTTCTCAGTGAGCCCAGGATAAGAGTAAGCTTTCCATCCGTTGTTCTTTATTGTGATAACATGTTTAGCCTAACTTTCCAGTATATTTCTTAATTATAACATCCATATATTCATTGATTATACAGGATCCCATCCAATCTGGCCTTGAACACCTCCAGGGATGGAGCATCCACAACCTCTCTGAGCAGCCTTTTCCAGCATCTCACCAGTCTCTTGGTTAGGAACTGCCCCCTGATATCCAACCTAAATTGTCCCTCCTTCAACTTAAAACCCTTTCACCTTGTCCTGCCGTTCTCTACCATTATTAAGAATTGACTCCCCTCCTGTTTGTAGGCTCCCTTTAGGTACAGGAGGGCTGCAATAAGGTCACCCCGCAGCCTTGTTGTCATGGTATTATGATTTTTAGTTATTGGTATTCCATACCATAACGTCATGTAGTGCACTGGGAGTTAAAAGAGTTAATGCTCCAGTTCCAGGCACCTGTCTGGATGAGAAGAACAACTACATACTATAGAGGACTTTGTGTTCACAGAGGGGATAAAAGCTTTCATAGATCAGCTGACCTGCCATTTTTTGGCTTTCCTCCCTGCTGCTCCTCCTGACCACATGCATAGCCTCAGCATTAGCGTAAGGCCTTAAGCTTTCAGATACTCTCTCATTATATTTGTTTTATTTGCTCTGATTCTAGTTATAATGCATTACAGTGCATTATCTTGCATTCAGATACCTTATTTGGTAAATTAGTTTGTTTCTAAGATTGTTGCTGCTTTTTTGTTTTGGGGCCCATCTCTCTACCTTTTTTCCCTTATCCCTTTTTCTGGAGGTGTGGATCTGCAGATACTTATGCTCTGCTAGTCACAGAACTGCGCCAAACCAGTCTGTAAACTGTTGACACTTCCTCAGCCTGTCTTTGTAGGGGAGGTGCTCCAGTCCCCTGATCATCTTTATGGTCCTCTTCTGGACCCCTCCCATCAGCTCCACATGTTTCATGTATTGGGCATCCCAGACCTCGATGCAGTACTCCAGCTGGGGCCTCACAAGGGCAGAATAGGGAGGGACAATCACCCTCCTTGTCCCTGCTGGCTGCCCCCTTCTGATGGAGCTCAGGATACCATTTGCTTTCTGAGCTGCAAGAGCACTCTGCTGGCTCATGTTCAGTGTTTTATCCAGCAGGACCTTTAAGTTCTTCTCTGCAGGGCTACTCAAGGTTTGCTCCTTCCAGTCTGTATAAATACCTGTGATTCCTCTGGCCCAAATGTAAAACCTTGCACTTTGCTGTGTTGAACCTCGTTAGGTTCATCCGGGCCCATCTTTCAGGTTCCTCTGAACGGCATCCCTTCCGTCCACCGTGTCACCCACTCTCAGCTTGGTGTCATCAGCAAACTTGTTGAGGTTGCACTTAATTCCAATATTTATGTCATTGATAAAGATGTCAAAGAGTACCAGTCCCAAGACTGGGGAGATACCTGGGAGATACTGCTTGTTATCAGCCTCTACCTGGACACAGAACCATTGACGACCACACTCTGCCTGCAGCCTTCAAAGCAATTTCTTATCCATCAGGTGGTCCACCCATCAAATCCACATCTCTCTAATTTGGATATGAGGATGTGGTGGGAGACAATGTCAAAGGCCTTGCTCAAGTTCAGGTAAATGACATTGGTTGCCTTCCTTTTGGCCACCAATGCTGTCACTCCATTGTAGAAGGCCACCAGATTGGTTAGGCATGACCTTCCCCTGGTGAAGCTGTGCTGGCTGTCTTGGATCACACACTCCTTCCTCATGTGATCAAGCACGCCATTCAGGAAGATCTGTTCCACTACCTTCCCAGGAACAGAGTGAGACTCACAGACTTGTAGTTCCCCGGATCCTCCTTACTCCCTTTTTTGTAAATGAGATTGACATGACCCTTCCTCCAGTCACTCAGGACCTCACCTGACAGCCACAGCTTTTCAAATATGATGCAGAGCAGCTTGGCAACCACCTCAGCCAGCTACTTCAGAACCCTGGGATGCACGCCATCTGGCCTCATAGATGTGTACACATTCAGTCCCATGAAGCGGTCTTGGACTTGCGCTGCCCTTACAGTGGGGGGGGGGGGGGGGGGGGATTTACTGTCCCAGTCCCCACATAGAGGTTTAGGGATGCTGGGCACAGGGATGCGAAAAATATTGGAATCCTGGCTGCCAGTGAAGACCAAGGCAAAGAATTCATTCAGTACATCAGCCTTCTCCACAGCTGTTGAAGACAGCTCTCCTTTTACGTTTACCAAAGGAGGTACTCTCGCTTTAGCCTGTCTCTTCTGGCCAATGTACCTGTAGAACATCACATATTGTTTGTCACATCCTTTGCCAAGATCAGTTCTGCCTGTGCAGCGCCTTTCCTGATCCCATGTCTGCAAGTCCAGATGGCATCCCTGTATTCTTCCCAGCTGACATGCCCTTGCTTCCAAAACCTGTATGTACCTTTCTTCGCCCTCAGTTTGCCCAGCAGGTCCTTGCTAAGCCATGCCGCTTTCCTGCCTCCTCTGCCTGCTTTCATATTCAGAGGGATGGAGAGCTCTTCTGCTCTCTGGAAGGCATCCTTCAAGAGCAGCCAGCTTTCCTCAGCATCTTTGTTTTTAAAGACAGAATCCCAGGGGATTTCGGCCAACAATTCCTTAAATAGCCCAAAGTTCGCTCTTCAGGGCTGTTCAGGGTCCTGATCCCATGCTTCGCCAGGCCCACATTCCTCAAGATCACAAACTCAACCAGGGCACGGTCACTGCAGCCCAGGCTGCCTCCAACCATAACACCTTTAATGATCTCCTCCGCATTGGTGAGCAGCAGGTCCAGCAATGCTTTGCCTCTGGTTGGTTTGTCCAGTACCTAAACCATAATATTATCATCAGTGGATTTCAGGAGTCTCCTGGATCTTTTGCAGCTCACAAAAACTTGTAGTTTTTACAACAGATACACAGATGATTCAAGTCTTCCACCAGGAACAGAGCCTGTGAGCATGATGTCTCCTGCAACTGAAGCAAGAAGGCCCTGTCAACAGGCTCTCCTTGATCAGGCAGTCTGTAATATACCCGTATCACCAATGGCCTTTATTAGTCTTATCCCTAATTCTAACCCAAAGGCTTTCAGCCTGTTCCGCACTGTTTCTCAGAATTAGCTCCTCACAGTCTAACCTGCCTTTGCCCTCAATGGAGGGCAACTCCCCCAGCCCTCCTACCTAGACTATACCTTCTAAAGAGCTGATACCCCTCAATCATGGTATTCCAGTTACAGGAGTCATCCCACCGTGTTTTCATAACAGCAGCAAGGTCATAATTTTCCAAGTGCTTCACGGTTTCCAACTCTTCCTGCTTATTTCCCAGCATAGGTATAAAGGCATTACCACTGGGCTTTCCATCTCACCAGCTTTCTAGAGGATCCAGGATCCCCTAGAACAAACAGCATCCCCATGCCTTTCTCCATGCCTTTGTACTCCACCCTCTTCAGACATCAAATTTGGGGTAAACCCTTAAACTACCCGCTCAACCCCACTGGTCCTTATTTTGTCCCCTTCCCCCGTCATACCTAGTTTGAAGACCTTTCAGTGAGTCCCACCAGTTCCTGGGCCATGATCCTTTGACCCCTTGGAAACAGGTGAGTTTCATCTGTAGACATCATGCCAAGTGCAGAATAAATTGTCCCATGGTCAAAAAAATCAAGATCCTTGTGTTTGCACCAACCTCTAAGCCATTTTCTGAGGTGGGTTTTCCTGATTGTCTCAGTATCCTTCCCCACCACTGAAGGGATAGAAGAAAACACCTGCATACCCGCTCCATCAGCTACCCACTCCATTCCCATGAAGTCCTTTTTGATAGTTCTCAGGATTTTCTCAGCAACTTCATCACTGCTGGCCTGAACTGTAGATAAAGGATAATAATCAGAGAGTGAATCAGACCAGGAAGTTTCCTAGAGATATCCCTGACCCGTTCCCCAGGGAGGCAGTACACGTCCCCAAGGGTAGGGCCAGGCAGAAATAAAGGGCCCTCCAATCTTCTCAGCCAGGAGTCGCTTATGACAACCACCCTTCTGTCCTTCTGTACGGAGGCAGTCTTGAGATGTGGAGTCGACTGCTTTGAGACAGCCTAGTGAGTGGACCTCACACTGCAACCTCTTTCACCTCTCCCTCAAGTTCCAGGGCCTCAAACCTATTTTGCAGAGGCACCTGGGGAAGCGAGGATGGTCAGGATGGAGTTTGTCTACATCGCTGAGTCATGACCCATTTCCACTCCTCCTCTCAAATTGTGTCACTCTGCTCAGCAATGGCAGGGCAGGGGGTCCACCACTGTCTAGTGAATATTGCCAGTGTCTGTCTCGCAGAGAGTTACAAGTCTGTCACCTGCTCACACTCTCTGTTACTTCTTAATCTCTCACTTCCTCCTTGAGTACAGCCACTATGCTGAGCAGGTCACCCACCTGCTCACACCTCACATAGGTGGAGTCCCTGCCTCCCTTCTCTGGTAGTAATAGACTTGCTGGAGCCAGAGACTTGAACTGCCACTTCTTCAGGCAGGGACTTTCTGAATTGCCATCTTCTTTCTCACCAGACTTTCTGCCTGGTGGAGACCATTGCAAGATATAGAATCGCAGAATTGCTCAGGTTGGAAAAGATCAACCATATACTGTTGGGGAGGTACCAGATAGATGGCCGGTCTACTAGTGGGCAGAGATACTATGCCCTGCTCTCCTGCCCTGCGCAAACTGCCACGCCTTGCCCTGTTTGCTCACCCTGTTCACAGCGCTCCCTAGAGGCAGATTTTAAATACTCATGGGATTGGTCCACCGCTGCTCCTGGCTCCACCCCCTTAGCATCAGATTACAGCAGAGAACAAAGTCAGCTGCTCCCTGACAGGTCTGCCCCTCAAACAGCCGAGGCAATTCCCTGCTGCCCTGCAGAATGCATCTGCTCCTTGTGGAGTACCTTGCCAAAAAGCCCTCTCTTCTCCACGCTGAACAAGCCCAGCTCCCTCAGCCTGTCTTCGTAAGGGAGGTGCACCAGCCCTCTGATCATCTTTGTGGCCTTCCTCTGGACACTCTCCAGCTTCCTGTCTTTCTTGTATTGGGGGCCCCAGACCTGGACGCAGTACTCCAGATGGCACCCCACCAAGGCAGAGTAGAGAGGGACAATCACCTCCCTGTCCCTGCTGGCCACCCAGCATCCATTTGCTTTCTGAGCTGCAAGAGCACGCTCCTGGCTCATGTTCAGTTTTTTATCCACCAGGACCCCAAGGTCCTTCTCTGCAGGGCTACTCTCAAGGAGCGTTCCTTCCAGTCTGTATAGATGCCTGGGATTCTTCCAGCCCAAGTGCAAAACCTTGCCCTTTGCTGTGCCAAGGCCTCACAGGGTTCACATGCGCCCATCTTTTGAGTTTCTTGAGGTCCATCTGGATGTCTTCACTTCCTTCTCATGTGTCTACTGCATCACTCAGTTTGGTGTCAATCAGCAAACTTGCTGAGGGTGCACTTGAGCCCATCATTGATGTTATTGATGGAAATGTTGAAGAGCACAACAGTACTTTTTCTCTGCATCTGAGCTGATGAATATCTACTCTTCACTGAAATGCTCTCAGGAGAAATGGTTCATTGGGATCACCGCATTGGAGACTAAAAAAGCTCTTTTAGTCCTCAAGAGCAATGCCTAGCATTCTATAATAGCCACAGCTGTACAGCCAAGGAAATAGAAAAACACTGGACTGAAAAGACAATTTTCATAAATACATGTGTTTTCTTGAGACTTCAAAATGTTAACCTACTGCCCTAAGCTAACAGTTTTTGGTAGAATATTTTTCTTGGCATTTTTTTTACTGTACAACATAAGTATAAATAATAATTAAGAGAAAGAGAGACATACATGTGACCTAGAACTGAAGCCTTATCTGCCTTTTCCAGAGAACAATGTAGAGGCCAGGTAATTAAAGCACTGCATGAAAGAATGGGAAAGGGAAGTGAACTGGGGAAAGCTTCCAGTGTGCTGCCTTTAATTACAGATGTGAAACTTCAGAAGAAATCTTAGGAAACAGTCTTTCTGGGGTAGCAATAGGAGCCTCAATTTTACAACACAGATACATCTAGTGCCAACTGACCCTTTGAATGCAATAGGGTAGTACATTCTTTGAAGGCTATAGAAACATTCTTCCTTCAGATAGGAAACATTATCACCATAAAATTATTAGATTTGTCTAGTAAAACCTGACAGCTAGTAATCCTGATTCAGAGACAAGGTCTTAGAAGAGATCTTTGCCCTACATGCATTCAGCTTTGTCTTTCAGCTAATAAAGCTTTTAGATAACAGTCAAACTATAAATTTGATTCCAAGTCCTGAAGGCAACACTACAGGAAAAAGAAAAAATATATATATATATATAAATATATATATATATATATATATATGTGTGTGTGTGTGTGTGTATATAAATATATAAATATAAATATATATATATATATATATATATATATATATATATATATATATAAACACAAGAAGAAAGCCCTGATAAAACTATATTAAGACTGAATTCCAGGAAAACATTGTCAAGATACATAGCCAAAATGAAGAAAGCAATACTTAACCTCGTAGAGCTAAAAAGAAAAGCACCATTTCCTTCTCAGATTCTCTGAGCCTTGAGAGACAGAGCCAGTAGCAAATTACATCTGTTTGAGTTCAGGTTCTAAGCACTCCGGAAACACAGGACTGAAAATAGTACACGTGGCAATACCCACACCAGGAGCTGGTTCTGTTTCTGGGAAGCTCCTGGCAATACAACTCTACCCATGGACTTTCTTTTTTAATCTGTACCTCCAAAGGCAGCAGTGACACTGTCAGAGCACCAGAAAAGGAGGACTGAAAAAGCCCATACCATACATCTGGTAACAGATCCATCAGCACTGAAATACAAGAATGTCACTTCTGCAAGTTCCACTGCCTCCCTCCTATGACTGCTGACGATGATCCTGGAATCAGAGGAACTGCACAATCAGTAGCCATGAACAGCGGCAGAACTGCAGAATTTAATAACAAGAAAGAGGCAAAGATCTTTTGACACTAGCTGTGTCAAAAGCTATTAAGTATATTCCAGTGTTCAAGAGCACTTTTTGCACACTTTTCTTCTGCTACCAGTTGTCAGAAGCAGCTTTCCACCCTACTGGGCCTGCCCTACAGATTCAGCAGGCTTCGATTAAGTGCTAACTCAGAGCAGCAACAGGCAGTCAACAAGAGAAATTTCTAACAAAGCTGTAGAATTTTAGTAGTCTTACTGCTCCACATACCAAGGATTAAATTACTGCTAACAGAGGCTGTACACACTTAAAACCTTCTGCTCCTTCTGTACAAAGTGTTTTTGTATACCTAAGAGATACAGGTGCAGGTACATGAAAGGTGACTTTTATCTAATGAAGTCAGAAATAAAAGTTGTTGTATTACAAATGACTTTATGAACTGCCTAGAGACAAAGAACATACGGATTTAACAAGTCTTACAAAATTAGTTCTTTTATGAGGCTACAATAACAATTCCAGTTTTACAGAAGCAAACGATAGCTGGTGCAGCTGGATTTTTGCACACTGTTAACTGAGAAGTTACAACACCAAGCAACTATACTGAGTTTCCCAGTACTTACTTCTGTGTAAGGCTAGATCTATTGTGCCAAGTAAGCTCGTTTTCTAAGAATAACAGCAACCCCCAAAAACATGGCAGCAAGTCTAGAAAAGATTTAGTGGATCTGAAGACCTGACTTCATGAAAAAAAACATTCAGGCACAGCAAGTCTGCAAGTACTTTTCAGAGAAAAGAACTACCCTGTTTTGCTTTCCAACTAAGAAGTAATATGAAGGATCATGAGAAGAGGAAAAATACATTCTATGTGTCTTTCACGTCTCACATTGCAGTACCATAGACTTAAACTACAGCTCACATCCTTGATGAAATTAAAGCACTACAGACTTTCTGTCACAACACAACATAGCTAATGTGAGGCAATAGTTGTCTCATTTGATGAATTTGTTTCATGTTTTCATAGAGTTGGCAGAACAGATTGGACAACTTTGGATTTTGCTTTAGACTTCCTGAATTCTTTTCTGGCTAGATAGACTAGAATTTTTTACTACATGAAAGTAGAAAAAGAAGGTTGGAAAGCTGAAGTAACACTTGGAATGAAACAATGCTTTATTTCCTGTTGACAAGTTTTCTTGTATTAACATCTGACCTTACCAAAGGAGCTCAAGTGACAAGGCTACCCAAACAGTACATTCATTAGTATCCTGCAAGAGATGTTTATGTAAATTAGGTTCGGTTCACTAACAATGAGATTCTGAAGCAGTCTCACATTTTGATGTTCCTCTCACCTTATGATCTGAAACAACCTGAGATACCTGCTTACAGCAGTACTCATCATTTGGTTGAAGCTGAGCTTGCTACAAACAAAATACTCTTATGTCCCCAGATATGCTGAATGAGGCCACATTTCATTAAATATCTAAAATATGTCATCTCTATGCAGAAGGGACAGAGAGGAGACTTGCTTTTTTTTTTTTTTTTTTCCCAGTAAACAATAACAAAGCCTAACTCTACAAATTCTTCAAAACGTATCAAGCCATCCTATCTGAATCCTTGGAAATAAGGTTTCAGAGAAATGGAAATGAGTCCTACAGACTCGTTCTTATTCACAACTGACAAAACAAAGCTTTGTCCCTGGTGACATTTCAACATCCTGATCTTTTTCCTTACCTTTTCTTCTTTAAAGACATTATTCAGTCCCACTAATTATTTTCCAATATTTAAGCATGATTAAGCAAACAGCGTACAAGCATTTGAATAAAACCACTTCAACTTAACACAGGTAACATTCTAGTGCCTTCTCAAAAGTGTCAGAAGAAAACTGCAGTAAGCTTTGACATCTGAAAAATAAAGCTGTGGGAAAGGTGGATAGCTCCATCATGTGGATTATAGCAATAGAGAAATGTCTGTATTAAAGGAAGGTCTGAACCAAGAAATGTATCAACTACCACGTCAATAAATCCCTGCAACAAAATCTTACATGAATGCCAGTTAAATATCAGAAGCCTGAAATTTTCCTATAGAATTAAGCAAGTCAGAGCACAGTAGAAAGGCACACTGAATGAAAATGCTCATGCAAATCCCAAGTAACATCATTATTCCAGTCTCAGACATGATCAGAGGTGAACACAAAATAATGCTGAAGCACATAAATGCAACCATTTTGGCATATAATTCATGTTTACAGTTTTTTAATTGAGATGATTAGAATGCACAGACCTCTGTTAGAGCCTTCAGCTGGGATTTGTATTCGCTTACTTCTTCTGTTAACGTGTCCTTCTTCATCTGTAGATCTCCCAGCTCTTTTCTTAAGGAATGGACCACTTCATAGAATCGAATCTAAAAGAACAGGATACATATTCAAAACAAAGACTGGCAAAAATACACATTTCTTTTCAACTGAGGCAGCTCTCAGTAAGGCTGCTTACTAAAAGCTACAGGTCATAGGTGAACACGAGGTCCCACACCCACCTGTGGCAACTCTAGAGCCTTTGACTAGCAATTTACCAGCTTAACTTCTAAGCTCCCTGAACCAAGCTACGTTTTTGTGGGGTGTGAAGCAAAGAAGAGAGATTAGTTTTGCTTTCTGACAGCTCAGTGTGCTAAGTCTGCTCCTTCTTCATCAAAGAAAAAGAAAGAGCAAGTGTAGAAGTGGGCACAGCAAACATCCAGGGAAAAAAAAACAACAGAGCACCCCCCACACAATATCAACACAACAGGTTGCACTATGGGTTCAGCTGCTTTACAGAACCATACTACTAGTATGTTTGGGTTTTGTGACATGCATTCTAACTGAAGCAACTGGAAAGCTTTGGTTTCAGCTCCTGTAGAACTACATCTTATCTGAACAAAACTCTTTTAAAAGGATTTTCTAACAACCTGTCCCACATATTCCTTCCTTCACCCATCCCACTCCAGTCACAGGCACAGTCTCATATAAAAAAGAAAATCTCACAGCTATAAAACTTTCCTAAAATGCTTTTACTGAACAAGAACACTACAAAACAGAGTAATAAAAACACAGTAGTGAAAAACAAAGCATAAAACAATGAAGAAAGAGATTTTATGACGTTACGCCCTCGCTCCTACTGTAACCTCCATGTTAACTCAATACCTAAAAGTATTTCTTTTGGGGGGTGAATAGAACACCAAGCATTATTTTCATGCAAAAATTACTGCATTGCTCCTCCCCTCCCATCCCTCAACATTTTGCCTTACATACAATTAAAGAAGAAAAACAAGTGAAAACACATAGATAAAGGAAGCGTTCCAGAGCAAGCAAATGCTTCCATGCAGGAAGGCAGGTCTCTGTTCTGCTGCAAACAGGAGACCATGAGAAGCATCGAAGGCTTTGATATGCCTAAGCTTACTTACATCTTTAATTTTGTTCATATTACAAGCAATAGGTTTTTAAAATTACAGTCTAATTTGACTCAGAAAATGGTATTGTAACTTTTTCCTTCATATTCTGTAAATTCCAAATGGCAACTATGAATTTTACTTTCATTTACAAGTGAACTAACTGAAGCTATTTTATTTCTATACCATTATCTTATTTTACAGTTTCATTACTGTTTCATTTTTGGAGTAATCTAGCCCTGTAATTTTTAAAGAGTTTTTCTCATGTAAAAGTGAAGTCACATTGTGTTGACATGAAACTGAACAGCAGAATTAGTTTTGTGTGTTCCTTCTAACTTCTGACCTACAATAGGCTTCAACTACTTCCTTATAGAAAATGTTTTAGAACTCCACACGCAATGCTGCTCTCTAGCTTAACTGTACTTAAGTCTTAACTACAGCTACCAACTGACTACAGCTTTCACCTGTCTGGATTATTTAGGAATTAGCCTGATGACAACTAAAGCTGATAACTGAATTTCAATCAAATCCTTTCCCCTCTAAAATTATTCTTCTTGAAAAACAAGTTTGTTGTCACCAACTGGTAGCCATTTGAAGTAGAATCACAGAACCACAGAATTGCTCAGGTTGGAAAAGACCTTACAGATCATCGAGTCCAACCACAACCTAACCATACTGCCTTCACTCTAACAACCCTCCTCTAAATCACGTCCCTGAGCACTGCATCCAAACAGTTTTTAAATACATCCAGGGATGGTGACTCAACCACCTCCCTGGGAAGCCTATTCCAGTACTTAACAACCCTTTCTGTAAAGAAGTGTTTCCTGATATCCAACCTAAACTTACCCTGGCACAACCTGAAGCTATTTCCTCTCGTCTTGTCACCTCTCACTAGTGAGAAAAGACCAGTCCCACTCTCGCTGTAAGCAGCTTTCAGCTATCAGAAGAGAGCACTAAGGTCTCCCCTCAGCCTCCTTTTCCCCAGACTAAACAGCCCCAGCTCCTTCAGTTACTCCTCATAGGGCATATTCTCCAAGCCCTTCACCAGCCTTATTGCCCCTCTTTGGATCTGCTCCAGCACCTCAGTGTATAGTTGGGCTAGAAACAGCAGGGTGCAAAAGAAGGGGAAATTAGCTTCTGTTAAATGCAGTTATCTGAAAACAGCTGCTTCAGTTAAGAGCCTTCTTAAAGAAGAGAGCATGTGAGCTGCAGAGGCAATAATTAAGCAAATGAAAGACACTGGGGAAAAAAAAAGAAAAAAAAAAAAAACAAATATCATTTTTAACAACTGTTTTCCCCTCAGGATTCAGAAGAAAAAAAATAGCATTTACCTATCTTTCTAGCTCATTCTGAACAACTTATTAAACTGAAGAACTGAGACATACCCACAGACTCATTTAAACAAACAAAAAGGCAGCTGAATTTATTTCGACAGGTGTGTGCATAAGATGCTCACAATTTTACACACCGCGTTTTATGATTCAACTGCCAAGCAAAGCACCAGTTCAGCGGCCTGAAGTACTTCCCATGTTTGTCATAAACTGTTTCTTAAAAAAATCACTCTTGTATGTGATAAAAACCCCTAACTTCTTACATACAATCTCACTTTTCACGTCCACATAAATCAAAGTTTTTACAAGTTCTTAACAAAGAAGCAACACTTTTTAAGAGAAAGATGCTTAAATCAACATTTCCACTTTGTCATCATCACTCAGGAGAAACATTGCTCCGTCTTTCTTTTAACACGTCACTACTGCGCCCCTTTGTGGAAGAAAAGAGAAATACACATAGAAATACACATCCCACTCGTTTCAACTCTGGTCAAAAATTCAAAAGATGATCTATACATTAAAAACCTGTACTCCTGCAGTATGTCCAGCGTACTTGGTTTCACGTTAATACAGATATTATATATAAATTTGTTTGCATGCTGATGAATTATATGGCGTAGTTTAATGCTGGTAAACAGTGGGGGGGAAAAAAAAAAAAAAAAAAAAAAAAAAAGGTTTTCAAGTCTGGAACTTTCTTGCTCAAATTTTCTGTAAGCAGAACTTTTTCTCACCAAGAGAAGTTTACTTAACATAAACAGACTGCTATCTGTCTACGCATAAAACTGCAACCTGAAATTGTATCTGTCTGGTGGTATGTAGCTGATCTCATAGGTCTTTTCCAAACTTGGTGATTCCACAATTTTATAAGCACATCATTCCTCCTTAGGTAAGCAAAGATGAAAACATCTGAAAAACTACGCCTTTCCCTCAGCATCCTCCCTTTCCTAAACTTTAGAAGTCAATTAGATGCATAGACAGGACATGTAAAACAGCTTTGTAGCCTCCCAGTGCCTGGATCTGCCAAGAAAGCTCAGTGATCGCTTATTCTTAAGTGGCATAGCCAAGTTCACACTTGATTCCATTAAGAAAAGTTGGGAAAAGAAGCAGAAAGCAGCATCTTACCACAGCGTATCTTTAGAATGTTTTCTTCTGGGGAGGGGAGCAGAGCAGCGTTGGGAAGGGATAAAAACCAGGAGTTCTTCAAAAGAGCAAACTGACACACATATAAGGAGGAAACAGGCTTCAGCAGAACTGTATTTGGTCACAGACAAAGTAGCCAGGTGAATGTCTGAGACAAGGAAAGGTACTGGGACAGAAGAGTGTTACTGACCACTGTCATTTCATGTATTTGAGAACCCTTTCCTGCACTCTAATACAATCTAAGCACACTGATTGTACTGCGACAGCTTTGCTTACAGCAGCTGGCAAGTTATCAGCTCCTGGAGTCTGTTCTGCCCAGCTTTCAAACTGCCTGTCAGTCAATTCCTGAAGTACTGAACCTTTCTGCACACTGGCTTCAAGCAAGCTGACAAGGAACTTAATTTGTGTTTAAAAATCTCCTTTGTTGACCATGGCAACACAGAACTCAACAGCAACAAACTACTTCCAGATAGTTATATTGAAGGCTAAAGGGAAAATAGGCAGTAGTAACCTAGTGGGCCTCGACCTCATCATTTTTGCTTTAGCACCTGGAGCCTTGAAGTTTTCCTAGCACTTTCAAAAGTATAAATTTTGGAACTTCTGAAACAGATGCTCCCAAGAATGTCTCCCTTCTGCCAACAGGAATAGGTTTTATTTCACTGTACATACCTATTACTACGATTTCTATCTAGCAACAGGATCATTCACACAATATTTGTACATAACTAATGCACTGAGCTTCTTAGAATGATCATCATTACAGCTTCCTTAATAACTACCTCTATAGATAAGTACAATGCTAACACTTTGGCGAATCAAGGTTTACATCCCTAAACCCTTTGCGTTCTCAGAAGCAAGCCAAGATGCTCTGGACATGCCAAAAATCTATGAAAGCATTGTACTTTCATTGCAAGCTGAGTTCCATCACTGACTCTGTATTGACACATGAGCCAGAATTAACAAACTTTTTAAAATAATGTAATAATGAAAGTATAATTTAAGCTACAGTCTGGCTTCTGGAAACGGCCAGTTGAAAGCATAACAAAAAAACAAGAGATGTTTTCAGAACTTGTTCTGGCAAGCTGAGTTAAAAATTCCTTCAGCCTGTTGTATTCCAGATGATCAGTGTGTCATTTACCATCATCTAACTGAACTACCTTATTTGTTTCACCTCCATAAAATGAATCAGCACTTCTATTCAACATGCCATTAAGAGGTTCTCTTCTTTACTCAAATCCAATTAGAATGCATGGATCCAGAAGCACATCATAGAAATACAGAGTTGCTCCGGTTGGAAAAGACCTTAAAGGTCATCGAGTCCAACCACAACCTAATCATACTGCCCTCACTCTAACAACCCTCCTCTAAATCACGTCCCTGAGCACCACATCCAAACAGTTTTTAAATACATCCAGGGATGGTGACTCAACCACCTCCCTGGGGAGCCAATTCCAGTGCTTCACAACCCTTTCTGTAAACAAGTGTTTCCTGATATCCAACCTAAACTTACCCTGGCACAACTTGAGGCCATTTCCCCTCATCCTGTCACCTGTCACCAGTGTGAAGAGACCAGCCCTGCTCTCGCTGTAAGCAGCTTTCAGCTATCAGAAGAGAGCAATAAGGTCTCCCCTCAGCCTCCTTTTCCCCAGACTAAACAGCCCCAGTTCCTTCAGTCACTCCTCGTAGGGCATATTCTCCAAGCCCTTTACTAGCCTCGTTGCCCTTCTTTGGACCTGCTCCAGCACCTCAGTGTCCTTTCTGTACTGACTCCCCTAGTCCTGTTCACTGCACCATTCCTGATACAAGCCAGGATGCCACGTCTGCACAGAAGTATCTCCTTTCTAGTTGGGAAGAATAAGAACAGACAAGTAGCCTGGCTCTGCTATATGTAGGTCCCCTAGATTTTAAATAGAAGAAATTTATAGCTTGGACTGGGTTGAACCTAGCCTACAGTCCTATTTCCATTTAGCTGCTCACTGCTCCCAGTTGAAGCAGGACAGAGGGAGAACAGGAGGACCTCAGAGAGAACTCAGGGGTCAAGTTTTCTCAACTGTTTAATAAAAAATGGAGGGAGGGGAATTTAAAAGAAAAAAAAGCAATGCTGAGACGTCACTCATCACCTCCCAGAAGCAGCCAGTCTGAGTGACAGCCACCTTGGAAGCTACCATCCCCCACCTTCCTCCTCTGCCTCCAGTTCCTCCAGTTTGTGTTGCTGAGCATGACACTACTATATCCCTTTAACCAATACAGGTCACCTTTCCCAGCTGTGTCCCCTTTCAACCTCATGCCAACCCCTGGCCTTTTTAGAGCCAAAGCAGCAGAAAGACAAAGCCCCAACAACTTACAATTTCCAGCAACAGCCAAAGCCCTGATGTGTTTCATCACTGTTTAGCCACAAAACCAAAACACAGGAAGATATAAAGCTGTCATGAAGAAATTTAATTCCAACCCAGTCTGACCTTCCACATGGCTGTATTTTAAGCCAATGCCGGACACAATACTCACAGAAACATATTCTGGGATGGAAAGCTGATCTTCAGGCAGAGACTTCAGCTTCTCGTAGCCATCCTTTGTTAATTCCAAGTCACGCAAACTACGACGGATATCTCCAGCCCTCTCCCTTAACTGATGATTTGTTTCCTCTAGTTGCTTTTGTCTCAATAAAATAGTTTCCATTTCTTGTCTCATTAGCGCCTGATGTTTTCTTTAAGATTGATTTGAAAACAGAAGACATAAAGTAGTGAGTAACACGAGTGACAAACACAATACTCTGCCTAGGGAGTAAGTTATGGTCATGTCACAGAAAAATGTAGAGTGACGTTAGCTATACTGTGTACATGTGTTAAAATATGTCTGTGTACATGTATATGCACACTCATGTAAAACCAGGAGCTTCATAGCTCAATACACTGTTCAGCAAAATTACGCTGATAACAGCCCAAAGGCACCGACGCCAGCAATCTGATTCTGAGAAGTGGCAATCTCAGCATGTGATGATTTTAATTCCCGTTAGCCTTCATTTGGCAATTTAAAAAGTTAAAAATATGAGAAAACAGTATTTACTTCTACACAAAATTCAAGAAACTGGTAAGCAACCAAATAAAGCCATATTAACTTCAGTGTGCATCTCGCTGACCTTCAGAATACACACAGTATGGTCTATTTCAGACACATCCCTTCATTTCCACCCCATGTAACATCCAAAGCTGGGGTCCTTTAAAAAAATTTAGCAAGTAACTTAAACAAGAAACTTTGAAACTAAAAAAAAAAATAACTGATAGCATTACAAGACTTTTTTTTTTCCCCTTAAGAAAACTACACATCAGCCAAGCAGTCAGAGAAGGACAGCTCCTGTATACAGTGTACCATGCTGTTAAATGGGGATGTCAGGTAATAGACAGCAATGAGATGAAGAAATAAGGAAAGCAGTTCAACCTTTTTGCGTCCGTTAAGATTAATTTGCACATTAGCACTTTTTTACTGAGCACTCCTCACCAATTCGCATACAGGCAAACAAAGATATTCCAACCTTGTGCAAACAGGCACACAGACATTGCTCTGCTAATGAGATACCCTTATTTGGGAGACTTTACTATAACTAATCCCAAGTCTAGCTTCACAGCATTAAATCTGTTCCAAACTTATTAAAGAATATGGCTTTGAATTCGTCACATACTCTAAGCTGGTGTACTTTGTACCTTGATACAGTTAAATAATGCTGTATTTCACAGACCTATCACAGGTGTTAAAACAATTAATTGACAAAGTAACTTGGGAAAGCCTGCTAGCCAGTCTATTTTCAGCTATATATGAATTCAAAAGTTGCAAAATAGCAAGGAGAAAGGTAAGTTTTTACTTTGTTAACAGAAAGTCATTCTGGGAAAGCATTTCTGACCAACTAGCAATTTTCACTGGAAGTGCTGAACATTATTTTCCCAAGGTATCCAGGCTGCAGTATCAATCTGCCTGGGGGTATCGAGGCCCTACAGAGGAATCTGGACAGGCTGGATCACTGGGCTGAAGCCAATGGGATGAGGTTCAACAAGGCCAAGTGCCGGGTCCTGCGCTTTGGCTGCAGCAACCCCAGGCAACGCCACAGGCTTGGGGCGGAGTGGCTGGATGACTGCGTAGAGGAAATGGACCTGGGGGTATTGATTGATGCTCGGCTGAACATGAGCCGACAGTGTGCCCAGGTGGCCAAGAAGGCCAATGGCATCCTGGCTTGCATCAGAAATAAGAGTGGCCAGCAGGAACAGAGAAGCGATTGTCCCCCTGTACTCAGCTCTGGTGAGGCTGCACCTCCAGTACTGCGTCCAGTTTTGGGCCCCTCACTGCAACAAAGACATTGAGGCCCTGGAACGTGTTCAAAGAAGGGCAACAAAGCTGGTGAGGGGTCTGGAACACAGGCCTTATGAGGAGCGGCTGAGGGAGCTGGGATTGTTCAGTCTGGAGAAGAGAGGCTCAGGGGAGACCTCACTGCAGTCTGTAACTACCTGAAGGGAGGTTGTAGTGAGCTGGGGTACAGCCTCTTCTCTCGTGTAACTAGTGATAGGGCTAGAGGGAATGGCTTCCAGCTGCGCCAGGGGAGATTTAGGCTGGACGTTACGAAATAGAACATTTCTGAAGGAGTGGTCAGGCACTGGAATGGGCTGCCCAGGGAGGTGGTGGAGTCACTGAACATGGAGGTGTTCAAGAAATGTCTGGACACTGTGTTGAGGGACATGGTTTAGTGAGTGCTATTGGTGATAAGTGGATGGTTGGACTGGATGATCTTGAAGGTCTTTTCCAACCTTGGTGATTTGGTGATTCTGTGATCTTTGTACTCTCAGTTTCAGGGAGAGCTCAACTCAAACTTACTTTAGAATGGAAATTTTATTACAATCTGCCATAGAAATCCCATTTCTGTAACTCATGATCATCATTTTTCATTAACACGAATTCACATTGATTAAGTATTAAAGAAGAAGGTTTTTGTGTTACTTGCCATACCTAGCATCTTCTTGCTGCAATGCCAGCTGGCTATCCAGTCGCAAAGACAACAGCTGCTTCTGATGGATTGCATCATTCAGCTTCTCTTCTAGCTCTTCAATCTAAGAAGTATAAATATAAAATGAAGTTACCTTGTTCTTTGTAGAATTTTTTTTTTTTAAATCACAAGTAGAGAACCCAATGCCCTAGAAAGTACAGTAACTAAAGATCTCTACAATAACAAAATCTATAATTACACTAAAGCTTTGAAAAATAAGATATGGAGTTTGCTCTAAAAAACTCAAAACTAAAAAAAAAAAAAAAAATAGTTCTGGAACTGATGTATTTTGATCACATAGGTACTTGAATTCAAATGATTTCAAACTATCCTTTAAACTTTGGTCAACAAGCTAAGGAAAGCCACAGCTGTATGAAAGGTTGTAAACATGAACCTCACACAGGCAGGGCAAAGTTTTTACACCTTTCAAAATCCCATGCATCTTTACTGAAACCGTACACAACAACAAAACCTCCTACTATTAATTAGCATGCCAGTATACTTTAGCCACACCTTTGCTATCAAATCAAGGAATGCTGCTGATGAGGTTTACTCGCTTTCACTAACTTCTGGTCAAAAGCCCTGTTAAGTTGCTCACATCAGTGATTAATCATTTTTTCTTTCTGAAAAGAAAAAAAAAAAATCTTTTTCCTTTGTTTTTGGAAGTGGAAAAACTAAAGAAAACCAGTTTGGTCTGGGCAGCCTGGTCTAGTGACACTGCCCACAGCAGAAGGGCTGAAACTATTGGATCTTTGAGGTTCTTTTCAACCCAGGCCACTCTGATTCTATGATCCCACCTCATCCATTCCTAAGAATGAGGCAGCAGCCAAGTCATTTAAATCTTCCATATCCCTCTTTCCCTCCTTCTGTGATTTAAAACCAATACAAATTAAAGAAGCATAGAATGGACTCTGTTGGAGGGGAAATTAAAGACCACTGATTTCCAAGCCCTGCTGCGGGCAGGGCTGCCCCCCACCAGCTCAGGCTGCCCAGGGCCCATCCAAGCTGGCCTTGAGCACCTCCAGGGATGGGGCACCCACAGCTTCTAAAGAAGCGGCTAACGAGGGTTCCAGCACGCAACCCACAGATGCTCTTTTGAGAACTCAAGCTTCTCCTTGAAAGCACCAGAAACAGCATTGCGCGACAAAATTCACGTAACAGCTCTGACCTTGGTCAAGTATTCCACTTTCAGGTTGTCGATCATGAGGTTTTTCTGAGACAGCTCTATCTTCAGCAGCTGCAGGCCGTGCAGCAGCTCCTTGCGCTCGATCAGCTGCCTGGTGACCCGCGCCGCGCCCTCCCGCTCCTCGGAGGAGGACAGCTCGTCGGTGGGGACGGTGGTTTCCAAGCTGATGTCCTCCGACTCCAGGGAGCTGGAGACGTTCGCCTTCCGGCCTTCCCCGGAGCTTTTACGGGACATTTTCTTACGCCGTTTGCTTCTTTAAGTTACGAGCCGCCCTGAAGAGCCAACGGCAGAAATCGAGACCACGAAGGCGCTGCACCGTGATGGAAACGAACCGAGCGAGACCGCTAAGCGCAATTCCACACGCGTCGTTCCCCTCCCCCGAAGGAAAACGCTCACGGAAGGTCTGAAGAGGGCGCTTTCCTGAGGACTCCTTCCCGAGAGCTGCCCCTGCGGCGGTTCCGGCCGCAAGAAGCTGTAACGAGGCGCCGCGCTGCCCGCTGGAAGCGCGCGGGCGGCTGGCTGACCAACCGACCGTTAACGGCCGGCGGGAGAAAAGCGCTGCCCCGCGCCCGCCCGGATACGGGGAAAAGCCACAGCTGGCGGCGCACGCGCAGGTAGGCGGAGCCGCGAGACGCCATCACCACGGCGACCCGGCGGCCGCGCCGCTTCCCGCCCCGCGCGGCGGGGGACGCTGGGAAGAGGCCGCGCCGGCGCCATGCTCACCTCGCGGACCTTCCTGAAGCGGACGCGGGCGGGTGCGGTGGTGAAGGTGGTGCGGGAGCATTACCTGCGCGACGATATTCCCTGTGGTGCCGACGCCTGCCCGCTCTGCCCGGCCCGGCCCGGCCAGCCCCTGGGGCTCGAGGCGCGGCCTAGCGGTGCCGCCAGCGGCCTGTGCCCCGGGCCGCACTACCTGCTGCCCGACACCAACCTTCTCCTGCACCAGGTGAGCGCCTCGCGGCCTCGGTTCGGTTCGGTGCGCGCGGGTGGGGATGGTCCTGGGGCTCGTGCTGCCCTCAGCACCGCGCTGGGCCTTCCCCTGTTGTCCGCCTGCTCCCGAGGCTGCGATTTGTCTGCCTGCCACCGCAGTGAGGAGCTTTCAGCGTCGCCCGGACCGGCCTGCTTTAGGCCGTTGGGGCCGCATACGATTCCACGAGTGTGGGATGAACTCTTCTTTGTAGTTCGTCAGCAGTACAAAGTGAGAGGCGGAAGGATTGAGAGCAGCCCTACCGAGAGGGACCTGCGTGCCCTGGTGACGGGCAGGCTGGACATGAGCCAGCAACGTGCCCTCACAGCCCTGAAATCCAACTGTATCCTGGGCTGTATCAAAAGGAGAGTAGCCAGCAGGTCGGGGAGGGTGATCCTGCCCCTCTGCTGTGTGCTGGTGAGGCCTCACCTGGAGTACTGCATCCAGGTGTGGAGTCCTCAGAACAGGAGAGACGTAGACCTGTTGGACTGTGTACAGAGGAGGGCCACAGAAATGATCCGAGGGATGGAACGCCTTCCGTCTGAGGGCGGGCTGAGAGAGCTGGGTCTGTTCAGCCTAGGGAAGGGAAGGCTGTGAGGTGACCTGATAGCGGCCTGTCAGTGTCTGAAAGGGAGCTACAGGAGAGAAGGGGACTTTAGCAGGGCCTGTGATGACAGGACAAGGGGAAATGGTTTCAAGCTTGGAGATTCATGATCCTTTGGGTCATGAACCTTCTAACCCTGGCCATTAAAGAGGGTAGATTTAGGTTGGATGTAAGGAGATCTTTCACAGTGAGGGAGGTGATGCAGTGGAACGGGTTACCTGGTGATGTGTGTGGTTGATGCCCCGTCCCTGGAGACTTTCACAGCAAGGCTGAATCAAGCCCTGGGCAACCTGATCTAGATGCGTGTGTTCCTGCTCATGGCAGGGCAGTTGGACTAGATGGCCCTCGGAGGTACCTTCCAACTGTAAGGATTCTATGATTCTAATTGCATGAAGGCTTGATGTGATTCTGTGATTCTGCAGATGGAGCAGTAGCAGGCTGGAGGCAAGGAGCTCCCAAGATGAATTCTGAGGGTTTTTTTGATTGCTGTTGAATATGTCTGTAAGGCATGCAGTAGTCTGGTGCAAATGTTTGAGACTGGGAGAAGTAGAACAAGATGTGACAGCCTTAAGTTGCAGCAGGGCAGGTTCAGGTTGACTGTTAGGAATAATTTTCTCAGAAAGAGCGGCGGTGCACTGGAAGAGGCTATCCAGGGAAGTTGGTGGTGTCACCATCCCTAGAGGTGTTCAAGAAATGTGTTGCACTATGTTGTTTGCCTGTGTGTTGCACTGAGGGGCATGAGTTAGTGGGCACAGTTGTCGTGGGTCGATGGTTGGACTAGGTGATGTTAGAAGTCTTTTCCAACTGTAATGATTTGGTAGCCCTGAGTAATTCATGAAGGCTGTTGTCAGTTACTCAGGAGAAGGGCAGGGCACTCTGGCATTTTAGCAGTTATTGAACACTCAGAGAATTTGCCAGGGTACACTGGGAAGAACCAGAGCAGTGGGGATGTGATGGTTGTGGTGACAGCAGGAACAGGTTTTTACCCAGTTACAAGGCTGCAACAGCAAGATTGGGCCTGGTAATTTAGCCTGCATGTAGAAAAACGCCACAGTTCTGATGCATTTCCATTTTGTTCCTCAGATTGATATTCTGGAAGACCCTGTTATTAAGAATGTCATTGTGCTACAGACAGTTTTACAAGAGGTCAGGAATCGGAGCGCACCAGTATACAAACGAATCAGAGACGTGATCGGAAACCCTGAAAAACACTTCTATTCCTTCACCAATGAACATCATCGGTACGGTTTGGAATAGGGTATAACGTTGTACTGAAGTTTGGTAAAGGAACTGGTACGTGTGAATCAGGCAGGTAAAATGAGACTGATGTGCACAACACTTGATATATCTAAGAAGTCCGGCTGAGGAGTAATTGGATGTTACAGGAGCTTTCTCATTTTATAGTTGGTGTTGGCACGCGTATCTTCTGAAAAGGTGATTAAAATTCTGAATAAACTTGTCCGGCAAGACCTTTAACCTGAGCAGTGGAATCATGGTTATGCATTTTACACAAATTCTGATGCGTTATTACTACTGCCAGTTCAATCCGTAGAACTCAAATCAGCTAGTTAGCAGCAAAAAAAAGGGGATGCAGTTAATTTGCCTTTATGTAGTTTCTGCTACAGCAGCATCAAGGCTCAAGCAGTGCTTGTCTTGAATGCTGTTCTGTTCAGTCCTCAGTGAGGACACTGTGTAAGAAATTGCCATTTCCTCGTCAGTTTTTTTGATCCTGTGTCCAAAGCCTTCAGTGCTCTTTAATGTTACACGTTTTAAAAATTGGTTCAGCTGTATTTCTTTTGTCCCTACAGTCTAAAATGTTTGTCTGAAAACAATAATAATTGTAACTGTAGATAGATGTTTGGATTTCTTGTTTGATGTAGTTGGCTTTGCTAACCTTCTCCCTGCCTGCTCCCTTTTTTTTTTTTTTTCTTTTTTTATTTGAAATTGTTAGAGAAACATACATAGAGCAAGAGCAAGGAGAAAGCTCTAATGACCGCAATGACAGAGCCATTCGGGTAGCAGTAAAATGGTACAGTGAACACTTGAAGAAAATACAGAATGAGGAGAATGAAGACATCCAAGTTATCTTTCTTACAAACGACAGAAATAATAAGGAAAAAGCCCTTGAGGAAGGGATAACTGCTTATACATGTAAGTATGGAGGCATGAAGATTTAATTTATTGCTCAGGTATAAAATTTCAAGTGTCTTTATACCTAAATTCTCTGCCTCTCTTGCATAAATATTTGTGTGTGCTTTTGTAGGTGAGGAGTATATTAAAAGCTTGATAGATAATCCTGATCTTGTAGATCGTCTTGCTTGCGTATCTGATGAAGGGGTATGTCTTTATTCTCTTTTGGTTTATTTATTTTATAATATAATTTTGCAGTCTGTTACTGGATGCCATTTGTCAGGCTACTAGCATCAGTTCAGAAAAAGGATTCTGGTCTTCATTACCATTTTGACAGTAAAACTTTTTGATGACTGAAAAGAATACTGCAGCTATTTTAAGTGCTGCTGATATGCCTACTGGAAGGTATTGTTTAGTTCTTTGTAAAAAGCCAGTTGCTAACATGGGAAGCTTAACAAGTGATTCAAGGAAGTGTATAAGTACTGCAAATAATTGAACTAAAATTAAAACTTCAGAAGTCTGCATTGCAAACCATCTAGAAGTTTGTTTTGTGTTTGTTATTTCACAGTTCATTTGTCAGAAACATGTTTGATGAAAAGATTCGATATAGTCATAAGTTGATAGAATTGTGTGCTGCAGCTCGAAGATGGGTTACTTCATCATCGTAGAATTATGGTAGAATGGGTTGGAGGCCCATCTGGTTTTCCCCTCAGGCTGTGGGCAAGGTTGCCACCCACTAGAACAGAATTCCCCACCCAGGCATGTCCCATAAGACTCACACAGCTGAAAACTAGCACACCTAAAGTAAAGTGAAGGAAGGGATGCCATTCAGAGGGACCTTGACAGGCTGGAAAGGTGGGCCCGGGCGAACCTGATGAGGTTCAACATGGCAGGCAAAGTGCAGAGTTTTGCACTTGGGCTGGAGGAATCCCAGGCATCCATGCAGACTGGAAGGAGCAGTCCTGGAGAGCAGCCCTGTGGAGAAGGACCTGGGGGTCCTGATGGATGAAAAGCTAAACATGAGCCAGCAGTGTGCCCCTTGTGGCTTGAAAAGCAAACGGTATCCCAGTGGGCTCCATCAGAAGAGGGGTGACCAGTAGGGACAGGGAGGTGATTGTCCCTCTCTACTCTGCTCTTTTGAGGCCCCATCTGGAGTACTGTGTCCAGGTCTGGAGCCCCCAGTACAAGAAAGACAGAGAGCTGTTGGAGAGGGTCCAGAGGAAGGCCACAAAGATGATCAGGACACGGGAGCACCTCCCCTATGGAGACAGGTTGAGGGAGCTGGGCTTGTTCAGGCTGGGGAAAAGAAGGCTGCGGGGTGACCTCATTGTAGCCTTTCAGTACGTCAAGGGAGCCTACAAACAGGAGGGGAATGAACTCTCTGAGAGGGTAGATAACTGCAGGACAAGGGGAAATGGTTTTTTTTGAAGTTGAGGGAGAGGTTGGATGTTGCGGTAGTTCTTTACAAGGAAAGTGGCGAGGTGCAGGAACAGGCTGCCCAGAGAGGTTGTGGATGCCCTTGCAAGGCCAGATTGGATGGGGCCCTGGGCAGCCTGGTCTACTAGATGATCTTTGAGGTTCTTTTCCACCCAGGCCATTCTGTGATGATAGTTACTCTAATGGATTGGAGTGGGACATGCGAGAGTGGGAGGCTGAGCTGATCTTTTCAGCAGTTATCTGCAGTTCATTTAACTTCAACTGATTCATGCAGCTGCTCTGTGCTCTGTAGTACTGTCCTAATGTTTTTTTCCAAGTCTATGTTTAGTGAATGCATAAAAACAAACGTCTCCATCACTTATGTGGTGACCTCTTAAGTCTGTGCAGGCAAGCAGGGAGAGAAACAGAGGTGTTCTTAGTGTTGTCACATTTTTGTGCTTTTTGTGCTTCATTAGGAAAGTTACTGTTCAATACCAGTTTGTCATTCTTGTGCATTTCTGTTCCTATACATAGTTATAATTTCGGAGTTTGCTAACTTGAGTTTCATGTTCCTGAGATGATCAGTTTTGGAGTAATTATGAATGTAAAAGACTATTTCTTTTTTTTTTTTTTTTTTTTTTTCCCCCTTAAAGAAAGAAATAGAAAGTGGCAAAATAATTTTCCCAGAACACGTTCCTCTTAGCAAATTACAGCAAGGAATAAAATCTGGCATTTACCTCCAAGGAACCTATAGAGCAAGCAGAGATAATTATCTTGAAGCTACTGTTTGGGTTCACGGGGATGCTGAAGAAAACAAAGAGGTGAGTGTTTTAACTTTGCACTGTGAATTTTGCTTGGTCATTACTGAATGATTATGTAATTATTTCACAGTGATAAGTGGTATTAAATGGCAGTATTATTTTTTTCTCTTTTTGTTTATTTTTCTGACATGGGGTTTTTGCTTTGTTTTTGTGGAGATAGACTGCTGAAATAGTGAGGATGCCTTTTTTCAAGAAAGATGTTAAAAGGCATAATGTGTTCTTTGAGAAAGTGTATAATAAACTAAAATGGAATCTTTGATTTGGAACACTGTCATATTCAAGTCAAGTGGTATTTTCTTAAATTATTTTAAAGTGTGTGATGAAAAAGTAATAAACTCATAGGAAGATTTTTCAGAAAAACTGTGGTGAGCCCTCGTGGAGCTCTCTTGCGTTATTTGCCCTGGTGTTTTTAGGCTGTTGCCCTTTGAGCAGTTTACCTTGGTTTCTTCCTGCTGGATTTTGAACGTGCAGCTGGTACAATTGGACACGTACTGTTTCCAAATGGCAGCAGATGGCTCTTCACTCTCTGTTTCTGGTGGCAGCTGACAGTTCTTCCTTGGCTCTCAAATTATTGTATTCCAGTCTCACAACAGTATGTGGAAGGCTCTTAGCCTGCAAAAACAGAAGAATTTTCTGATTTGAAGAAGAAAAAAATTGAGAAAACAAGTGGTTTTACTGGGACTTCTGGAATTCTGAAATAAGAAATTGGTTGAAAGGCCGCAGACAGAGGGTGGTCATCAATGGCTCTGTGTCCAGGTGGAGGCCGGTGGTAACAAGCGGCATCCCCCAGGGGTCTGTCTTGGGACTGGTGCTCTTTAACATCTTTATCAGTGACATCGATGAGGAATCCCAGGCATCCATGCAGACTGGAAGGAGCGGTCCTGGAAAGCAGCCCTGTGGAGAAGAACCTAGGGGTCTTAATAGATGAAAAGCTTAACATGAGCCAGCAGCGTGCCCCTTGTGGCTTGAAAAGCAAATGGTATCCCAACAGGCTCTATCAGAAGAGGGGTGGCCAGCAGGGACAGGGAGGTGATTGTCCCCCTCTACTCTGCTCTTGTGAGGCCCCATCTGGAGTACTGTGTCCAGGTCTGGAGCCCCCAGTACAAGAAAGACAGGGAGCTGTTGGAGAGGGTCCAGAGGAGGGCCACAAAGATGATCAGGACACCGGAGCACCTCCCCTACGGAGACAGGTTGAGGGAGCTGGGCTTGTTCAGGCTGGGAAAAGAAGGCTGCGGGGTGACCTCATTGTAGCCTTTCAGTACGTCAAGGGAGCCTACAAACAGGAGGGGAATGAACTCTCTGAGAGGGTAGATAACTGCAGGACAAGGGGAAATGGTCTTAAGTTGAGGGAGGCAAGATTTAGGTTGGATGGCAGGGGGAAGTTCTTTACAAGGAAAGTGGCGAGGTGCTGGAACAGGCTGCCCATAGAAATTGTGGATGCCCTGTTCCTAGAGGTGTTCACGGCCAGATTGGATGGGGCCCTGGGCAGCCTGGTCTAGCATTAAATGTGGAGGTTGGTGGCTCTGCCTGTGGTGGGGAGGGGTTGGAGATTCATAGTCCTTGAGGTCTCTTCCAACCCTGGCCATTCTGTGGTTCTGTGAATTCTGAAATAACGTCATGAGTACCAAAAGAAACTTAGACAGTGCAAGAAGTGTGTCACAAACAGAGCGTGGAGCCTGTTGTACATTTATACTCTTCTGTTACACTGATGTGAATCTTTTGTTGCTGTCATTATAAACATCTGTATTTCCGTTTTGTTTTCTAAAAATCCAGATAATTATACAGGGTCTTAAGCATTTAAACCGAGCAGTTCATGAAGATATTGTAGCTGTGGAGTTGTTAGCAAAAGATGAATGGGTGGCACCATCCTCAGTGGTCTTGCAAGATGATGGCCAGAATGAAGATGACATTGAAATGGAAGAAAAGAAAGAAAACATTGTATGAAACAAAATTACCTTTTTAAATTATTATTATTTTAATGATTCCTGTCTTTATTAAGAGATAAATGTTACTGAGCAGTAGCCAAGTAATAATGCAAAGCTATATTCTGATATGCAGATAGACTGGTTGGTTTTTAATGGCAATGCATACATTTGGAACAGGTTATAAAATACTCCTTATCTACTTGCAGTAATTCTGCTTACTGTATATGCACACGTGTATGTATGCCCTGTGCAATAAATATTTGTGTTTCCTTAAAAATACAATCTTCCCACTGAAGTCCGTGGGAATACATTTTAATTACTGTGTTTAAAATTGTTTGAGAATTTTTCAAGATGCATAAAAAGGCTTCTTAAAAATGAAAATAATGGGTTGGGGGAAAAAATGGAGATAGTAAGGAAATGAGCAGAGACTGTAGTACAGGATAGCATTTCTTTAGGCTTTTTCTGTTCTTTATTCTAAAACCATGTCCACAAGAAAACTTGACAAATTAGTCATGTTTCAAATATTAAGAAGCCCAGGGAGGCATTATTCCATTCATGATGTCATAAGAGGGTTCATGGCGCTGTAGTGATACATAACCTACTACCAGCAAGGTTTGAGATGAGTGCTGATTTTAAATGGTTCTGTGGTCTTTAGCTTTTGTTTTTTGTTTTTTTTTTGTCTCAGTTGAAGGTTTCTGTTAACAAGAACATGCTGAGACCTACAGGAAAAGTGGTGGGTATTATAAAGCGAAACTGGCGACCGTTCTGTGGCATGCTCTCCAAGTCACAGATTAAAGAGGTAAGGCAGTAAATCTACTGTAAGGGTAGGATTTAAAAACAAAACAAAACAAAGTAGAAATAATTTGTTCCTTTGTCTGTGTTAATAGGCAAGGCGACACTTGTTTACACCAGCTGATCGCAGGATTCCTCGGATTCGAATAGAAACAAGACAAGCAGATAAATTGGAAGGACAAAGAATAATTGTTGCTATTGATGGTTGGCCTAGGAATTCTAGGTATCCTAATGTAAGTTCTAATACTTCTTTCTTAACGCTTACCTATCTGACATTTAACTGTTAGACTGAAAGGCTAATGGAGTTGTTTTGAGTTATGTGTAAACCCTCAGCTTTTAGGCAAAACAAACTGCTGTTTGCAAGTCTAACAGCAGCATAGATGTTATCATAAAAGGCTTTATGTGAAGAGCAGATTTATCTGTGAGTAATGAAGGTCGCTTGCACTCAAACAAAATTTAGCCCTGTATTTGGAAGTTTGAGGGGGGGAGGAAAAGGGGGAGCGTGGAGGGATCCATTTTCTCTTTCATGTGGACAGTAGATATATTGCATGTGGAAGGAAGAAGATATGTTTAAGGCTCAGGGATACAACCATAATAGGCTTAGGACGTTTCTACAGAGTAAATGGATGCTGTATGCTAACAAGAGATAAGATTGCACTTGTAAAAGTTTTGTGAAAATGAAATCCTGTACAGAATACAGGGATTTCACTTCTTCACTTCCTTGAAACATCATCACATGTGCCAGCTATTCCAGTAATAAAATAGAAATCTAATTTACGCTAGCTAGATTGTTAAATAAACCAAGAAAGCTGTTTTGCTAGTTACAGGTGTGCTGCTGTTGCAATGTTAAGCATCTTTAGTATATGCTACATTGCAATTGCACTACTTAAAACAAGTTAGATTGAGTTGATGAGAGGGAAAAAAAAAAGGCATTTAAAGTATTTATCTTAGGTTTATTTCACGTATTTAATTACTTTCGAACATACAGTGTTACTTGATGTTTGTGTGTGTGTGTGTGCGTGTGTGCATATATGTGTTTGCGTTTATATCATAGAATCACCAAGGCTGGAAAAGACCTCCAAGATCATCCAGTCCAAAATCCTCCTGTCACCCGTATTTCCCCACTAAGCCGTGTCCCTCAGTACATCTAAACATTTCTGGAGCACCTCCAAGGATGGTGACTCCACCACCTCCCTGGGCAGAGAGTTCCAGTGCTATATATGTACATATACACGTGTATGTTATTTCTCAGGGTCATTTTGTGAAGAATTTGGGAAGTGCTGGAGATAAAGAGACTGAGACAGAAGTTCTTCTCCTTGAACATGATGTCCCTCATCAGCCTTTCTCTCAGAATGTCCTCAGTTTCCTACCAAAAATGCCATGGAGCATTACTGAAAAGGTAATAGGTTCAAAATATAATTACTGTGCTGTCTTCAAATTACGATATTCTTGAATGGTCCAGTGCACCAAAAATAGAGGGATAAAATTATCCTAAAATTCAGGTTGTTCTGAACATTTAGTCTGCTTTTCTGTGGAAAGTTCTCCACAAGACTTTGAATTTTGGCTGAAGTTTGTTAGAGTTTGTTAGAGGTAGATATGTTAAAATTAAAAACAAAACAAAAACACAAGAAAAACTACCGTAATGCAGATGTCATTTGAAATGTTTAAAAAAATTTGTTTAACAAAGGTGGTAGATTACAATTCATATATATATAAAAATCATCTGTGAGTTGGGGGGCTTTCCTGCATCTCAGTAGACAGGGTTGTAACCAAATGCAGTAGCCTACATGTCTTTTCTCAGATTATTTTGGTGTTAATTTTAATATATTCCAGTAGAATCCAGTACGGTAATCAGAGGAAGGAAAGTTACTGTTTGCTTGTTTTAATTGATGTGAGTGAATTTCAGATTCTCCACGGTATCTTAAATGTGGGAAATGGTTGGTTTAGAATGTGAAGAAAAGGAAACACTTGATTGGAAAGATGGTTTTATTCTCTGTTTCCTTTTTGCTTGCACTATAACAAAATTTCGGTAGTTATCATTGTCTTGCCTTTGTTATCACTACAGTCTCTGTGCATCTCTTTTGTTTGGTTGAATAATGTTGCAGACTGTGTACTTAAAAATATGTGATTACTTTGGAAAGTCTTACACAAAGTCTCAAATTATCTTTTCTCAAATTATCATTTCTTTTTATTTCTCCTTTAATGTGGATGTTCTGATGTTCTGTACAACTTCCTTTTTTTTTTTTTTTTTAATTTAAATTTCAGGATATGAAATATAGGGAGGACTTGAGGCATCTGTATGTTTGTAGCGTTGATCCTCCTGGCTGTACAGATATTGATGATGCATTGCATTGTAGAGAAATAGGAAATGGAAATCTGGAGGTGGGTTGTGTTCTTGTTTGCTTATTTGCTTTTCGGAACAGTCAGTAGTGAGAACAGTAATTGATGCAAGCAAAACTCTAGGTGTGTTGTGAAAGAAACCGATGGTCTGCACTGCTGACAAGTGAGGTGGGAATAAAGAAACGTAGTTGACTTGCATTACATCAGTATCTAAAGCATAATTGAACGTCTTCTCAATTGAACCTGCTGTCTGCTCATTTGATGTGAGAAAGTAACGGGTTTTATTTACTGCTTTAACTGAATATAGACACAAGTATCTATGGCTATGGCTAGGATGAGGAACTAGTGGAAGGAGTGAAGTTACGGCTGTAATAGTGAAGGACTAATTAGAAAAAGTCACTGAAAAGCTACAAGATGAACACAAGCTCTGTACCTCACTGTATCTGATTTAGGCAGATTTTCTTTGTTACTTTGTAATTGCAGTAGCAGAGAATGCCAAAATTAGAAGTCCAGCAAACAGGGAAAAGCAAGAAACCTGAAGAGTTGAATTGGTAATGAATGCAGTTTTCCACTAAACGTACACATGGCTTTATTGTTCAGAATTGCTACAACTGTTCATTTTCTGCAATGCTTTTAACTCTTCCTACTTGTAAATATAGAAGTTGCTGGGAGGAATAGGAAAAGGGTAAATTGGGTTTGAAATAAAACCTTGAGAAAGTTTCTTTTATGTTGAGAGCTGTTTGCTTCATAGAATGTATAACGTGACACTGCCTGGGTTTTGTTTTGTTTTGTTTTTTTTTAAGGTTGGTGTGCATATTGCAGATGTCAGTCATTTTATTCGTCCAGGAAACGCTTTGGATGAGGAATCAGCAAAAAGAGGAACAACTGTATATCTGTGTGAAAAGGTAAGTTTTCTATATGGAAAGTTTTTTGTGCAATTAAGTGGTTGGATTTTTCATTGCTTTCCTTTCCTTTGTTCCTGATTTGTACAATGTTATCAGAATGATGGAGAGTATTATTTTCAAGTTTTCAGTGTACTAAAAATCACAATGTGAAGTAATTGTGACTAGTGATGCATTTTATCTGTTATTTTGCAGAGGATTGATATGGTTCCAGAACTGCTTAGCTCCAATTTATGCTCCTTAAGATCTAATGTGGACAGGTATGTGTATACGATCTGTATGTCGATCCTGACAAGAAACTCCAGATGTGTGTGCATGGATTTTAACAGATTTCCCCCCCATTCCCCTTTTCATAGGCTTGCATTTTCGTGTATATGGGAGATGAACCAAAAGGCTGAAATTCTAAACACCAGATTTACAAAGAGTATTATTAATTCCAAGGTTGGTTGGATGAATGTGGTATTTATTTAAAAGAAAAGAACACTTCTTGTGAGAAACGTTGTACTGAAGTTTTCCTGTTTCTGTTACTGATGTGCTTTCTCAAAGTTAGGAAACCAAGCTTGAATCCTTAAGTGAGGGAAAATATTGTTATCCTATGCTATTCTTCTAGACATTCAGTGGTGCAATGTTGTTTTGTACAGTCACTTTATAGTATTTCATTTAAAAAATATAAATGCATTGATACATATTAGACATAGTTTGCTGTACACCAGCTAGTCATCTAGTTAAGTGCAGGTATTATATCAGCATTTGAAAAGAATACTGTGCATGTTTACTTTTTTCTTGGAGTTTTGCGTAGATCTGTGCTGTTCTGTTATTCTTTGAGAATGATGTTCATAGAGGTGTTGAGCAGAAAGCTTTGTATTATTGTGAATGAGCTTTGACTGAAAAAACCTGTTTTTTTTCTGAGAGATAGAAGTGTGCTTTTTCAGTATTATGACGTTTTGTTTTGTTTTTCTCCAAGGCTTCTCTTACGTATGCTGAAGCACAGATGAGAATTGATTCGGCAACAATGAGTGATGATATTACTGTCAGCCTGCGTGGACTAAACAAATTAGCAAAAATTCTGAAGAAGAAAAGAATTGATAATGGGTAAACAATGCAGTGATGCTGTTATTTTTTCCTTTTTTCATCTCTTTTTTGCTGTTGAACTACATGAAGATGCTCTATATCCCGTTTTGCACTTAAACTCTTTTGGAAACAAAAGCTAATAGTGATGTGTATCAGCACTGCTATTTCTACTGTTTTGAACGTTAATTCCTTTTTCTTTTCTTTTTTTTAAATTAGCATTTTGTTACAAAGCAAGTTGTTGTAGGTAGGCCTCCAACTCAGCTGCTGTTTCTCCTTTACAGTAACATCACTTAACTGTCTTGCAGAGCTTTGACGCTTTCCTCACCAGAAGTTCGTTTTCACATGGATAGTGAAACTCACGATCCCATTGATCTGCAAACTAAGGAACTTAAGTAAGCCCTGTTGGTTTCCTCAGCTACTTAAAAATTCCTATTTTTCCATCCCTATCCCGAATTAAGTATCAGCCTGTAGTGTACAGAGTTTATGCAGTAGTCCAAGTCAGTAATCGTAGGAAAGATGGTTCTTCTGTATTTTACTACTCTGTTTATGAAGTATGTTTGAGCTCTGTTTCATCCATGAGCTTAAGTCTTTGCTACTGGTTTAATGGAGCACTAGGTTACAGGCTCTCCACATTCTCTGTAATGCTTTCCTACTAACAGAGGAAGGGAAAGTAGAGTTTGGAGGAGTGGATTACTGGAACTTTAACAACAACATGGTAATCGTTGCAGAGGTGCAGAGTGATATTGACAGCCTTACTGAGGAGTTTTTAAAATGGTGCTACTGATTCAGTTTCTGAGTCCAGATCCTCCTGTCCTACTAGTAGGTATTTTCTGTGCTAAAATCCATATGCAGATCTTACACTTGTGTATACTGTTATGACTTGATGGTGTGCAACATAGTGCTTTCAAGCTTTGTATGTGTGCTTGAATAGTATTCTTAAGCATAAGAAATCCGTTGGTCTTTCCAGAGATAGCATTGCCATTTTAAAGAGTGTTTTTCTCCGGATTTGTTATTTTAGAATATTTTGGGTTTTTTTTTTTTTTTCTTCAGTCCCACCATTTGAAGTTTAGTAAGTACATTTTGGCATGCTCTCAGTCTTAAAAATGTATGCCTACTTTGTACCATTTTAAAAAATTCTAGATAACTAGATAGTGTTATAGAATATTGTTAGGATAATAATAGGATACATAGCAAGTATCTAATTTGACACTTTTCTAACTATACAAAATATTTTCTGTTGATAGAGAGACCAACTCCATGGTTGAAGAGTTCATGTTGCTTGCCAATGTCTCTGTGGCACAAAAAATTTATGATGAGTTCCCAGAGTTTGCCTTGCTCCGGAAACATCCTGCTCCTCCTCCATCGAATTACGACATCCTTGTGAAGGCAGCCAAGTCCAAGGCAGGTTTTTACCATTCTCATGAGTTAATTTAAAAAGCCGTGCTTTCTGTCTGGTTGGCCACTTATCCAAGAGTGGCAATTGGAAATCAATGTCTTGAAAACATATATTGATTTGCCTTTTACCTGCTGGTACCTGCAGGAGGCGTCTGTACCTTTAGATGAAAGGAAGAATTATGTGCTTAAAAAAAAAAAAAGACTAACCTCTTTCAGGAAAAGAAAGTAGAAAACACTAATTCTTTCCTGTATTTTAACTGCTAGTGAAACACTTTTCTCATTTCCAAGCCATGGTTGCTGTTTTTCAGACAGTTCTTGGCTTTGAATCACATACACTGTTGCTCTCTGTTAAAGTCTGGAAGTAAGGAAGTGTTTGCATGTGTTCACAGTTTCCATCTTCTCATTAGGTAAGCTAGGGGTTAGTGTAGCCTGAAACAACTCTGATTTGATTAATAAGTCTTAACTAAGAAACATTACTTTTCCAGTTTTGTGATCTTATGTTCAAAGATTGCAGTCCCCAGTTGAGTTGAACCCTTAAGTTCAACCCTAGAGTTGAACCCTAGGCGTTCTCATGTGAGTTAGGAATTCCTTTCCACACAGTTTTTTGTCCCTCTGCCTCCTTTTTTTTTTTTTTTTTTTTTTCCTCTCTTTTTAATAAGAAAGAGGGGGAAAACTCTGGAATGATATCAGTATAATAATATTAATAGAAGAGTAAAAAAAAACAACGCTTCATTTTCCTCTCTTGTAAAGTTGGAGTAGTCTTTTCATTTCTAATCTGAAAATGGTTTTCAAAGCAGTTTTTTACTTGGAAGGCTAAGTTCATTTCCATAGGCAGAAGTTCTTCTAACTATGCAAAGTTACTTTAATGACTCAGAACCAGTGCAGGTGGGCATTTGCATGCTTTTTTGTTGTTGTTGTTGTTGGAATTTTTTAATAAACATGCAGTCACTTTACCGGGATTTGATCTTTACATCATCCTTTGCTGTTAGTGGTGTACACAGATGGAACGTTCTGCTGATCTTGTGCTTTCTTAGAGTATGTGGGAAACAAAACAGTAATAATTTTAAAAATCACTTTCCCCCAGGTGTAAGTTTTAATACCTACGTTACTCCTGAAGTAAAGCTTCCTATTTATTTCCTTTGAAATTACAACAAAGAGCACAATCACACTGTTTGATAGAGCAAGTTCTTTGCTGCAGAACACTGTTTTGCAACACAGTCACCACCATAGCTATGCATTTTTGCCAATGACAAACAAGAGTTCTGTGTGACACTGTTGTCTTATTGTCTACATCTCAGATTTTATGAGGTAGGAAATTTGTTAGCGTTACTAAGAGCTACACGGGTTATACGGGTTCAGCTGTGGTATTTCTGCTTACAATCTGTTCCTTTTGTTTTTTGCTTTCTCCAGAATTTGGAAATAAAGACAGACTCTGCAAAGGCGTTAGCAGAATCATTAGACAAAGCTGAATCTCCTGATTTCCCATACCTAAATACACTGTTGCGAATTTTGACCACTCGCTGCATGATGCAAGCTGTGTATTTCTGTTCTGGAATGGATAGTGATTTTCATCACTATGGTTTAGCTTCACCTATTTATACCCACTTTACCTCACCTATTAGAAGGTACTTTCTTTCATTTTACAGTATTGTCAGAGGACAGAAGAAGTGATTTATTTGTTAAGAGAGTGCATTGGAGATTGTGTTTCCATTCAGCTTAAAATTTGAATTGGAAAGGCAGTGGCTTTACGTTACAGAAGTGTTATACAAACCAACTTTGTCCAGCTTTAAGTAAGTCAAGCAGAGAGTAAGGCAGTGTTTGGCTACTTGTCAAGAGGAAGCTTTGTTGTAAACATTTAGATTCCTTCATATAAAAACATATGAAAATATTGTTAATTTGAATTTTCTTAATTAAACTTATTACAATGAAATTTAAGGCAATGTCTCTCTTGTGTGGGTAATTTCTAGAGCTTCTTGGAGTTCCACTAGTGAATCATGTTTGTTAACAGATACGTTAAAGAATTTCTGGCTCAAATTCTCATAAAAGCTGTGTGCCAGGAGCACTGTGTGATTATGTTTTGCAGAGTAAGGGCACTGAAATGAAGTTTTCCTAGTTCTTGAGAAAGGAAAGAGGAAGGGGCTTAACCTGTTGTGCTGAAACATCATTCTTGAGTTCAAAGTTAAAGCTTTATTTCTTCTTTGTAAGTATTTAGTAATGCAGGCTGCATTGGTAAACTGTAGGAAAGAATTCCTTAGATTAAAAAAGAAAATGGTGTAGTTCATAGTATTGTGAAGATACTCTCTGCAGAGTGTATATTTGATCAGCAAAGAGAATGTGATCTTCTAATTAATGTAGAGAGTTATCAGCAGACCATTACTATTAGAAAGAATTCTTGAGCTGTGAGATCTGCAAAAAAGCAAAATGTTAGTCAAACTGATAAAAACGTTTTGACACATCACAGATCTTCTCTGCAGGTATGCTGACATTATAGTGCATCGTCTTTTGGCCGTGGCCATAGGAGCAGACAGTACCTATCCAGAACTTACTGATAAACATAAACTGGCAGATCTGTGTAAAAATCTCAATTACCGGCATAAAATGGCTCAATATGCACAAAGAGCATCTGTTGCTTTCCACACACAGGTAAATACTACTGAGATGTAAGCATGATCTGTTGGGGATTCATGTTGCCCTTAAAGGAAAGGAAGAAACACTGAGCAATAACAGGCAGGTTGTGCTTTGGTGAGCAAAAGTAAGTCTGCAGGAATTATTATGAAAAAGTGCAGTTTCTTCAAGGAAAAGCTTCAACGTAACATTCCTGGTACTGAAGAGCTTAGAGTTGCATTTCTAGAAAGTGCTTTTAACTGTCTATATGGGTTCTGTTGTTTCTAGAAAGTACTTTTAACTGTCTATATGTCTATCATTGGCTTTCTTTTTTGTGTGTGTGTGTGCATATATGTATATTTTTAATAAATATTCTGAACGAAATGGTATTATAAATAGCGAGTATAATTATTTGAATGAACTTTTTAAATATGGTGTGTAATAGTAAGTATAGATCTATATTTGCTCAAGTATTTTACTCTTTTTAAGTGGGTATATTTTTAATCCAGAAGGGAATGTGCTAACACCTTTTTTCTTCTATCTTCTGTTACAGCTGTTCTTTAAAACTAAGGGAGTAGTGAATGAAGATGCGTATATATTGTTTGTAAGAAGAAATGCAGTAGTGGTTTTAATTCCAAAGTATGGGTTAGAAGGAACAGTCTTCTTTGAAGAAAAAGATAAGCCAACACCAAAACTTGATTACAACAGTGAGGTACATTTCGTAAGGTTTATTCTTCTTTGCCTTTTTTTTTTATTTATTTATTTATTTTATTTATGAGGTACACAAGCAAAATGACTAAAATCTATTCTAGTTGTGTTAGAAGGGTAACAGAGCCTTTTCTAATTTCATAGTATTTTATTACCCTGCAGTAGTAGTATTGTTGTGATCTTTGAGTTTAAGCAAAAAGGTTCTGACATCAGAATGGGTTTTTTTGTAATAGACAATATCTAATGATCCCAAAAAAATGCCACACAGATGTGTATCTGCACCCTAACTCTCTGGACATTAACTACATCTCAAAATATGTACTTGTATAAAAATGTAAGACAGTATGAACAGTAAGTATTAATACAAAATTTGAACTTACAGGTACCATCACTTACTGTGGAAGGCACAACACTATCTGTATTTGACAGAGTCAAAGTGAACATTACGTTAGATGCGTCCAACATTCAACATCAGAAAATTCGGATGGAATTGGTAGAACCAAAGGTAAGACACAAGATTTGTGGTTTCTAGTAACCTGAAGGTCAGGATACAGCAAAATTGAAATACAACCTAAAAGTAAAAAATAAAAATTATTAAAAAAACACCTCCAAAATCAACCAAAAAAAAAAATATCAGTGAGCAAATCTATAGTGATTTGCTTCGTATCTATTCTCATTAAAACATAGATCTGCTTTTACTGTGTGTTGAAAAGCAGGAAGGGTTCTAAATGAAATTTCCTTTCTTGGCCAATTAAGAATATTACCGTTGGAAGGATGATGATTTGCTGAAATGGTATATCTTAAGATGTGTGGTTCTGTAATCAAATTGCTCTGAAATTCTGCCAGAACTCAGTAGGATCTTCTTTTAGCTCCAGTAAATTACTGTGCAACTCTGATAGCATCCTCAGAAGGAAGCTGTAATTGCTGGTTCTTTAATGAACACAGAGTACATAAACGGCAGTGCTTTCTTACCACAACTTCCACAATCCAAGAGTCTCTCGTGATAATACTGAAACAACTGTAATCTCTTAATAAGTGTGTGTCTGGCTTTAAAAACTGTTTCTGCTTTTAGCTGCTTCTCTCTGCATCTGAGACATTGGGGTTTTCACTTGGTCTCATGCCTCAGGCCTGCTGAACGTTTTGCATGGCAGTACAAGGTTGTGCGTACTTGCATTACGTTGTACATGACTCTTTTGGTAAACGGTTTGTTGCAGTAATTGAGTATATAAAATGAATAAATATAGTAATGCAGGGGAAGTGAAAATAAACAAAATATGACTGTTTATACACATATGTTAGCTTTTTCTGAGAAATCATGTTTCCAAACATGTTTTGGTCTGTTGTAGTAGTCTGAATTGGGATCATTTAACTAATTTCTCCAGAAAATATATCATTACACAGCCTAGAAAGCTAGAATGCTTTATGCTTTCTTGTGACATTTACTCATTGAGAACAATTAAATTTTTGCTTTCACATTCTCTCTTCTCACAGTCTGATATTCCCTAGCTTGTCATAATGGTTACTTTCATCCTAGGTGTCTTAACAAATCCACACCTTAAGTTTATGGTGGTGGGTCTTTAATTCCAGTATAGGTGCCTGTGTTACTCTGCAATTAATTGTAACCATATTAGAATATAACTTGAATGAGCAAGTAGCATGACTCTTCTTCTGGTATATGCTCTTGCAATTTTCAAATCATTTCTATCCTGATATTGAAATCATAGTAATTAGTTCCTTGCATCAAGTTTCTGAAGTACCTGTTACCTCTTTACTGGTCAGGCATTGCAGTTTGCCCATAGACTCACTTGCAGAGAAACATACATGGGTCTAATCCTGGTTCAGTTACTAAAATCAGTAGTATTTCATTCTACAACCTGCTTCACCCACTCTTTTACATATTCTCAAGGAAAGCGTAGCATGCCTTTTAATGACCTCTTTCCTAGAGTGCAGTTTACCACGCCTCTGTAAAGACACAAGCTTTTCTTTATTCTAATTCCTCCTTGTTCTGTATGGTCTGCTTTCCATTTTTCCAATTTCTACCAAGGTGTAATGTAACGTCCCTTTGCTGGGCTATGATCAGAGCCACACATTGAGCCTGACAAGGACTCAGTTTGATGCCTAGTGTTTCATTTAGAAGGGACACTGCTGCTTGCTTAGTGTTTGAGCTGTGATAGCTATGCGATGCTAAACACTTCGTTACATGATTAGTATTTTCTCATGAGGATAGTGTAGCTGTAGAAGGTAAATGTATTACCAGAATAGTAGAAGCTAAAATGCTGTTTTCTGATTTGTTGGTTTACTGTAGATACTTGCAAGTGGTGTTCCTCCACATTTATCTACTGAGACGAACCACAGCAATGAACCAGAAAAAAAGAAGAAGAAGCTGCAACAGTAGCAAGGTCAAATAGTTAAAAAAAGTAGATGTGAGTTACTTGTGTGTACTTATTTTTCCCTATGGGCAAAGTAATAGAAAATACTGTTTACTTTTACATCCACTTTTTAATACTTCGTAAAACTCTTCTCTTTTTACAGTTTGTATGTGTGCAAGAAGATAAGTTTTAAAATCAAATATGTCTATAGTTTTATTGTATGGATGAAAAATAAATACTTCTCCAAAGTAACAGTACTCATGCGTTAGCATTTTATGGGCTGGTTAGGCCTGGTTCTGTGACTAGCGGGGCAGATGGATTCATGAATCCATGCCTCTAGAAAGGGGAAAACAGGGGACCCTGAATAAGTAAAAACAGCAGCAATGATCTGAGAAGAAACAAACTAACTAAATGTGGTATTGTAATGCAAGGTAATGTACTGTAATACTATATAATTAGAATTGAAGCTAATCAATCAAATATGAGAGAATGTCCGAAAAAGCTGAAGACCTTACGCTAACAGTGTGCAGTCGGGACAAGCAGCAGCGAGAAAGCCTGATGATGGAAAAAGAGGAACGTCAGGTGACCTATTGAGGTCTTACGTGTTCCACCTGAGCAGGAATGATAACAGTCTTCTGAGGTATGTAGTTCTTTTTTTCCAGGAAAGGTACCCAGAACTGGGGCATTAACTCTTAACATCATGTAGTGCACTGGGATTTTATGATGTGGAATACTGATAATCAAAAATCATAAAACCATGACCTGCTCAGGAGCCCATTCAGTATTATGCTTATTCCACATCACCTGATAAAGGGGGCTTACAATGAGGCTGTAGTTTGGAACATGCATTCTCCAAAAACCCACTACACCCAGAAAAGATTGTGTCTCTTTCTTATTAGTGAGCGAAGACATGGCAGTGATGTTGTCGATCACATCTGTTGGGATGTGACGATGGCCATCTTGCCACTTTACACCTAGGAAATGAATTTCCTGGACAGGTCCCTTCACTTTGCTTCGCTTAATAGTGAAACCAGCACAGAGAAGGATCTGGATTATTTGCTCTCCTTTCTCAAAAACTTCCATGGCTGTGTTGCCCCACACAATGATGTCATCAATGTACTGTAAGTTCTCAGGAGCACCTCCCTGTTCCAGTGCAGCTTGGATCAACCCATGACAAATGGTTGGACTATGTTTCCACCCCTGGGGCAAACGGTTCCAGGTATACTGAATGCCCCTCCATGTGAAAGCAAACTGTGGCCTACATTCTTTGGCCAAAGGAATGGAGAAAAAGGCGTTAGCAATGTCAATATCATACCACTTAGCTGCTTTTGACTCCAGTTCATACTGGAGTTCTAACATATCCAGCACAGCAGCACTCAATGAGGGTGTGACTTAATTCAGGCCACAGTAGTCCACCGTCAGCCTCCATTCTCCACTGGCTTTACACACTGGCTATATGGGGCTGTTAAAAGGTGAGTGAGTTTTGCTGATCAATCCCCGATTCTCTAGTTGATGAATCAACTTCTGAATGGGGAGCAAGGAATCCCTGTTGGTGCGGTACTGCCGTCTGTGCACCGTTTTTGTAGCTATTGGTACCTGTTGCTCTTCCACTCATAGCAACCCCACAACAGACAGATCTTCTGATAGGCCAGGCAAAACAGATAACTGCTTAACACCTTCTGTGTCTACAACAGCTATTCCAAAGGCCCATCAGTACCCTTTGGGATCCTTAAAATATCCCCTTCTGAGGTAATCAATACCAAGTATACATGGAGCCCCTGGGCCAGTCACAATAGGGTGCCTTTGCCAGTCTTCACCAGTGAGGCTGATTTCAGCCTCCAACATAGTCAGCTCTTGGGAAACCCCCAGTCACCCCATGAATATAAATTGATTTTGTCCCTTGGTGACTCGAGGGCATTAGAGTGCACTGTGCACCAGTATCCACCAGGGCCTTATATTTCCGTGATTCTGATGTGCCAAGCCATCTAATCCGCACAGTCCAATAAACTCTATTCTCCCCCCCCCCCCCCCCCCGGCTGGGGGCAGGGCCCCTCTATTTGTTACCTCCGTTGTCTGCAGCAACTGGAGCAATCACCTTTTTGGAGATGTTCACCTTGGTGGTTGATTTGTCTTGTAATTCTTTTACCCGTGCTTGAAGTGCTGGAGTAGGTTGCTTATGCCACTTCTTCATATCTTCTCCATGGTCACGTAGGTAATGCCACAAGGCAAAACGTGACGTGGTCTTACTGTTGTCACTTGCTCGAGCAGGAGGATGTCTTCTTTTGATAGCTGAGATGTTGGATGACACTGGCTGGGAGGAAAATCAAGTTGATCAGCCCCTCAAGTAGGCTGTTTTGGGAATTCTGTTCCTCATTGGATGTATCTGTTACCACCATGGATTCATCAGCATCAGGCACGACTGATAGTTTGTCTACTGTATCTTCTTGTTTGTTCTCCATTCTGTCCAGCTTTTCAGCTACTGAAACACAAGCTCGTAGAGGGCTTAAATGTAACTCAAAGTCTTGACGTTTATTAACCAACTCATTTATAAGGGGTCTTATTTCCCCTCTGCCATACATTGCTGCAAATGTACTGGCGTACTTTTCTGGTGCAGTCTTTGTGAATGTACGCCACATGTTTGGTGTACACCTGGCTCTCTCAGGATCATGCTCTTGGTCTGGCTCATCAGAAATGAAATCGGGGCTATGTAGTGTTTCCACCACAGCACATTCTCTCAAATAACGGATGCCTTCTTCCATATCAGCCCATTTCTTCTTCTCAGGCATCAGATTATCTTTGAAGGGGTATCTTTCTTTTACAGCTAACAACATCCTCTTCCAGAGGGTGAAGGCCTGGTTCTGGCATGTACCAATGCCTCTGTCAATGGCTGAGTCCCTAGCAATGCCACCCAATTGTCGAGCTTCTCTACTATCCAGCCACACACTGTTGGCCCCATTGTCCCAACATCAAAGTAACCAAGTGGCAATAGGCTCATTTGGGCGACGTGAGAAGTCTTTTCTCAGACTTCGAATTTCATTCATTTTCAGAGATCGATCAACAAAGGTAATGATATCTTGCTCACCTCTTGCTCTTCCAGGACTTCTTGCCCTCGTAGGCGTTGGTGACCATGGTCTTACTGAGGGCCCCTCCCCTGGACTCAGAGGTGCTTCTCTTGGACCTCAGAGCCACTCCTCTGGACCTCTTTCCTCCTCTTTCTTTTCTAACTGAGTCGAGATTCGCTTCGTTTTCCGTCCTCTTACAGGGGCAACTGACATCAGTTGTGGTGCCTCCTGTGGTTGATCAGGTTGGTCAGTTCCAATGCTCTCATCCTCCAGCTCAGCTTGGAGCTTGTTTTGTTCAATTATGACAGTATCCAGCTCAGATTGGAGGGTGTGTTGTTGAGATTGAAGATTGTAGAGTTTGGATTGCAGGGAGTCTCTCTCAATTCGGAGGACATCTCTCAGATCGGAGGTTTTTCCTCTGGAGCAGGAGACTCTCTCGCTCATTTTGAACTGTTTCCCTGAGACTCTCCCTTTCAATTTCATAAGCTCTCTCTCTCTCTCCAGGATAGTATTGAATAAGGCCTGATAAGTATTAGCCAGGCCCCAAATCATATGTGCCTCCTCAGAACTGCCCAAGCCGCAACATTCCTGCCTTAAATAGCTGCGTAGACTCTCGGGGTCTTTCAGGTGTTCTGGAGTAAAGTTCCATGAGACTGAAGATTTCCATCTGTCTAAGGTCTCTCCCAGACCTCTCCACACTCCCTGCCACTCAGTGTTCTCCAGTTTTGGGGAGGACATCCTCAAAATATAATGAATACTAATACTGAGCGAAATGATGAGCAATACATTCAGGGAGATTAGTAATGCGACTAGGTGTTCATTCAAAAACTGCATTACGGGCTGAAAGGTGAGACTGGAAACGTTAAAAATCCCCAGTCCTGTAAAATAGACAGCTGTCTCCGGAATTGTATGCCACATTGAACGAACATGCCAGGTCCATATTTCCACCCATGTTTTCAATTGATTGTATATGCCAATTGCTCCATAGAGCAAGGTGGCAAGCTTAATTAACGCCCAGTATGTTTTGAGCATTAGAAAAGAAGCAGCAGCAGCATGCAGCCCTTTAAGAGTCAGTTTCACAACAGAAAGCTTTTTTTTTTTTTTTTTTTTTTTTTTTTTTTTTTTTTTTTTTTACACACAGAGGCAAGATAGTAAAGCTCAGAGTTTGCAAATATCGTAAGTTATTGGCAGTCCGCCTGGAGTTTTCAAGGTAATGTTCTCAGAGAGTAGTGGTGAAACAGATAAGCTTTCCCAATGAAGCTCTCCGAGAGCAGAGTCTAAACAGCTAGAAAGCAACTGTTGCCCACATTCTCCACCAAAAATGTCAACGGTTCATGGGCTGGTCCGGCCCAGTTCCGTGACCAGCATGGGGGAGGGATCTGCGGATCCGCACCTCTGGGAAAAGGGAAACGGGGACCCCAAAATACTTGAAAACAACAGCACTAATCTGAGGTGGAACAAATGATTTTACTAAATATAGTATTAGTAAAATACAATGAGAGAGAGAGAGAGAGAGAGAGAGAGTCTGTCTAAATTGTATAGACCTCACCACAATGCTGGGGTGAGAAGTGCAGTCCAGTTGGGTGACTGAAGAACAGATGGCGAAGTGCAGACAGCGAAGCGCAGACAGCGAAGAGCAGGCGAAGAAGAGGAATCAGGTGACCTTGCATGGAGTTATATCTCCTTGCTGACCGCAAAGCCTCCTGGGGAAATGTAGTTCTTCTCCGTCGGACGAACATTCGGCAGATATCAAACCCCACCGCCCAGTGCATTGCATGATGTTATGGTGTGGAATACTGATGACCAAAAATCATAAAACCATGACAGGGCTCCACACTTGGACGCAGTATTCGAGGTGGGGCCTCACAAGAGCAGAGAAGAGGGGGACAATCACCTCCCTGTCCCTGTTGGCCACCCCTCTTTTGATGGAGCCCAGGATATCATTTGCCTTCCAAGCCGCAAGGGCACACTGCTGGCTCATGTTAAGCTTTTCATTCATCAAGACCCCCAGGTCCTTCTGCACATGGCTGCTCTCAAGAACTGCTCCTTCCAGTTTGTATGGATGCCTGGGATTCCTCCGGCCCAAATGCGAAACTCTGCACTTTGCTGTGTTGAACCTCATCAGATTCACTCGGGCCCACTTTTCTAGCCTCTTGAGGTCCCTCTGAATGGCATTTCCTCCTTCCGCTATGTCAAAAGCATCACTCAGCTTGCTGTCATCAGCAAACTTGCTGCAGGTGCACTCAATTCCCTCATCGATGTCATTGATAAAGATGTTAAAGGGCACGGGTCCCAAGACAGACCCATGGTGGATGCCGCTCATTACCAGCCTCCACTGGACATAGAGCCATTGATGACTACCCTCCATCTGCAGCCTTTCAACCAGTTTCTTATCCATCAAGTGGTCCATCCATCAAATCCACATCCCTCCAATTTGAAGATTAGGATGTGGTGGGTGACCATGTCAAAAGCCTTGCTCAAGTCCAGCTAAAGGTGACATCGGTCACCTTTCCCTTGTCCACCGATGCCCTCACTCCATCATAGAAGGCCACCAGATTGGTCAAGCATGACCTTCCCCTGGTGAAGCTGTTCTGGCAGTCTCATTTCACACACTCATTCCTCATGTGATCAAGCATGCTGTCCAGGAGGATCTGTACCATGATCTTCCCAGGCACAGATGTGAGACTCACCGGCCTGTAGTTCCCAGGGTCCTCCTTGTTCCCTTCCTTGTAAATGGGAGTGATGTGACCCTTCCTCCAGTCATCCGGGACCTCACCTGACAGCCATGACTTTTCAAATATGATGGAGAGGGGCTCAGCAACCACCTCAGCCAGCTCCTTCAGAACCCTGGGGTGCACACCATCTGGCCCAATAGATTTGTACACATTCAGTCTCATGAGGCAGTCTCAGACTTGCTCTGCCCTCACAGTGGGGGGGAGATTTACCGCCCCAGTCCCTACATAGAGGTTTAGAGATGCAGGGCTCAGGGATGTGAGAAGTACTGGAATCCTGGCCCCCAGTGAAGACCGAGGCAAAGAACTCATTCAGTACCTCAGCCTTGTCTTCATCCGTTGAAGCCAGATCTCCTTTTACATTTACCAAAGGAAGTACACTCGCTTTGGCCTGTCTCTTCTGGCCAATGTACCTGTAGAATGTCTTCCTATTGTTTTTCACATCCCTCGCCAAGTTCAGTTCCGCCTGCGCCTTGGCATTGCTGATCCCACGTCTGCAAGTCCGGACGGCATCCCTGTATTCTTCCCAGGTGACACACCCTTGTTTCCAGAGCTTGTACACACCTTTCTTTGCCCTCAGCACACTCAGCAGGTCCTTGCCAAGCCACACCAGCTTCATACCTCCTTTGCCCACTTTCTTATTCAGAGGGACGGAAAGTTCTTATGCTCTCAGGAAGGCATTCTTGAAGAACAACCAGCTTTCCTCAACATCTTTGTTTTTGAAGACAGCATCCCAGGGGATGTTGGCCAACAGTCCATTAAACAGCTTAAAGTTCACTTTGAAAATTCAGGGCCCTGATGCCACTCTTCACCAGCCCCACATCCCTCGAGATCATGAACTCTTCTAAAGAGGAGATAGCCCTCAGTGGTGGTATTCCAGTTACAGGAGTCATCCCACCATGTTTCCGTGATAGCAACAAGGTCATAACTTTCTAAGCACATCATGGTTTCCAACTTGTCCTGCTTATTTCCCAGGCTGCACTCTAGGGTGCAATCCATCTGGTCCCATGGACTCGTAAGCATCCAGCTTTTGCAGTAGGTCCAAAACTATATCATCATGAATCATGAAGGGCTTATTTTGTTCCCCATCCCTGTCTACCAGCACAGGGGGCTGTGTTCCCAGGGAATAACAAGTCTTACTATTAGAGACTGAGGCAAAGAAGGCATTAAGTACCTCAGCTTTATCCCTATCCTTGGTGACCAGGTTGCCCTCGACATCCAACAAGGGATGGAGATCCTCCCTAGCCTTCCTTTTGCTATTATTGTGTTTATAAAAGCATTTACTGTTTTCCTTTACCTTAGTGGCCAAGCTCAGTTCTAACTGCCCTTTGGCTTTTCTAATTTTCTCCCTGCACAGCTTCACTACATACCTGTAATCCTCATAAATAGCTTGCCCACTCTTCCAGAGACCGTAAACTTCCCTTTTGTTCTTGAGTTCCAGCCAAATGTCTCTGTTCAGCCAGCCCGGCCTCCTTGCCCGTCGGCTTATCTTCTGTGACATGGGGATGGTCAGGTCCTGTACCTTTAAAACAATTTCCTTAAAATATTCCCAGCCTTCCTGGGCTCCCATGCTCTCCAAAGCTACCTCCCAAGGGACCCTCTCAACCATGGTCCTGAAGAGTTTGAAGTCCGCCCTCCGGAAGTCCAAGGTGGCAGTTCTGCTGACTCCCCTCTGTGGTTCAACAAGAATAGAGAAGTCTAGTATCTCATGATCACTATGCCCTAGACAGCCTCCAATCTTTACATCCCCCACCAGACCTTTTCCGTTAACAAACAGCAGGTCCAGGATATTCCTTCCCCTCATCAGCTTCCTCACCCGCTGTGTCAGGAAGTTATCTCCCACACACTTTAGGAACCTCCGGGACTGTTCTCTGTCAGCTCTATTATAATTCCAGCATATATCTGGGAAGTTGAAGTCCCCCACCAGAACAAGGGGGAAGTGACCTAGAGACCTCACCCAACTGTTTATAAAGCATCTTGTCCACCTCTTCATCCTGGATGGGTGGCCTGTAGCAGACTCCCACAATAACGTCAGTCTTGCTGGCCTTTGCTTTTATTCTGATCCATATGCTCTCAACCCTATAGTCAACATTATTAATTTCCACACATTCATAGTTGTTTTTTTTTTTTTTTTTTTAACATAGAGAGCTACACCACTGCATTTCCTACCTGGCCTGTCTCTTCTGAAAAACCGGTAGCTCTCCATCACTGCACTCCAGCTGTGGGAGTCATTCCACCACGTTTCCATGATGGCAACTATATAATAACTTTCCGAACACACAATGGCTTCCAGCTCCTCTTGTTTATTACCCAGGCTGCGTGCATTAGTATAAAGACACCTGAGCTTGGTCTCCTTGCGAGTGGCAGTAACCCTAGTACCCTCATGACCACACTCAGGTGTTTCCACAGCCACCTGCCCTCGTGTTCTTCCTACAAAGGGGTGAGTCATTCTCCTCTTCCACCAAGGCACAAGACCATGGGGTCTTACAAGCACATCCCTCTCCTGCAAGCACAGGGATGTTACGTTCAGGCTCCGTAATAGTGACCCCAGTTACACCCCCACCCCGTTTCGTACCCGGTGGGAGAAGCCACTCCTATCAGCCGCTAGCCGGCCCAGTCTCATGTAAACAGAGCAGAGGTCAAAAACCCAAACCCCTACCAGGCACACCAAGCTCTGAGCCAGTTATTAATCCATTGGCCCATTATATTGAGTCCCTCATTATTCCCTATAGCTGGAGGGATAGAGGAGAATACAACTTGTGCTCCTGAATCCTTTACCTGTCTCCCCAAGGATCTGAAATCCTTTTTCAGAGTCCTTAGGGAAGTTCTGCCCAAATCATCACTACCAACCTGAAACAACAGCAAGGGATAGTAATCAGTGGGCCAGACTAGGAAAGGAAGTTTCTTCCTCATATCCTTAACCCGAGCACCCGGGAGGCCAGCAGACCTCCCTGTGTAGAGGGTTTGGTCTACATATTGGCCCTTCTGCTCCCTTCAGCAGAGTCACCAATAACAATGACCTGTCATTTTTTCCTAGTCGATGAAGTTTTAATGCTAGGCAAAGACTGGTCAGACTTGGGGAGCAGCACCAACTGGGGAGAGCCATCATTACCACCATTGTCCAGCTGACCCTGCAGAGCACTGAACCTGTTTCGCAGGGGCAGCTGGGGGGGCTGGGGACTCACTGGGATGGCGCGCTTGCGTCACTGAGCAGGGGCCTTATGCTACTGCCCTACATCTCCCAATTCTTTGCCATTGTTCCTGGGGGGTGGAGAGGATAGTGAGTTCACTGCAGCAAGAACTCTGCATGTAGGTTCCCCTCTGTCACCTGTTTGCAAGGCGGCAGGGGGTGACTTACTTCATGCAGAGCCTCATCTGGCTGCTGAGATCTAGAGGCTGACAGGGTTTGGTACCAGCAATCAATCTCCCTCTCACATTCTTTAATGCTCCTCAGTCTCTCCACCTCATTCTGCAGGTTGGCCACAAGGCTGATTAAATCGTTTACCTGGTCACATCGTACACAATCGCTGCCTCTCTCACCTAGCACTGCAAAGGCCTGTAGTGCCAGGCTCTGGCACTCACTACAGCCAGAGGACTGCACACCAGCATCTTGGTTTGCGATGTCGATCTGAGTACCTTCATTGTTTTTGGCAGCAGCCTTCCTTTCATACATGTGCAGGGCCTCAGTCTGGGTCTCCACAGTCTTCTTGGCTGCCGCTTTCCTTCTGTGAGAGCATGGGAGCTCTATCTGGGTCACCTCAGTATGTCTGGCTGCAGCCTTCCGCCGGGGCGCAGTACTTACCAGCACTGTACAGGTACTCACGCGATTCACAGACCCGACCCTTCCCGTTTGTCTCCGGCGGGCAGCGGCGTGCCCCTGCCCTCCTCGAGGCTTTTTCAAGGATCGGGGAGGCGTGAAGGCAGCGCCGTTACCAAGGCAACGCGCACGCACTGCGCCAGCCGCTCTCGCGAGAGCTGCCGGCCGAGAGCTGCCGGGCTGCTTCGTTGGCTCCGGAGTTCCCTGAGTGAAGGAACCGTCCGAAATCCCCTTGAAGCCCGCGGTCGGTCGCTGCCGGTCCGTCCGGGACGGCTCCGAAGCAGCTAAGATCGGCGATCAAAGGGCTTCTTCCAGCTTTGGTGCCCGTTTAAATCTCTCGCCGTTACCCAGGCAACGCCCACGCGCTGCGTCAGCCGCTCTCGCGAGATCTGGCGGGCTGCAGACAAACAGCCCGGGGATGTAGAACGTGTACCGCAAGGAAACTTGGTGCTGGGGGAGTGCAGTCAGTAATGCTATGTATATGTATGTGTGTATATAGACATGTGTGTGTAACGCATTTTAATCACTGTTTGTATGTATGTGTACATATTAAGCATGATGTAGGGATGTAGAATAAGGGGTGGAATGTCATGGTTGTATGTTTTTTTTTGTTTTCTGTAATGTATGGGGACAGGTATGTGGAATTGGAGCATTAACACTTTCACTCCCAGTGCACTACATGATGTTATGATGTGGAATACTGAAAACCAAAAAACATAAAACCATGACACCGTGCAAGCATTTGCTGTAGATCAAGGGAGGATACTGACGCCCCCTGTTATTTAAGGATAGATTGAAAAGTAACTAGAATGTTTTTCTGTTCTGAGGTCATTTTGTTCCCCATAGTGCACACCCTTAACTTCGTCCAGCAAGAGGCAATTGGAGCAGTTAGGAATGTTTCACAGAGTTAACTAGATTAGTCTGTGCCCATGACAGGGGGGCAGTAGGCCCCTGGGCCCTGCCTGCCCCCACAGAATGGAAGGGAAAGGGAAAAGTGATAGGGAGATGGAAGCTCGGCTCAAGGAAGGAAAAAAAAGCTAGCAGCAATGATCTATGGAGGAAAACTTATTTTACTAACTATGGTATCAGAATGCAAGATAACACAATATAATACAATCTAATTGAAATTGAGGCTAATAAATCAAATAAAATAGGAGAGAGAGATTCCCAAGACCAAGTCAAACCTGAAAAGCCTGGAACAGCTAGGAAAGCATTCTCCAGCACCCACTGCAAGGCAGTAAGAGACCGCTCTACCCAGAAGGGCCAGATCCCATGACTTCCGTGAAGTATAGGTATAGGCACCTGGAATTTGAGCATTAACACTTTAAGTCCCAGTGCACTACATGATGTTGCGATGTGGAATACTGAAAACCAAAAAAACACAAAACCATGCCAGGATGATGAATCCTTCGGCTGCCACATTTCTCTCAATGCATCAAGCTCTTTGTGTTTGTCTCAACGTCTGCCACATTTCTCTCAGTGCACTCCGGACCCATCAGTCTTCAAGTCAGGACAAGTGTCTGTTCACATCCCTGTTCTGGCATCAATTGTCATAAGTCAATAACACGACACAGGGTTCTTGTGCAAGGAAGATTCTCTCCTTTGTTTTCCTAAGCAAGCTTATTATATTCTAACACGAGTATTCAGTACATTTCGACTAACAATCCATTGGCTAGAAAGAAAGCCAGAAAGAAAGAAAGGCTAGAAAGAAAGAAAGAAAGTTCCATAGCAAATCTTGGTATGGTAGATCCTGTTGACAGACCTGATTTCATTCTATGACAAGATGACCTGCTTAGCGGATGAAGGTAATGTTGTTGATGTAGTCTACCTGGACTTCAGTAAAGCCTTTGACACTGTCCCCAACAATATTCCCATGGAAAAGCTGGCTGCCTGCAGCGTCTGATGCACTGACTCAGATGTGAACGATCCAAATCCTTTATTACGAGTTCTCACATCACTTATATACCTTCCTTCACAAGTTTTCTTGTTTGAATGGCCTTAAAAGTATAAGCAGGTCCATTATCCGTTTTTATAGTATGTGGGATGCTGACAGCAGCGTAAGCAGATAACCAGTGTTTATGGGCTTGATCCACTGTCAGTTGGAATTGTTTGTATGGCTCTCCAGTGCTGATGGAAAAACTGATGGGAGAGTTGCACTTGCTGAAATAATTGAGGACTAGCAAAAGCTACTTCGGCTTGATCAGCTTTACGGTTGCCCTCAGTTATAGGACCAGGCAGCACAGTGTGTGTCCAAATATGTGTGATAAAATAGGAAAGTACGGTGAGAGACATAATGTAAAATTTGCAAAACATTTGTAAAATGTTTTGGTACTACATAAATTTGAAAATCTTGAGCTACCACAGTGAGTTCTACAGTTTGAGGTGATCCATGGGCAACATGTATGTCTGACTGCCATCATGTAGCAGTCCCATGCCAGAGAACCACTTCTTGAAGTGTCTTGCTGCCGGTGGTGACTGGTCTGAGTGAGCTGGCCAGGCACTGGCCAACCGATTTTGGACCGTGTTTGTTGTCAGAGCGCGTGGTCTTGTACTCTTCTTCCCATTTCTCGGCAGACTGTAGGGCTGTGCAGCAACAGGGAGTTAAGCAAAACATCCCGGGCGGCTTGACTTTCTACTTGTCTCTCTAGCATATTTTGTAAACGGTCATGAAAGTTGATGTAGGGCTTAGCAGCTCCCTTCTTGACTGATGTAAACGAGGCATGAGATGAATTTATATCAGGTATCCGACGGGTAGCATGCAACACCAGTGTCTTAACTTGTTGAAGGCATTGCCTGTGCATCTGTGGCTGGGCCTGAAGTGTTGCCTGGACCCGCTCCTCTGGGAGTTCCTCCATGCCAGCATGATTTAAGTTATTCAAATTATTCATAGCCTGGATGGTAGCCTGTTCTCGGTATTCAGTCATAAATACAGTGTACTGCATGGAGACAGGATTGTTCATGGCAACATTTTCCAGTCATGAGGGGTCATAACATAACTGTCACTGATTGCAAGCAAAAGATTATATGTGAAGGCAGACTGAATTCCATAATCTCTCACTGACTTCCTAAGCTCCTTCACCACCTCATAAGGCAGGGATTCCCGCCGGGGAGCTGATTTCCACAATACACCACAGGAAAGGCTTGTGACATATCAGCATCGCTGTGCGACATTGCTTCTTTTCTACACTGCTCTAAAGCACCGCAGTACGCTGTAGAAGCAACCACATTTTTCCTTCCTGTCTCCTTGAAATTGTCCTCGGGAGGGAAAGAGTTCGGTTCGTCCTCCGGATCTGCTGGACCAGGATCAAAAAGATCGCCCCGTTCCGGACCACCCTTGTCTGTAACCGAATTACACACGGGCGGCAGAGGCGGAGCGGCAAGCGGAGTGGGGGGGGGGGGGGGGGGGGGGCGGAGGGCGGCAGCGTTACGGCGAACGACGGATGGTGCGGGAGGCGAGGGCGTCACGGCTCTTGGCGGCGGCGGCGGGGCGGAGGGCGGGAGCGGCGCGGCGAGAGACGGGAAGGGGGCGGTGGGCGGCAGAGGATCGCGATTTTCCTTCTGGGGAGGGGGGAGAGGGGTGGAAGCAGCAGATCGGGTCCGGGCAGGAGCTGCGACACGGGCTGAGGGCCAGCGGCTGGGATGGGGGAAAGGCGATGGGGAACAGCGGGAAGGATTTGTCCTTCCTCGTCGGATTTGTTTGAGCGCTTCCGATGTTTGGCTCCCTGTTGGTGGATGGCCCTGCAATTGGCTGGGAAACGGGAATAAGTGCACGAGATCATATGCTATAATGACAAATACGGTCCGAAATCAGTCAGAGCCACTGCCCAGCCAGCTCACTCAGACCACCACCAGCAGCGCTGGAGTGGATTTGGTCACCGCTCAGTCAGTGACGCTGACTGATAGCACCATGACTCTCATTCCAACAGGTGTAACGGGCTCCTGGGGGACAGGCGTAGCGCCCTCTTGTTAGGACGTCCTTCTGCTACACTGATGGGATTTTTTGTTTTACCAGGAGTTACAGATGCTGACTACACTGAGGAGATTAAGATAATGGCATGGATGCCTTCCCCCTGCTTTATTCCCAAAGGCTAGAAAATAGCACAGTTAGTTCTTTTCCATTCTATGGCTGAACCTGGCACTGGGGACCGAACTGCTGGATTTGGGAGCACGGGCAAACCTGCTGTGCTATGGACTACAAAAATGTGAAAAGACAAGCCATTACCATGCTTAGTAAAAGGCCAGCAGTTTTTAGGCTTGGTGGACCTCACCATCAGTAAGTCAATTGAATGGCAGAAAGTGGAGGTTTTTAAAGAACCTGTGCGATTGCAGCCTGGTCTTCCTTTGCCTTCAGTGTTACCTTTGAATTGACCTATAGCAGTCATTGATTTGAAAGACTGTGGTTTTTTTACCATTCGACTTCATCCAAAAGATGCACCATGATCTGATTTCTCAGTTCCATCAACCAACAAAGCTCTGCTCAGCTGTATCATTGGACTGTTTTACTACAAGGAATGCTTAATAGTCCAACAGTATGCCAATTGACAGTGGCAAATGCATTACAACCAGTACAAAAAGCTAGACCTCACGTCCTTATTTATCATTAGATGGATGATATATGAAAAGCTAGGCCTTACATCCTTATTTATCGTTACATGGATGACGTATTAATAGCAGCAGAACTAGAAGAGAGCCTGAAGGGTGCTTTACTGCTCATCCAGCAGGCAGTCCAATCTGTTTGTTTACAAATAGGTGAAGAAAAGGTGCAACTCAATTCTCCATGGAAATATTTAGGATGGAAAATTACATCTTACACCATTCAGCTGCTAATTCTCAAAATTATACCTCATTGTATACCTCATTGTATACCTCAATGTGCAGACATTTAATGATATGAAAAATTATTAGGAACCATCAAATGGTTGTGTCTACTTCTGGGTATTCCTACAAAAAAGCTACACCCTCTATTCCAGCTAATCAAAGAAGACCCAGATATAACCTCTAAAAGAAAATTAACACCAAAAGCACTATAGTGTTTAGACTCTGCAGTAACATGATAGCAACAATGATATAGCTATCGTGTTTGCTTATCACTTCCAGTATCTCTTATAATAATATCAAACTCCTATCAACCATCTAGTTTGTTATGTCAGTGGGATACCTCAAGGAAAGATCCTCTCATCATCCTGGAATGGATATTTTTACCGCATACATATTCAAAAACCACTACATCACGAGTGGAGATGTTTGCAATACTAACACGGTGAGGTCGACATTGCCTACAAATTTTACGAGCTTTTGACCCAGATTGCATCTACATATCCACTACTAAAAAGACATAATTAGATGGTTGCACATTCACTCACTTTACAGAATGCTATGGCTGACTATATTGGACAAATCTCCAGTCATCAGTTACTGCATAATTTGCGTGATCTATCCCTTACTACGAAGGTGTTACTTACACATGTTCCAATGCCTAATGCTGTTACTGTATTTACAGATGGCTCGAACAAGACACCCTGAGCAGTGGTTCTCTGGCGTGCGGCTGCTACACGACGGCAGTCAGACATGCATATCATCAACGGGCCACCACAAGTTGTTGAACTTGCTGCAGTGGCTTGAGCTTTTACAATTTTTGTGGAACAAAGGTTTAATATAACAGCTTGACACTTTGTATGTTCAAGGTATCATACAGCAGATTGAAGGATCTTTTCTTAAGGAAGTTAACAACCTTGTTTGCACAGCTCAAGCAAGTTTTACATTATGTCTCTCACCGTACTTTCTTATTTTATCATGCATATTTGAACACACACTGTGCTGCCTGGTCCTATAACTGAGGGCAACCGTAAAGCTGATCAAGCCGAAGTAGCTTTTGCTAGTCCTCAATTATTTCAGCAAGTGCAACTCTCCCATCAGTTTTTCCATCAGCACTGGAGAGCCATACAAACAATTCCAACTGACAGTGGATCAAGCTTGTAACATTATTGTAATGTGCCCAGACTGCCAGGCAATTGCCCCTTTGCCTCAAATAGAGACAAATTCCTGTGGCACAAGTTAGTGTTGCAAGTTAGCAACACAACACAGGATTCTCATGCAAGGAAGATTCTCTCCTTTATTTTCCTAAGCAGACTTTTAATATTCTAACACACATATTCTGTACATTTCTACTAACAATCCATTGGCTAGAAAGCAAGCAAGTTCCATAACAAGTCTTCATTACAGCACAGAGCTTATCTTATGCCTAGCTACAAAACATCCCTGTTTATTCTGTCCATCTCTGTTTCCCAGCGTCTTATTAGTAAGTCGACGTTTGACAAGGTTGAGCCAACCTCTCCTTCTCCCACGTCTCCCCCTTTGCTAATGAAGAAAGCGTGATCTAAAGCATCTTGTATCACTATCCGAACACACTGCAATAAGCAAGGAACGCAAATTAAAACACAGAGAAAAGCAATAAGACAAACTAACCCTATTTTTAACAGATTCTGTATCCACACTCCCAGGCTTCCAAAGAGGCCTCCAAATGTATTCAACCTATCATGACCTGTAGTTTCTTAACTCCATTCTGCAAATTTTGAGTGCTTTTATGTATTCATTTCAAATGATCCGACACGTTCATACCGCGCATGCCATTGAAATCCTGACACCCATGACCTCGAGCTAACAGCAAGAAGTCTAAAGCAGCATGATTCTGTAGCGTAGCATGTCGTACTGATACTATATACAGTAGCAGTCCATTTAGAGCCAAGGAAGTAGCATTCGTTTGCTTGGCCGGCCAGCATCCAAGTTTATTAAGTGTACTCAATGCTTTAGCTGATGCAACACCTAAGGCTAAAAAAGATGCTGCTGTTATTCCCTCAGGGCTCCAAAATTCTACATTATCTTTACACTCTGATTGAAAAGCATGTACAGTTCGCTTCAGGCTCTTTTGGTGGTGAGTAATCATGGTGATACTAGGTATTACTAAAGTTAGTCTTCCCAAATTGCATGGACCTCCTTTGATGTGAGAGGGGATAGCAGGCCATGCCCTGTCCCCACAAATTAGAAAAACTCCTGCTGGCAAACCAAGCGAACGGTTGCTAGATCTTAGATCTAGAGATGTTAGGTGGGGTATAATTACAACAAGCAAAGTGACTTCTATAAGCAGTGATTTCTATAATTCTGTAACTAGAATTAACACACTGAACTAATGATTGATTCTTTCCACTATAGTTAAAAATATAAACAATAATCCATTTTAACTGAATCCAGCAATTCCAGTTCTTGTGGTTCAAGATTGCACTGTTGCAGATGCAGTACCCATCCATCCCATTTGTCGACTGCCGCACTCAAATTAAGTGTTGTAGGCGACTGCGAGAGTCCCCTCGGGATGTGACGCGGCAGGACGTCCCAAGCTCTATGATTGATGTGTGGCACATGCTTTAGGGGCGTAGACGAAGCACATAAGGTATATAAGCTAGGGCTCATGTGTAATAAACGCCATTTTGCTGTTCATCATATCGGTGTATACGTGCAGTTATTTGGTCCTGACCTGGTTAGGGTTAGTAGCGTAGGAGGCAATGAAACAATTAAGTGCTATCCCAAGAACAGAGCTTGGGATGGGCCATTTGTCTAGAGGTTGTCCCACCAAGCATGTCAAGAATGGGTTCCCTGGTGACGTGGTTGACAAAGTGTGTCTTGTCCTGTTTTGTTGGCAAGGGTGACCCATATGTTCTGTTTTGGTTGAGCTAGAATCCAAACTGCTGATGATCATGTTACAGCAGATGACAGAAGGGATGGCCACGCTCACCATGCTGGTACCCATCTCAGACCTGTTCCTGTTGAAACACAAGCATAACCTCGACCCCAAGTTATAGACGAGTAGGCTCCTTCCCGTTGGTCAGAGCTCAGATTTTTTACCACAACCTGTGCTTTTCCTTTGACAGGAGTGTAAGAGATTATTCTGTTAACTTCTGTGTCTCAAAGCTTGCTGGGGACACAGATGGACTTGTTCAAGTCCCGAGCAAGGATTGTAAAATCCTTTGTCTGAAGGACACACATGAACAAGTCCAGGCAAGTCCTGGGCAAAGGTTGTGAGATCCTTTGTCTGGGGGACGCAGATGGGCAAGGCCAGGGGCAACAAGAGCGAGATGAGCTACAGCTAAATAGCTGTGAAGTGCTCCTTTGTGTGGACCTATCTCAGGATGATGGCCATCTCAGGGGGTACTCAATGACTCTTGCTCAAGGCCCATCCTTGTCACGTAGGCAGGAGAACAAGGAGGATAAAAGAGGAACTGAAAACCGTGAGGATAGGTTTCTGACAATTCAGATTCCTCACGAAGAACGGAGGTTTTCTGACAGCAGATTCCTCATGAAGAAGAAGAGGGATTCCTGACGATTGAGGTGATTCCTGCATACTGTTGAACTCTCCTGAGCCTGCTGCCTGACCGCTGTTGCTGCTTCAAGAATTGGCTCCTCGACTTCCTCGTCTATCTGCCTGCTGCCCAAGGCCGGCCACGCTGCTGCTCCCCGTCTTCTGCTGCGTCTGCCCGGGACCTTCAAACACCGTGCAACAGGACTGCTGCTGGATCCTGCTGGTGACTATCCCCGCTTTACGCAACTCCTGCTTCTCTTCCATCTTTTCTATCGCCCTCCTTCCCTTCCCCGTCTCCCTGATTAGGTTTGGTAATAAACTGGATGGAACAACATATGAACCGTTGTTTCTTAATCTCACGCCGGGTATACAGATATTAAAAGAACCTCATCTCCCTCCTATAAATTGGAGCGAGACAAGGAGTTAAGGTATTACATCCTAAATGCTTGTAATTTGGAGGGTCATCTGTTGTCCAGCGATTTAGAAAATTGAGAACATAGCATGCTTTAGCTACTCTTTCCAGAGGGGTCATACCTGCACTCCCCCTTTTTTGTTTATGATGCATGGCCTTTCAGGTACTATGGGCTCGTTGGATAATAGCTTGACCTGAGGGAGAGTGGGGTATGCCTGTCAGGTGTTGAATACCCCACTGCTGAAAGAAAGAGTGGGTGGTATGGGCTACATATCCTGGCCTGTTGTCTGTTTTAATCATTTGAGGGAACCCAAGAGTGACAAAGGCCGGTAAGAAGTGTTTACAGACAGCTTTTGCCTTGTCTCCTGTATGCACAGATGCAAAAACACAGGTATCAATAGAAAAGTATCAATGGAAACATGAACATAATGGAGCTTCCCAAATTCTGGTATGTGTATAACATCTGTCTGCCAAAGTTCTAAGGAGCTCAGTCCTTGAGGATTAACTCCTATAGAGGGTGTTGGTGCAACAGTTTGACAGTCTGGACAGTCAGTATGATCTGTCTGTGTCATGGTTCTATGTTTTTTTTTTTTTTTCTTATTTCAGTATTCCACATCAAAACATCATGTAGTGTACGGGGTATTAAAGTGTCACTGCCCCAATCCCAGGTACCTATCCCTGTACATTACAGAAGTCATGGGATCTGGCCCTTCTGGGTGGGGGGGGCGCTCTCTTGCTGCCTTGCAGTGGGTGCTGGAGGGTGCTTTCCTAGCCGTTCCAAGCTTTTCAGGTTTGAATCAGTCCCGGGAACTCTCTCTCTCATCTTGTCTGATTTATTAATCTCAATTTCAATTAAATTGTATCTATTGTGTTATCTTGTATTCTAATATTATAGTAAAATAAGTTTTCCTCCATAGATTGTTGCCGCTGCTCTTTTCCTCCCTTCCTTCCTTCCCATTTTTTGTGGGACTGGGGTGGGGGGGGAGGGCAGAGGCCTGTCGCCCCTGTCACGGACATAGATTGATCTAGTCAACTCCGTGACAGTCTGGCATGATCCATGGTCAGTTGAAAGGAACACTGCAATGCCTTCGCACTTTGATGGTAAAAATCATGAGATAACCATGCTTGGACAAACTGATTAGGGGGGACAATTGCTCCCGCCAGTTTGTCCGCCTGCACATTACTCTCAGAAATAGGGCCTGGCAGAGAGGAGTGAGAGTGAACATGCTGAATGAAGTAAGATTCTGAGTGATTATCTAGAAACCATTTTAAGCGCAAAAGAAGCGCAAACAACTGTGCGTTAGTTGTCTGCTTTACATAAGAACGTTCCAGTCTGTCATGGTTTTATGATTTCTGGTTATCGGTATTCCATATCATAACATCATGCAGTGCACTGGGAGTTGAAGTGTTAATGCTCCAGTTCCGGGCACCTGTCCGTAGGAGAAGAACTACATACTCAAGGGGGCTTTGCAGTCACAGAGGAGATACAACCCCTGGCAAGGTCACCTGATGTGCTCTTCTTCATCAGGCTCTCCTCCCTGCTGCTCAACTGGACTGCGCATCTCACCTCAGTGGGGTGAAACAGTCCCCTGTTTCCCTTTTCTGGAGGCGTGGATTTTGTGAAATCCCTCTGCCCCACTAGTCACGGAACCAGGCCAAACCAGCCCGTAAACCCTTGTCATTCTTGGTGGAGAATGTGGGCAAATGTGCTTTTTTAGCTTTTTAGAACGAATCTCTCTCTCTCCTCTCAGAGGCCTTTGTTTTATATATTTCACGGGTGCTCACTGAAAACTTGACCTTGAAAATCCAGGCGGACTTTCCCAGTAGTCTGGGATATTTGTAAGCTTTGAGCACTGATATCTTGCTTCTGTAAAGAGAAAAAAAAAAATGATCCCACTTTCTCTTTTAAACCTCTGTTTGAAGAGGGAGCTGGTAGTTTTACAGAACTTGTGATTTTTAATCAGGTTCCAATCTCTCCCTTGAATCCTTTATGCAGTTTTTGAATGCTCATCCAGTGATCATGGTGTCAGTCTCCCTGAATGTACTGTTCATCATTTCACTCAGTATTTGTACTTACCATATTTTGAGGAAGCCTTTCCCTGAACCAGAGAATAATGAGTGTCAGGGAGTGTGGAGGAGCTTGGGAGAGATGGACATCTTCGGTGTCATGGAACTTTACTCCAGAACACCTGAAAGGCACCAAGAGCCTAAACAGATATTTGAGACAGGGATTTTGCAGCTCAGGCAGATCTGAGGAGGCACAAATGATTTGTGGCCTGGCTGATGCTTATTGGGCCTCATTCAGTACTATCCCAGAGAATGAGAGTTTCTGAAACAGAGAGTCTCTGTGCTCATATTGCTCATGTTGCTAGGAACATCATTCTTGTGGTTAAGCCCTCCAATTATTCTCCATTACTGGTTTTCAACACTGGAAATGAAGAGGTAGGCCAAAGAATTTACTGGGTGATCAAAAGGGACTTCAGGGCTCTGGGAAGACTTCTGAAGGGATTGGGAGTGCAAACTGTGTTCTCCTCTGTCCTCTCTGTTGGTGACTGGGATGTGCACAAAAGGAGGAGGGTGGACATGCTGAATGAAGGGCTTTGTGAATGGTGTCACTCTCAAGGTTTTAGGTACTGTGGCTTGGGATGCAGCACTGAGAAAGGGGGAATGCTGATGGTGGATGGGAGCCAACTAATTTGCCGATGGTTTACGGGCTGCATCAGCCCGGTTCCTTGACTAGTGGGGTGGAGGAATCCACAGATCAACAAATCAATGGGGGGTTGGACTCGATGATCTCAGGAGGTCCCTTCCAACCCCTACAGTTCTGTGATTCTGTGATTCTGTGAACGCCTCCAGAAAGGGGAAACAGGGACCCCGAATAATTAAAAACAGCAGCAACGATCTGGGGAGAAACAAAGTAATTTACTAAATCTAGTATTGGAATGCAAGATAACACATAATAACACATACAGTATAATTAGAACTGAAGCTAACAAATCAAATATAATGAGAGAGTCCAAAAAGCTGTAGGCCTTACACTAGTGCTGAGGCAACGTGTACAGTCGGGACAAGCAGCAGGGAGGAGAGCCAAGAAAAAAGGGACATCAAGTGACCTTGCCAGAGGTTATATCTCCTCTCTGGATGCTGTGTTCTGAGGTATGTAGTTCTTCTCTTCCAGACAGGTATCTGGAACTGTAGCATTAACTCCTTAACTCCCAGTGCACTACACGATGTTATGATGGTGGAATACTAATAACCAAAAATAATAAAACCGTAACATGACTAGAAGGGCCACGAATATTCTTGGGAACAAGCTGGCTGGGCTGGTTAGCAGGGCTTTAAACTAGATATGATGGGAGGTGGTAAGGGAGAACTGCAGACTTGTCGTGGAGGTATTAGGGAGGGTTCCTACAAGAAGGCAACGAAGCCAGTAGCTAAGCTAAAGTGCCTCTATACCAATGCACACAGCATGGGAAATAAACAGGAGGAACTAGAAACCGTGCTGCAATTGGGAAAGCATGACCTAATTGGTATCACAGAAACATGGTGGGATGAATCCCACAATTGGAATACCCTGATTGAGGGCTACAGGCTTTTCAGAAGGCATAGACAGGGTAGGAAGGGTGACAGAGTTGCCCTCTGTGTTAGGAAGTGGATAGATTGTGAAGAGCTGTGTCTGAGGAACAGCCACAATCAGGTAGAGAACTTGCAGGTAAAAATCAAGGATCGGTCCAATAAAGAGCATCTAGTGGTTGGGGTCTGCTACAGGCCACCTGATCAGGAGGAGCCTGTTGATAAGGCCTTCTTGCTTCAGCTGCAGGCTCTTGTCCTGATGGGGGATTTCAACCACCTGGATATCTGCTGGGATAGTGGCATGGCGAGTGCCACAACCCAGGAGATTCCTGGAGTTTGTTGAGGAAAACTTCCTGATCCAGGTAACAGATGGACCAACCTGAGGTAAAGCCTTACTGGACCTGGTGCTCACTAATCCAGAGGAGTGCAGTAGAAGGGTTAAGATTGGAGGCAGCCTGGGCTGTAGCAACCATGCCTTGGTGGAGTTTGTCATCTTGAAGAATGCAGGCCTGGCAAAAAGCAGAGCTAGGACCCTGTGTTTTAGGAGAACAAACTTCTGGCTTGCTCAAGGAACTGCTGAGTGGGATCCCCTGGGAAACTGTCTTTAGGGGCATGGGCACAGAACAGAGCTGGCAGCTCTTTAAGGACACCCTTCTGAGAGCACAATGGCTCTCCATCCCCCAGCAGAAGTAGTCAAGCAGGGGAGGCAGATGTCCATCACGGATGTGCAAGGATCTGCAGCTTAAACTGAGAGAAAAGAGGGAAATGTAAGAAAGTGGAAGCAGGGTTGTGTATCCTGGGAGCAATATAGGGTTGTCCGTGTGTGTAGAGACTGGATTAGGAAAGCCAAGGCGCAGATGGAGCTGAACTTGGCGAAGGATGTGAAAGGTAACAAGAAGGGGTTCTACAGGTACATAGGCAGGAGAAGACAGGCCAAGGAGAGTGTTCCCCCTCTGATGAAAGGTAATGAGGAGTTGGCTTCCTCAGACATAGAAAAAGCTGAGGTACTCTATGAGTGCTTTGCCCCTTCACAGGTGGTCAGGCTTCCCATGTCTGCCAGGACCGTGAGCCTCTAGGAGAGGGTGTGGGGAGTGTTTTCTGTCCCACTGTAATGGTGCAAAAAGTCCGAATCCACCACAAGAAACTGAATGTATCTAAGTCCATGGGGCCAAATGATATCCATCCTAGGGTTCTGAAAGACATGGCTGATGTGGTTGCCGAGCCGCTCCATCATATTTGAAAAATCATGGATGTCTGGTGAAGTCCCCTGAAAGGGGAGAAGGGCCCCAAAAGTGAAAGTAAAAAGGCAAGAAGGCTTCACAGTGACTGAGAATAAAGGGGGTGAAGGGGAATAGTTAGAGATAGGTTATAGAAGCAAGAATGTAGAGCTCGTTAGAAAATAAGAGATGGCAGACACTAGGTCTGGAACAGTGAGGGGTATAAAGGCCATTAAGGTAAGTGTTTGAGAACAGCCCGAGGACATTTGGCAGGGAGGTGATCAGATGTCCACAGGGCAAGAAGAAACCAGCTGGGGGGATGTCCCCCCAAAGGTCAGAAGTTTACAGCAAGGTCAGAAGCCTTCACGAGGAAAAGAACAAATGTTCATCCCACGACCCACTATGCACGTGCAAGAGGGGAGGGTCTGCATGCTAACGAACTGTCAGGGGTGAAATGAGTAAGTATCCAAATTCCAGGAAAACTATTATGTATTAGTTCAGCCTATATCTGTAGCACGATTTTACCAGGTGGTGTGCAAGTTAGGCAGATCTATCCCCCTTGCACCTGGTGTCTGTGCAGCACTGAATAAACCATACCTGCTTTGTAATCTTACTTGGGTTACAGTTTGATTCCGCAGGTCACCCCGATGACTGGAGAAAGGGAAACATTCCTCCCATTTTTAAGAAAGGGAGAAAGGAACACCCAGGGAACTACAGGCCAGTGAGTCTTACCTCTGTGCATGGGAAGATCATGGAGCAGATCCTAACAGAAGCTGTGTTAAGGCACATACCAGATAAAGAGGCGATTTGAGACAGCCAGCATGGCTTCACCAAGGGCAGATCATGCCTGACCAATCTGGTGGCCATTATGACGGAGCGATGGCTTTGGTGGATAGGGGAAACCTGGTGGATGTCATCTACCTGGACTTCTGCAAGGCCTTTGACATGGTCCCTCACCACATCCTTCTGTCTGGAGAGCACAGGCCTTATGAAGAGTGGCTGAGGGAGCTGGAATTGTTTCGTCTGGAGAAGAGGAGGCTCAGGTGAGACATTATTGCTCTCTACAACTCCCTGAAGGGAGGTTGTGGTGAGGTGGGGGTCAGCCCCTTCTAATGTGTAACTAGAGATAGGACTGGAATGCATGGCCTCAAGGTGCACCAGGGGACAATCAGGTTGGATATTAGGAAGAACTTCTTCTCAGGAGTGGTCAGGCATTGGAATGGGCTGTCCAGGGAGGTGATGGAGTCACTGTCCCTGGAAGTGTTTAAGGAGAGCAGACGTAGTCTACAGGGACATGGTTTAACAGGCAGTACTGGTGGTACATAGGCAGTTGGACTAAATTATCTTGGAGGTCTTTTCCAACCTTAATGATTTTATGATCACTGCTTCCCTCAGACAAACTGCCTTAAATATAGTTGTTCCCATCCTTTCAACTATTATACAGAAATCCACAAGGTAGTGATCAATCTAGCTTGCACTGCCACAGCACTGGCACACTGGCAGTTTTCCAAAAACCTGAAGTCATGTTAGATCACCTATCTTTGTAGTCGTGAGACACATAAGTGCTGCCAGTAGTGAACCAAAGTAATCTTAACAGGTACATACCCAGACTCAATGCAGAACTCCCACCACAGCAACTAAGGAAAGATCAAGCTATCGAATGTAGTAGCTATCAAATTCTCCAAGTTTATTTCAGTTGAGCTATCCTCCAGAGTACCTGGGATTATAGTAGCTTTCCTTCTAGCTTCAACACAGACTTGTTCTACCAATGCCCATTCCTAGCTCACGAGTCAAGAAATTGCAATCCCACATGCTATAGCTTTCCTCCAGGATCTTAACTCATGAGCTGCTGAAGTCAGTCACTCTTCAGTAGTTTTCTTAATTAGCTGTCACTTGGCAGTATTCACTCAGTTTCCTGAATGCTGTCATTACAGAGGATTTCATCAAATTTAAAGCCCATCTTGATAAAGACTTCAGAAGGAGACAATTATAACGATAACTGATTGTAATAGAAAAACAGCACATTACATGACTGTTGTAATCCCATCACCACTATTCTGAAAGACTGTTCTGGCTATCTTACAAAGAAAGGCTAGTTCCAAGAAACACACTGAATCTATAACTGATTCTGCACTTTGGCTGCAGGACCATGTATTATAGTAACTCAAATTAGTTTTGAAATGTATATATTTATAGCAGCTTGCCAGCCTCCTTGCCTGACCTCTTTCCACTGTTCCCCAGCGCCCCCTTCCCAAACAATGCTGCAGGCTATACCAAAGCACTAAACAAGTGAGCTATTGAAGACAAGTCTTTATTCTGTTTTACTACTCAATTTACAACTATTCATGTTATAAGACTCTTTTTTAAAAGCTATTTAATGTAAACAAGGACTGTTTTGTGCAACATGTGCCAACCAACGCAGGAAGTACGACTACAAAAACAGAATGGTCGAATGATTTCCATGGTAATCCGTACCGTAGGTTTCTTCCACAAAACAATTATACAAACCATATTTGCAAGTTTTCATAAAATCTGAATTTCAGACTGAAGTCTGAAACAAGACAGAAGATAACATTTTACTGGGGTAAAGGAATGTCTTATTTCACACGTACAACCATTTCTGGTGTTATCTTCCCTTTGCATTTAAGGAAATACTTGGATGTGGTACAATCAAGCATCTTAGGGATTGCTTTTATTTTTGTGTCTGTTTTAATCTGCAGTTACTTTAAAAACCTCTGGTAATAGAACACAGCATTACAAAGAATCACAAGTTTTAATTAAAAGAAAGCAAGTCTTAATCATACATACTATACAGTTCATAAATGATTACAATATGGACAGCCCTGCTTCTTACCTATACTCACTATACTATTATTTTTTGGTGATCAGACTTAAAAAAATAAATCCTTTGCACATTCCAAAAATCTACAATTCACCACTCCAACTCATTCTTAAAAATCATCATTAGAAACAGAAAAGACAAGATAATAAATATATTTTAAATTGACAATAAGTTGTCTAGTCTTTGAGCTTCAAACCTTATCATCTGAGGCTCATTTCAGATGCCCTATTAAAGATGCTCATTTCCCAGATGTCCAAATTAATTTTTTATTAAAAAGAAAAAAATCCTCTATAAGTAATCAATTCAGTGCAGTTCACCTTTTAGCAGGGCACTGCTTCAAGTTTATCAAGCAGTGCAGTCAGGACATTAGATTCAAGTTATTGCTAGGTACACAGTACTGAAATATTTTGTTGGGTTGTTTTTTTTTTTTGTTTTTTTGTTTTTTTGTTTTTTTTTAACTTCTGTAACAATTTGTGTGTTGTGTTCACTGGTTAGAAACCTGAAGGTTTTTATTTTTTAATTAGACGTATTGATTATGAAATGTGAGAACTAAAACCAAATACTGTTTAATTGAGAGAAGTTTCTCTTTTAAGTGTATTTTTTCAGCAACTCTTTATGGTAAAATCATTGATCAAAGTTTTTCAGGAATTGTTCCATTCATACAGTGGCTGCACAGAAGTCCCAATTCTAATCCATTGCTTTGTAATGCTATGCAATTCTGTTCATATTGCAAGTTTTTAACATGTTTTCCAGTGCCCTTGACATTTAGACATGACCAACTATTTCAGGCTCAGTGTGCCAATAGCGTGCATTTGTCACTTTGAGACAGGCCCTTCTGTGAGCTGCTGCTCAGAATTGGAAACATATTTCCATGCAGCATCCTGGAATTGGTTATCCTTGCTACTAGAAGAAACAAGCACTACTTCGGCTGGAGCAACCACTGGAACATATTCTGAATAATCCACAAAGGTTAACTCCAGAGCTCTACAAATGCAGACATATCAGTATTTCCCTTACAGTATTTCCCTTTCAATCTCCTTTTTAGTCAGCAGGGCTGGAAGAATGCCATACTTAAGAAATTAATTTGAAAATAACCTTTTAAGCAAATACAATCCAATTTAACTAAATCTCATTTGATAATGCAAGAGGAGTTATCAGCTTCCAGACTTCCTCATTCTATTACTGTTGTTCAGCAGTGGCTTTTTTTCCATTGAAGATACCATGAGATTTTTAAAAACTAATAGTTTTGGCAGAAATTGACATACCGAAATTACATTTCAAAATACTTATCTAAATATTTTGGTCATTTCTGCAGCAGACAGTACAGTTGGGAAACAAATAAGGGGAAAGTAAAACTACAGTTGTCTACTGCAATACAAGAAAGGCAGCACCATTCCATTAAGGAATCATTTAATTGGAAGTATTGAGTAGTACATCTTAGTTAAGCATTTGGTACAGGTAACTGATGGATGCACACTTTCATTAATAAGTTGTTTGACTGAAAGGGATTCTGTTTTCCTGTAAAGGAATTTATGCCATTTATCCTTTTTCTTGATTTCTGTCAAACCAAGAGAAAGCCTGCTCAAAGAATGGAAAGGATTCTTTAGACACGAAGCTCATCTTATTACTAAAAGCAATTAAGATTTAACTATGGAAAAAAAGATACATTATTTCCATAATTGTAATGGAGTTTTCATGCAGCTGTTCACAAGGAAAATATGTGAAGGACTAACGGGGCATCATTAAAATCAAAAGCACCCATTTTAAATGGTTTGCAATCTGTTGTAAAACACACATGTTCCTAATGAAAGTCACAGCTGAGTTTAATTTCTTTTTAGATCGAGACTCCGATCCCATTCCTGTTTCCCTAGTCCTACTCCCATCACACTTCCACTTAATCTCTATCTGTGTTCTTGGTACCAAGCCATACAAATCTGCCAAGGAAGAAAGCAATTCAAATCAAGACTAACACTGCTTACTTTCTCTCCCAAAGAGAAATTTCCTTCAGGTCTGTAGGAGTTGTGCACATTTTGCAGCTCCTTCTTAAAGCTGAAGTTATACCCAGACTTTGAAAACAACAAGCCTCTGCAGAGTGGTAACGGGTAGGAAAAAACCTCAATGATTTATTTGTACAGAGTTCAACTTCCTTAATTTTCAAAACAGTCACTTAATAGTACCAATAAGCTTTATTAAAAATCCCCCAAAAATCACATTTGTTAAAAACTCTCCACATATTAACCAACTTATGTTTCCATCAGGAAAAACAAGACAGTTTGTACAATCCAGGCAAATGCGGTCACATATATAAACATTTATTGGATAACACAATTCAAGTTCTCCATCAGAACTACATACCACTCGTGTGAAATCCCTGAATTTGATTTTCATTTTTATGTTTCCAGGTAGAAACGTTACAGCTCGCACTTTGACAAAATACTGTATGATGCATTTTCACTTTATGGAAACAGGACTGCTTCTCTGGAGATTTTGCTCCCAGCAACTGATTGTCTTTGTGGTTTAAAACAGAACACTCCTAAGGTTTACAAGGAAAAAGTTTACTTTAAAACCATTTTCACAAAAAAATCCCCCCCCCAAAATCAATATCCAAACTTACTATCTGAAAATGTCAAGTTACAGTTAGTAACGATTGGACTAAACAATACAGTTTGACAGTTGGACTAGATGATCTTATGTGGTCCTTTCCAACATTGTGATTCTACATTCCAAACTCAGTACCTTAGCCTCCCACCTTCTCCATTTTGAGAAGGAGAAAGGAAGATTGCTCCCTCTGGAGAACTCTTTGAGATATACTGCCAGCAAGAACTTCTTTAGACCACGTGCTGTGAGTGAGCCAGACTGAAGTATTTCAGCCAGTGATTGCCATGTGCTTTGTTTCCTTCCATTCTCTGTGGGTTCTCCGTTTTGAGATTTGAATCAAGCACTTAATGCCATTAAAAATTAATTCTAATTCAAAGTGCAAAGTTGGGCTTAATCAGGATAAAAAAAATGTTAAGAGCAGCAATGGGAGAAGCCAGTTGCATGGTACACCGATTCTGTACAGCAGGTTTCACAGAAGAAGTTGTTTTTGAAGGATATATTCACACACAGTTTATACCCAATAGGATGATTAGGATAAGACCTCAGAGCTAGCAGGTATTTTTAGATTTTTGACTTTAAAAAATTCATCTGTTCTTCCTGTATGGGCACGGTTATCCAAATCTGAGCTGATCAAAATTTAATGTAACTGATCTGTGAGACTCCATCAGTCCACTCTCTACCATGGCAAAGCAGCAGCTATCAGTGCATAGATACAGGGTAAACAGGCTTGAGTATTTTTATGACTAGTCACTACACTATCACTGGTCTCCCCTTCCATCAAAGACCACAAATCATACCAAGCACTTGACCATGAGCTAAATTCATAAGACCATAGTTACTAAGTATGAGGGGATGATCTTTGCTTTTTCCTGCAAAGAAACCAGCCTTGCTTCCCAGTCTCTGGGAGAACTTCCCACTGATCACAAGAGATCACAAGATTAAGAGCTTGGGAGTATTGCTAGTCTTTTTTTTCCTTCTTTGTAATAAGAAAGGTGAGCCATTACTTGGCTTGTAAGGCACACATTTAAACACAAGTTTTAAAAACTGGCAATGGAAGAAAAAAACAAAATGTAGCAAGAACAGAAGCAAAAGTAAAGGAGACTTCAATGCACAGTGCGTCATAAGCCATAAGCAGCCTCACAGCCTACATCTGTGCATATACCTCAGTTTCCTCTGTAACTTCTTTTGACTTTGTCATAGAATATGTTAATTTTATTGCCTTGTATTTTATTACAGTATTTGTCCTACTTGTTTTCAACATAGTTCTTGTAATGATGCTATATTACTATGCTGGGGCTTTTGCTGTTCTTCAGGTGTTCTTGTTTTGTTTGGTTGTGTTCCCCCCTTTTCCCCACACTTAATTCCCTGAGACACTTTTCTCTCAGGCTCCTTGAAACAACAAAGGGTGCATTACATGCAAAGGAAATCACTTCTGTATAAGTGAACTCCTACCTTTGTCTTAGGAAGTTGAGGTTTAGTCTGAAGTGTGTTAGTGTTCACATCATTTTCTCTGCAACTGTTTTCAGCCCCCGCAGTATCCATGATGCTGCTCCCACACGTCTGGGTATTATAGCCACTGTCCACCTGAAATCAAGAAGCAGATTTTAAAACTGTACTCCAATTTACCACCAACAAAACCCCACAGATTTTATAACAGATGTAATTTGCATCTGATTAACACAACTTAATCCATACCACATTCATTTGGTGTAAAAAAAATATGCAAGTGAATGGAAGATGTTCTGAACATTACATTGAGGTCAGTTTCACAGAGAAGCAAACTTTTTTACCTGAATACTACTGTTGTCGCACGGAATTGCACTACTTTCTGCAAGAGGTGACATGCACATGCGAGAGTTTTCAATACTGAAAGTAATCCCTGTCATAAAGCTGGTCATCGGTGCACTGCTACTGCCAATTGTTTCTTTTATCCAAGTGTTTTCTGACACTTCAGCTGCATCAGCCATATCTACAGTATTATTTTCCTTCAAGCCTTCTATATCCTGATAGGATGACAACCTTTGATGACAAGCTTCCGAATGATCTGGTGTGATAGACACCGTTGCAACGACGAGATGTGTACCAGGTGCAAAGGTGTCGCCATCTTGCTGACAGAAGTTGATTCCATTATCCACTTCTGGGAACCGCGCTTCTGCCGGAGAAGCATTTTCCTTGTCCTCATCCTCATCGTGATTTTCAACAGCAAATGGTATTCTAATGACAGAAGTTTGGTACTGGGCAGTTCCTCTACACCCTCCAAGCCTCATTGGAGAACAGTTTTTAATTGGAGAGCAACCATCTATGTAAGGACTTCTTGTACTTGCAGGTGTCATTCTATTTGAGACAGAAGGAATATCTGGAGAACAAAATGCAAGTTTCCTTTGGTCTGTGAACAGTATAAAAAACAAAAAAAACAAAAAAACAAAAACAACGTTATTGCATCAGATGGACTTACAAGTTACAGTTCTCAAAGGCTTATTCTCCTTACAATAATTATAGACAGCTACACAGTATTTCACAGAGCACTGCCTCCTTGCTCCAAGGCCTTCAAAAACAATCATGATAAAGGAAACTTCTTAAATCCAAGTTTTATCACCATCTTTTTTTCCTGTTGTGTATTTTGGAAGCTATGCCTTGCATTTTCAAACAGTGATGCTCTATTCTGTTGACAGTACTGTGTATGCAGGTTGCTTCTGTGGCTTTCTCAGAATTAATGAATGTAAATGCACATGTTCTATGGGCATGTAAAATAAATTTAAGTAGTAATAAAATTGTCAAGAAAAAAAAAAAAGAGAAAACACCAATGCAATCCCTATATATAACAAACTGTACTGAAATATTACAAGGTGAAAGCAAAATCATGCATAAACATGGCCTAAGTCTCTCTAAATAATGGATGAAAGATGAGTGGGGCAGATAATAGGGCAGAAGGAAGGAGTGCCATCCAGAGAGACCTCGAGAAACTCAAAAGGTGGGCCCACGTGAACCTAGTGAGGTTCAACAAAGCAAATTGCAAGGTTTTGTGCTTGGGTCAGAGTAATCCCATATGTGCAGACTGGAAGGAGATCTCCTTGAGAGCAGCTTTATGGCATGGGCTGGAACTTGACAATCCTTGAGTTCCCTTCCAACCCATGCCATTCTATGACTGCATGATTTTCTAGAGCAACAATACCAACAGTTGTTGTTTCTTCACTAAAAAAATAATTTTAAATAATCTTGATTGTCACGACTCGATAACTAAAGCTAAACATTTTCCAATTAAAGTGCTTTGGTTTGGGCCAGATAAAAACTGTGACTTGACTTAGTTCAGGTTTAAACCCCCTCTTTACATTAAATCAATCCCTTACATTTTGTTCATTAGGTCTCTATTCCTATTTTCAAATAATTTTCTTTAGGGAAATGTATCTGCTTACAAAAAACAATTGTTTCACACAACTAAGGTATTTCACTGCCAGAAAGTAAGCGTGCCATACAGAAGGAGACTGCCGGTGTGCCAAGCTGCATGCCTTTCTGACTCTGAACAGAAACAAGTTCCAGAGCAGAACTGCTTTAATAATCAAATTATGTAAATCAAGAAAGAATAATACATATACAAGAAAACCATACCTGACAGCGGTGTATGTCTTATATGAAAAGCAATAGGTGAAAAAGTAGGAGAACCATTACGTGCAGGAGACCCTTCTGGAAATGAGGGACTGGTAATACTTCCCAGACTGTAAGTCCTTGCTCCTCCCTGGATAGGGCTGGATGAAAACTGACCCTTCAATAGCAAAAAAAAAATATATATATATCTTCATTATGTAGACTTAGACTAACATGCATAACAAGCTCTCTAACTTGAAAACTTATTATGGCAGTACTGAGGAAATCTAATCTTATAAGAAGACAATCTGCTCTACCATTAGCTTGACTGAGATATTCCAGTTGCACTTTTCACTTTATACCAAATAAATTGTCACATTACATCAACTAAGATAGTTTGTAAATACAGTGGATATTACTAATGAACAGCCTAAACAGTACTTAATTCTTTGCATAGTCAATTACATCTTACTCGTACCATGATAGATGAAAGCTGACCACTATTTATATTTAACAGAATCAATTTGAATTACTTATTGCACAAGCAGATAAAGTTTTCCTCAAGAAGGAAAAAAAAAGAAAAAAAAAGAAAAAAAAAGAAAAAAGAGAGACCTTGCTTAAGAGAGTGTGGTGCAAAAAAATCTCCAAACAGCATAACTGTGTTGTAGGAATACATTACCAGTTTTCTCTAATACAGACTACTTTTGAGCCATACCCTTGTTATGACTGTGTTTTTCTCCCACACACTTCAGTTTCCAAACAGATGAAGCCACACCACCTGAAATGGCTTAGCTGTGCTATGGTTACATTGGTGTAGGATTCACCTCACTTAATTTAAGACACAGACATTATGTTTTGTGTTCTAATATTTATCTGTTCATCTGAATTCACTGGTCAATGGAGAGGGGAAAAGAGCATATCTAGCACTGCATTCAGAGAACTATTCATATGACAAGTTATTTCTTCCACCACAAATGTTTATGAGATACAAGGGATGTAATTATATCCCTGCTCATATCAGCTAATATTTTAGACAGTTCACTGATTTAAATAGTTATTTTTTCCATGTAAACATATTTTATGAACAAGCAGTTCAGTAGTTTATATACCAAATCCTACATAATTTCCATAGCAGAAGGAAGTTAAAACATAATCCCTTCAATAGAGAATAGCAGCACAGCATCACATCTTTTTTAGAATTAAAAATTAGTTGCATTCTCTCAAAATTGTTGCTCATATAAATTGTTCTGAAAACGTAATTAAAAACATTGGCCTGATACCTAATCTATAAAGCTTACTACAGAAATATGATTGTCTTGAGTTTGTCAGAAAATAGAATTGATACAGACTGCTGTAAAGAGTTTGTGCCAATAAAGTCACCTCCCATCCATCCCCCATCTGGCTACTTACTGAACTAGATGTTTCCAGGGGGCTTCTGCACCGAACTGGAGATATATCTATTGAGCAAAGCACTCCAAGTGGCTGACTACTGCATGGATTATGCAGAGAAGGGGTCAAACATTCAGATATGTTTCCATTTTCTTCCAAAAACAGCTTTCTTCGGAGTGATGAAGAGCTCAGATTTTCCTGAGACTGATCTGCAAATTCATCAGTTCTAAAATATTCACCTAGAAGTGAAGGGAAGGCAGTTGTTTCCAATAAGAATGGAAGAAAAAAACCTTCCACTGTGGAGGCATACAATGCAAAAGTAAAACATACAATTCAATTTACCAATACAGCAAGAAATTAAATCTAGGGACTTCTTCCAAATGAAGACTTGTTACCATACAACAAATCCGCTGTCTACCATAGTTCCATTTCTGACTATCATCCTTAATGCTTTAACTTGGAAGAATAGGTTGTTATACTGTATAGGTAAGACAAGACTTTTTTTCAAGTCTCTCATGTGCTTTGATGGTCACAGACTCAACCTGAAGTTAAAGCAGTTATAGTTTACAATAGAAAATCATATCAACAAAAGTCATTCAAGTATCTTGCTCTATTCTAATTGTTCTTTATCTTGTAAGAGAAGTTGTCATGAATTAATAATCTACTCACTGATGGAAGCATTTGTCAAGGTCTAACACTGAAGTTGTTTGTATAGTTCTGTTAAGTTTGTAACACAACCTCAACTTAACTGGCACAATCAGGGTGGTGAACTTCAGTATTGGGAGAGAAGCATGCAGCCAAACGCCTCTGAACTGCCTATTCACATACACAAACAGTAAGCACAGGGCTTTCCTGTCCTCTTTCCTGCCTGAGAATCCAACAGTAATTGCTTGAGATAATAGTTATAACCCGTCTGTTAATTTTGGTCTAGTCTCCGTCTCTCCTCAGGGATCAGGGCATTTTTGCCACCATGTAATTTCTAGTCACCTCCACAGACATACTGAAAGGCACAGAATTACAGCATAGATTTGCTCAAGGCAAGGCTAGGCGCCTCACTGACAGCGAGCTGTGCGTAAATCAGCTCTGCAAAGATAAGTAACCCCCTACTTGAACGTGGAAAAAAGTTTTTCTGCTTGGTAACTTTCTTGTATTTGATGTTTTTACTGTATTCCCAATTGACCTCCATATCACTCCAATCTCACCTTTATGCCTACGCTCTAATCTGTGAACTTCCTTAGGTATCCCATGCAATATGCAGTAACTGACTACTTTTAAAAACCACTTAACATTCCCTTAAAATTCTCGTTCATACATTAAGCAAAAACAAGACAGAAACACATCTATTTAGACATCTATAATGAAGTTTAGAAATTGTAACACATACGTACCTAGGATTTTCTCTAAATTGAAATCTACTGGCAAAGACAGTACTGTTTGACAAGCAGCTACAATGAATAAAAACAACAAAATTAGCTTACAGTGAACTTTCAGTAAAACCGAAGAAACAAAAATTTGCTTTTAAATTGCACTGTGATAGAGCTATTTAGAAGTTACAGTTGCAATAAGGACTGTTAATTAAGGCTAGGATTCTGATTTGTCAACGCCATACACAGCATATTCAGGCCTAGAGATAAAATAGAGGGCTGCAGCATAGAGGCCTCCAGAGAGAGATGCTTAACTGAAAAAAGAACTCTGATAAAAGGCAGAATTGAAAATGAACTGGGAGAAACATCAAAATGCCCTGGAGAAAAAACTGCTTATCTAAAATAGCAGAAATCTTAAGACATCTTTTAAACTACTTATTTGGCAGAGAGAATAACCAAGATTCCGTTACTCAAAACAATTCAACACATTAAAGTCTTCTCAAAACTGTAATTTCCCCATAAAACCAAAGCTTATACTCAATATTTTTAACTCAGACTATGCATATATATTTGGACTTGGATAAAAATGCATTCTACAGAGGATTTTTTTTTTTTTTTTTTTTTTTAACTTCTGGAAAAAATATACCTATATGACAATTAAATTACTATGGGAAACATAAAAGTCAGTAGTAATATACAGTTCAAGAATAGTTATTTCTACATGAATACTAACAAAAAAAACTGACTCCCCCTTTTCAAATTAAGTAGTCCTAAAAAAGAGGTCATTACACTTCAAAGAAAACCTGCAATCAGACAACACTTTTTACTCACCATTGGTTTTCCCAGGCAAAGTTAGCTGTCTTCCAATTGGAGAAATGTTATTTAGATCTATGGCTGTAAGACAGATAAGAAATTTAAGCATGAATTGCATACAGCTTTGAAACATAGCAGCATTAAGTTAGTGTACTTGATACAGAAGCAGTTGTGTAGTTTGTGTAGTTGGATTAAGGCTTGGGAGAACATAGAAAGGAATGCTTAAGAAAAGTTGGAATTATAGCTGATAACAGAATTCCAGCACCTTTCTAGAAGCTTTGTGAAGGAGCATCAACCTTGCCCAAAACTTTGTCCACTCCTCTACCTTGGATGGGCTGTTTTCACGCAAACACATCTGCAGAAAATCATGTAGTCTGGACTTGAAGACAAAAATGAACAATCTACCACTCCATCCTCTGTATACAGCTAAGAACATTCAAACATTGTTTTACCACTCACTTTCCTAGGTTTAGGATTGTGCTCTATGTCCTTTAATCAGTAATTGGTTACTTGAAAACTCACAATTAAAAGCACACCATTCAGAAGTTGTATAGACTTCACAAAATACCCTAACAGTTTATCCTCAGTCAAAACTTGCAAAAAAAAACCAAAAACTAAGGATTTTCTGTCAAATAGTACTTCATAGCCAACACTTGTCCAGCTTCTCATTTGTTCACTACACAATCTGCTGGTTATGTCTACATTAATACTAAAACCAAATAACAGCAGAAATTGAATAAGTTTAGTAAAACCTAGAATACTACATACACAAACAGTGAGAAAGCAGAGCACCAAGAGGATAACAAGAATTAACACATCAAATAAAGCAAGAAAGAAATGGAACTCTGTTCCCATGTATTTATACTGATGGGAAAGCAGATAGAATATGAGAGATGATGGATGGCCAGGGGAACTACAGGCCAGTGAATCTCACCTCTGTGCCTTGGGAGGATCATGGAGCAGATCCTAATAGAAGCTGTGTTAAGGCACATACGAGATAAAGAGGTGATCCAAGACAGCCAGCATGGCTTCACCAAGGGCAGATCATGCCTGACCAATCTGGTGGCCATCTGTGACGGAGTGATGGCTTTGGTGGATGGGGGAAAGCTGGTGGATGTCATCTACCTGGACTTCTGCAAGGCCTTTGACATGGTCCCTCACCACATCCTTCTCTCTAAAATGGAGAGCTGTGGATTTGAAGGATGGACTGCTCAACGGATGAGGAATTAGCTGGCTGGGCACAGCCAAAGGGTTGTGACCAATGGTTCTGTCAGGGCGGAGGCCAGTCACAAGCAGTGTCCCTCAGGGGTCAGTCTTGGGACCAGTGCTCTTCAACACCTTAATCAATGACGCAGATGATGGCATGGAGTGCACCCTCAGCAAGTTTGTGGATGACACCAAGCTGAGCGGTGCAGTCGATACATTAAAGGGAAGGGAAGCCATCCAGAGGGACTTGGACAGGCTGGAGAAGTGGGCCCATGAAAACCAAATGAGATTCAATAGGGCCAAGTGCAGGGTGCTGCACTTGGGTCAGGGCAATCCCAGGTATTTATACAAGCTGGGGAAGATCTCCTTGAGAGCAGCCCTGCAGAGAAGGACTTGTGGATCCTGGTGGATGAGAAGCTGCAGGAACCAGCAGTGTGAGCTTGCAGCCCAGAAGGCCATCTGTGTTCTGGGATGCATTAAAAAAGGGGTGGCCAGCAGGGAGAGGGAGGTGATTGTCCCCCCCTACTCCACTCATGTCAGGCCCCACCTGGAGTACTGCATCCAGGCCTGGGTCCCCCACTACAGGAAGGATGTGGAGCTCTTGGAGCAGGTCCAGAGGAGGGCCACTAAGATGATCAGAGGGCTGCAGCACCTCTCCTATGAGAAAGGTTGAGGGAACTGGGCTTGTTTAGCTTAGAGAAGAGAAGGCTCTGGGGAGACCTCATTGTGGCCTTGCAATACTTGAAGGGAGCATATGAACAGGAAGGGGTATAGCTGTTCACAAGGGTGGACAGTGATAGGACAAGGGGGAATGGTTTTAAACTGAGGCTCTGGGCAGCCTGGTCTGGTGGTTGGCAATCTTGCACATAGCAGGGGGGTTGAAACTCGATGATCATTATGTTCCTTTTCAACCTAGGCCATTCTGTGATTACATGCAGATATTGGAGATAAAAAAAAAAAAAAAAGAATGAGACAGAAGAGCTGTCTATTCTCAATACTGTCTCAGCAACCTTACGTCTGTCTGAAGCTGGCTGAAGAAAGGTAAGGACAGGAAACAAAGCATTAAGAACAGGATCTCAAAAAGCAAATCTGAAGAAAACAAGATTCTGGATTAATAAATGATATTCAAAATAATAAAGCACTTGGAGAGGACTACTAGAAATCCCATCAGTTGTGTCATCTCTCAGCAGTGCTTCTAGAAATTTAAACTGAGATTGGGGAAAAAAAAAAAAAAAAAAATAATTATTCCCAATGCTGGACTTTGAGCGGACAGATGAAAGCTACTTACATTTTGTTGAATTAAACTGTGAAACTTGCTTGCCTTCATGTTCAGTCCAAGGAGAAGGAACTATGAGACTCTTTGTGAAAAACTAGATCAGAAAAAACATAGTAACATTTTTAAGAATTATGAACTCTAAACTTACATTTAGATTAGTGTTTTGAATAAGAAAAAAATAAGGCATATCTTTTACTATTCACAAACCTATACTTATGAATTTTAACTCTGCCCTCCCCAAAACCCATAAGGCAGTTTTCTCTTATATCTGAAATAATTTCATTATTTCAGGTCTATAAAGATTTGTATAATAAATGAATATAAAGATGTTATAATTATTAAATAAACGCAAGAGTTTGGCTAATCAGGTTACAATAACAAACAGAAAATAGATAGAAAGTTTACCCACATCCTGGACTCACTGCAAAACTCCAGAGGAGGGAATCTCCAGAAGAGATCCTTCCCCCCGATAGTCAGCTCTTACATGGGTCTAGGAGAGGTGGAGCCTGGCTCCACCCCTTCCAGCAGCACAGGTGAATTGCCTTCATTGCTCACCTCAGGTGATCAATCAGAGGTTTAGGCTTTATTCAGCAGTTCCCATACAAGGTTAAAAAACAAGGATTTAAAATAAAAAAACAACTCATGTTCTGTAAGGCAGAGAAACACATGGCAAGTTCTGTTCTCACAACAGAAGCTAGTCTTAAACAAGAAAACTGAGCTTGAAAGATGCAGTTAGCTACCCAAGCTATGAAGGTTATCCATCAGAGACAGGGTTGCAGGCCGTTCTTGTGCCTTACAATGAATCGTTTTAAAATGCAGATTTAAAGCAGTCGAGTAGGTTAGGAAATACTGCTTCTCCAGAAGAGGGGTCAGACGCTGGAATGGGCTACACAGGGAGGTGGTGGAGTCACTGACCCTGCAGGTGTTCAAGGAACATTTAAGATGTTGTAGTGAGGGACATGGTTTAGTGAGAATTATTGGTGATAAGTGGACAGTTGCACTGGATGATCTTGGAGGTCTTTTCCAAACTTGGTGACTCTATGATTCTGTGAGTATCTTACACATAAGCCAACTACAAAGCATCTTTACAGAATCATAAAACAGACAGAAAAATTCAGAAAACCAAGCTTCTGCTACACTTTTTTTTTTTTTTTAAAGCAGGAAAAGAATCATAAACTACCCTACATTAATAATTCCTGGAGGGAAACCAACACAAAAGATAGAAAATATACTATTTTCACCTAAAGGCATGTAAAAGACAACAAAAAACAAAAGAGCATTCCAACTATATTGCTGCAAGGGATAGGATGCAAAAATTACTTTCTTACCACTCAGGAAAACTGTGGATTTTGAAGTTCTATAATCAACTTTTTTTTTTTTTTTTTTTTTTTTTTTTTTTTTTTTTTTTTTTTTTTAAGCAAATAGCTAAAATGAAACAACGATTTTTAAGCACAGAAAGCTTTATTACCTCCTCAATGGCTTTCTGCCTCCTCTCTTCTGTCTCCTTATCAATTCTAAGGAAAAACACCAACAAAAAACTAATTAAGTTACCGAAAATCACAATTGGGAAAAAAAAATAATGAAGTTCAGCCATGTCTGTAGACTGAAAGGTGCTTACAGCGAGAGCGGGGTTGGTCTCTTCTCACTGGTGACAGATGAGGGGAAATGGCCTCAAGTTGTGCCAGGGTAAGTTTAGGTTGGATATCAGGAAACACTTCTTTACAGAAAGGGTTGTGAAGCACTGGAATTGGCTCCCCAGGGAGGTGGTTGAGTCACCATCCCTGGATGTGTTTAAAAGCTGTTTGGATGTGGTGCTCAGGGACACGATTTAATGGAGGGTTGTTAGAGTTAGGGTGGTATGGTTAGGTTGTGGTTGGACTCGATGACCTTTAAGGTCTTTTCCAACCTGAGCAATTCTATGATTCCATGATTTGAGAAAAACATGATAAACAAAATTTAACCCCATCTTAAAATATTTCACAGTTAAAGCAATGAATTCATATCATAAACTTAGAAATAGACAAGCACTTTTCAGTTACTTCAGTGATTTTGAAAAAGATGTATACAATTCCTAAGTACAGATTCACTGCCCTATTTACTCCTTGCACTAGCAAGCTTTTTATTGGAACAAAAAGTCAATAATAATTGATTTTTCAAAATAATCCATTCAGTTATGTTCAGGTTCAGATGAATACCTTTTACTGCTGAGTTTACTGTGAAAGTAGGCTTACAAAATCAGAAGAATTTAAGATGTTTGCATTCTGAAGTTCCCGAGACAGCCTACTTTCCCAGCAGAGTTCCCCCTTTTAAATGACTGCACTGCCATATTTTCTTCAGCTCAAGAACAAAACATTATGTTTCAATTTGAATCAGCTAACACATTCCCTTGAACACCTTTGCAAAAAATAACAAATGAAAGTAGAGAAGTCCGAATTACATAATAACTTTTCTTTAGAAAAAGAATTGTATTTACATCAGCCATCTCCAAACGATGTGTTACGTTCTACATTTCTACTTCCTTTAACTGTCACAATCAAATCTTACTTCTAGGGTATTTTTTAATAAGCTTCAAAAAGATTACAATGAACATTCGTAATCTTAGGAAGATTAATCACATAATACTTTCATGCATAATTAATATCCCTGAGTACATCACTTTAGAAATCAGTCAGATAACAGACATTTGCCATACAAACATGTACAGGGGTACCTGTACATAAAATTTCACATAGCCCTCCTTGATGGGAATCGGACTTTGAACAGATCTGCAATACTCTGAAATGCTATTTTCAGTTACGTTGGACGATGCTGAAGACACTGTGACAGTTCAGTGAAGACACTTGCCCCAGATTTCACTATCATACTAAAAGAACATGCATACAATCACTGTGCAGAGTGAATCAAGTGTCTCTACAAGCCTGATTCCAAAGGAGAAACAGTAAAACCAACAGTGCAGTAGGCATACAGCATGGATGGCCAGTTCATGAAAACAGTAATATTGCAGAAATCTAATTCTACACATGATGCACATTCAGACTTTGCAAAGCACTCTGAAGCTTTCACACTGCTGCTACCTAATGTTTCTATTACATAATGGAGAATTAACTGTTGAAAATATTCACCAAATTCCTTATGCTTGTGATAATTTGCAATTGTTGACAAGCGTTATTAAAATCAAGCATACAGGCTGTGCAACATAACACAGGTTTCAGGAAGTCAATTCTTTCATCTGGCAGGTGTAATGCCAAGAGCTGTATTTATGACACTCTTTAGTTTCCATAAAGCAGTGTTTATGCTGTGTACATTGAGTTGCCATACAGTTTTATATGCTTAGACCTCTATGTATTCAATCACGTACTCAGAAACAACCTCCTTTGTCTGTACGACACTGCAATAGGCAGCCACGGCCACACCACATCTAGACAGACTGAAAAACACTGCAGCAAGCATGAAGCAATGGGACGGACTGAAAGGACCCACTGAGACAACATGTTTACTGGCCACAGCACTAATCATCACTTGAACTGTCACATAAGCCATGTTAGTGTCAAATACAATCCCTCAGTAAGATCCAAGCCTGTTTTACTTCAGTCATTTGTTGTACCCACAGGAAAACTCAAAGAAAGGAAAGTTGAGATAAAGATCACCAAATTACGCAACTAGTCTTCTCCTCAAAGAGAGCAAGATTATTGGTCTTTCCTCCCTCACATTAATTCCAGTCTGTACCTTTCAAATAGTACTGCCTTCACCAGCTCTATCCTTCTGCAGGAGTCCCAAAAACACTTATGCTTCATATGTCCCAATACTGTACACTCCAAGAAGATAAATAGCGTTGTGACAAGAAGCAGGAGAGAGAGCCAGACAACATTCATTGGCAAGGCATTTTTCTTGCTTCTGCTGACTGCTGTATCTGGCTATCCTCCAAACTGCGATCAGAGAGGATCGGCAGTTCTTAAGATTTAAAAACAGCAACCCAGAAGTGGCCGCATCTAAATATTATATTCACATCAGGAACAAGAAAATGTATGTTGAAAAACTGGAATGAAAGGTTTTTAACGACGTGAGAAATATAACTAAAGCAAATGAACAGTGTTCTGCTATTCAAGCTAAGTTAACAGCATAAAAACAGATGGTAAGTTACCTAGTGTGACTCAAATACATTGCCTGGCGTCGGATATCTTCTGAGTCAATTTCCACAGGATTTATTAAAGCAAGCTGATCAATAGACCATCTAAATTTTCCTGGTGTCTAAAAAAAACAAATGCACATATGAATACTTGCTGATCTAAAAGTATTTTTTTAAAAGGGAAGCTAAAATCAGGCTTTCTTGTCTTGATGGTGGAATTAAAATAATTATGAGATAATATTAAGTGAAAGACTACTAAGAATTGCTAACCGAGGTGTCATGTTATTCCCCCTGCATTTCTGAGGACAGGCCCACTAAAGATCTGAAACATGGGATAAAGTTTAGTTGCTTCTCGATAGACACAATGAAAACTGTGGCTCCCTGAAAGCACTTCAATCATCATCCAAGCCAGGATAGTGTAGCAACCTTCCTTTTACTTTACATTTCATTGGAGACACAGGACAGCCTTTAAGCAGGCCACAGAGACTCACTTTGAGGCACTGTCAGTCATAGTTCATAAAATCCAGTTTGGGAATAAAGCAGTGTAATTCATTTATGTAACACTTTAGTACAAAATACTGAGCAAGTAGCATTTAGAAAAACAGTCTAGCAAAATACTCTTTCTAATTTCATTATCAAGAAGGTGGGAAGACCAAATTACAGTATTAGCATTAAATGAAGCATACTGAGGTAACTGAAAGAACCAGAAAAACACCTCAAGTTCTTTGGGTTAGTACACTCTACATCAAATAAATGCACTGTGTTACGTGCTTCGAAGTATTAGCACTGCATACAACGGAAGATGAGATCTTACAGATGAAGATTTTGTTGATTTGAAGACGGAAGGACTGGAGACAATCTGCTCCTGAAGGGTGCAATAATCATTGGGACTTTCGAAAGGATTCAGGACTGTGACCCGCCCAGGAGTTCCGGGGCTGATCTGCATTTGGGCTTCTACCGTATCGCCCATAGCAGCGCGCTGTTCCTGGGGAAGAGAAAAGAGGGAAATGCGAGGGGAGGAAATCATCATTCTGACTCGTCAGGGTCATCCTAAACATTTCAGCAGATGACCGATCACTCAGAGGAGACAGAAAACTCATAACGGCAAAGCAGACTGGCTTGGGCGAGTGAGAAGCCCACAAACGAGGCTGGCACAAAGACAAAACTTAAAAAATAAAGCCAAAGGAAACACGACACTGAAAACGCGATTGAAACAGAAACGGGCAGGGAGTAAACCAATCGCTTTCCTGCCGTCAGCTCGCGTACCGAACGGCGGCACTGTGGGGCCTCAGAGACGAGGCAGCTGTCAGCAGCAGCCGGGGTCGCTGCCCCGCAGCGATAAGGCCCCACACTCCTCGCAGACCAAGCAGCGCACACAGCGGGGAGCGGAGGACCGGAGCCGCGTGTCGACGGGACAGCCACACCAACGGCCGCCCCCCGCTCCTCAGACCCGGCCAGCCCGTTCGAGGCCCCGCTACCTGCATCAACACTGCACCACCGCTGCCGAGCCGCCGCCGCGACGCTCGCTCATACCCGACTCCAATCTAAACCGCCCGCCTCCGCCGCGCCGGGCGGCTCTTTAACCACTCCCGCCCCTTCCCGGATTCTGCCCAATCAACGCGCGTCGCGGCCGCCGCCGAGCCAATCGTAGGTTCCCCTCCGCTCACAAACGGACCAATCGCTCGGAGAGCCGCTGCACAAATTCGAACGTAAGCCCACCTCTCTCCTTCCTGCTGCCGAGCGGGAGGGTTCCGTTTGGGGGGCGTCACGTGGCGGGGGGAGGCGGGAGCGCCCGAATGACGCGGGGTCGGGGTGGTCCTTTTGCTTCCGGGTAGGCGGTCGCCATGGCGAGCAATGCCGCCAGCCTCAACGCCGTGCGGGAGACGATGGACGGTGCGCGCTTGCGGCCGGGAGGGGGTCTGCCCTATCCCTTCGTTGCTCGAGGCGGGTGGGGTTGTGGGTGCGGCCCTTTCCGTTGTGCCGGTGCTTTTGGGTCTCGTGATGCTTCTCGGTTTGCTGCTGAGCGCTTAATAAGGCATAGCGGTTTGTAGATATGTGGGATTGGTTTCAGTAATTTGCTCGAAGTTGGCAGTGTGAGTTGCGTTATGCGGCCCAGGCTGGGAATTTGGTGGAGGGGGGCAAACCTGTGGGGCTGTAGCAGCTGTGCCTCCGTCTGTGGGATGTCCCTGTCTGCAGCATAGAGCACCACTGGGGCCTCTGTTGACCTGTTAGCTCAGTTAACGGGCCTATTGCTGAGAGCTCCGGTTAGTCTGTGTCTCTCCTTTGAGGAAGGGTGGTAGTGAAGAACTGTAGAAATGTTTCAGTTGGAAAGGGCTTTTAAATGTCATTTGGTCTAACTTCCTTACAGTAAACAGGGACACCTACAGCTCCATCAGGTTGTTCAGAGCTTTATCCAGTCTAACTTTGAATATCTCAGGGGTGGAGTGTCTGCTGCCTGTCAGAGCAACTTTTATCATAAAATCACAGAGTGGCCTTGGTTGAAAAGGACCACAGAGATCATCGAGTTTCAACCCCTGCTATGTGCAGGGTCACCAAACACTAGACCAGGCTGCCCAGAGCCACATCCAGCCCAGCCTTGAGTGCCTCCAGGAATGGAGCATCCACAGCCTCCTTGGGCAACCTGTTCCAGTGCGTCACTGCCCTCTGAATTAAAAGCTTCCTCCTGATATCTAACCTAAACTTCCCCTGCTTCAGTTTAAAACCAAATCTCCCGTCTTTTAGCTTGAAACCATTTTTCCTTTTCCTCTCTCAACAGACCTTGCTAACGGGTCTGTCCCCTTCTTACAGGCTTCTTTTAGGTACTAACAAGCCGCTATCATGTCTCCCTGAGCCTTCTCTTCTCCAGGCTGAACAGCCCCAGTTCTTTCAGTCTTTAAGAAGCTCTGAGGAGAGCAGTTGCTACTACAGAATTTGAGTAGATCCTGACAAAGAAAACTGAGGTTCTTGTGGGTTAAGCAGTGTGGCAGAATGGCATTGTAAGTGTTGGCAAATTTCTAAATTTCTGAGATGTGGGAAATATAGTCAGGATGTCTAAAGAGCAATTGTTCACTTTCTCCCCCAAGCCAACTATAGGTAATTGAGGACAGCAGGTATGGGAGATGTATTTCAATTGTGTCTTCAGTAAGCATGAAATGAATGCTAAAAGCTTACATGGGTTTCAGACTAAGTGGAAAGTTGATGAGAAGTCCCTTGAGTTGAGTATGGAGACTTCTTTTAGAAATGCTCTAATGAGGGTCTGGAGACACTAGAGGCACATATTCACTTGTATTGCTTAATATTTGCTATCTTCTTACATCCTTACCTTGTGTTCTAGCTATGACTGTATTCTTTATCTAAGACCTTGTGACCTTGTGTAGCCTTTGACCCAGTATTTTCACCAAGCAGCTGCTTTTGGAGGCAAGGCAGGACTGGCAGGCCTGTTAAGGCTGTGTTGGTGCTCCTGTGTGCCTGAAGAGAGATTTGTTTGGGAAGGACGGTGATACTAAGCTTTATAACTGTACTTTTAGAACTGCTCTTTTTCCCTTTCTGCAGGATGGCAGGGAAGAGCATGCAGAATTAAAGGCTAAGTAAGGCTTTAAGAACTTCAGTGAAAAGTGTATTAGCTTTCAGATTTTGGAACCCATGCTTCCTTTGTAACAATATGTATATTTAGGATGCACTCTCATAATTTAATCTACTGAGGTCAGGTAATTTTTTTGGAAGTAAAATTTCCATTTACCTAAAAATAATAAAATACACTTGATGCTTAAAGATTTGGCTTAAAGGAGTCCTCATCCTTTTGCAATATTTAGTAAATTGCTGTAGGGTCCTTTCTGCTGTTCAAAATATTTTTTTGAAATTTTTATTGGACAAATGTGCTTATAAGCACTTTCTTTTTGTGAAGGCTGATGGCTATGTTATGTAATTAGCTTTTCCTTGAATGAGACTCATCATGAAGAGAAAAAAAAAAAAAAAGACCTGTGATGAGGTTTTTAGACCTCCTAGAATAGAACAGGGAAGCTGTGCTGCAACTTGTTTTATTGTTGCATATGAAATGCACATAAAGGAAGCAAATGGGTTGGTAGAAGTAGTTTTAAAAAAAAAAAACAAAACACAAACAACAAATGTTAGGCAAGTGAAACATTTGATTTAGAATATCATATATACACATTTAGTCGTGATTCTCTGCAGAATTGTTAAGAGCTCAAATTTTTCTTAGAGAAGCTTTTGCATCTCAACCAAAGATGGCTCAGTGCTTAGATACTGGCAGAGACCAGTGAGACCAACTCTTTCTGGCATAAGAAACTTGAGCTTATCATTTTTCACGTGTACTTCTCTGCTTTCAGATATGTATCAGGCTTAGTAAATTTTATAATGAACTTTTAAATGAGTAGAAAAAATAACAGTTCTTTGTTTCTGGAAAGACTACATAGTCTTTAACACTTTTGGAGCAGTTAATGTTCAATTGCATTTTATTACAAATGCATCAATTTGTTGTTGCTCTATGTGAGTGTTGGTCTTCCATAAGGGCAGGGTGTGCAGTGTAATGGACCATGTGGAGTAGTTTACCTTCAAGCTAATGGAAGTCAAATACTGTGTTGTGGTGGGGGCAGCTTTCTTTGTGTCTTGTAGCTAGTACTGTGGTATGACAGACTGCTTTCCTCTCTTAAGTGTATTCTTAATCAAATCTGCTTATGGGGCTTCATGAGTATTGATGTACTTATGGAAGTCAGTGTTTATTTTTTTATTTAACACAATATTTGTTTTTTCCCTGTGAATTCCACGGGATGGAGTGGATGTGTTAGGCCTTCAGTGGCTTGGCCTGGGTAAATGCGACTCTGAGGCCATGCTACAGTGTTTGGTATACTGGCATAGGCTATTTCCAGAGCTGTCAAGTGGACAGTAGTCACCATATTGATTTCCTGTGGTAAGAATGACCTGCTTCTTTCCCCTAATTTGGGGCTGTAAATAAATGAAGTCTTAGCTTCATGGTAGTGAGTACTGTAGCATAAACAAAGTAGTGACAAGGTGTGGTGTTGTGCATGTAATGAAAACTGTAAGGGTACCAGGTAAATGGGGCCTTCCAAGGAGGCTTTGGAAGAGGGAGACTTGTTTCAATGCAAAACTGACTGTGATCTCCTTCAACAAAAAGTTTCATACTGACACGTGATCATGTCATTCTTCACAACAAACACAATTCAAATACTATTACTTATATTCAGCCTGCTGGTAATGTTAGACATAAAGTTCGGTGTAACTATAGGAGGAAAGGGCTATAAAGCTGAAAACAACTGTCAAAGCTTCTAGTCCATTTAAGTAGGACTTTCAGTAAGTGTTTGGAGTTCAAAAGCAGCTATTCTTATAGCCATCTTTCAGATAATCAGCAAGCATTTTAATAACTGATTTTTTTTACTCACTGTTTTCTGCATTAGAAGAACATTATATTGAAGTCATTCAGAACCTGTGGCTTCTACCTTATACATTGGAAAACCAAAGATAAATACTATTGAGATTCCATGACTGCCACTTCCACGCTCAACAGGAGAAATTCAGTTTTGATGAATAACTGTTCTGATCACTGTAGGGACTAACTTGCTTTTTTTTTTTTTTTTTTTTTTTTTTTTTCCTCTCTCCTCTTGCAGTCCTGTTTGAAATTTCAAGAATATTGAACACTGGGTTGGATATGGAGACCTTGTCTATTTGTGTGCGGCTTTGTGAACAAGGCATCAACCCAGAAGCACTGTCTTCTGTTATTAAAGAACTGCGTAAGGCTACAGAAGCTCTAAAGGTAATGCTGTTGCCTAAAAAGCACACGCTTTTAAGAGAATCGGATCCATGCTTCAGTTTGCTATACTTCAATTTCTAAGTTTTCCTTTAAAGTAAAAAATATATAGATAGATAGATAGATAGATAGATACAAATTTATCTTCTGGATGCTTTCAGCCACTGTTTGCCCCTTTATCTGCATCATGTCCTGACTGCATTGCGGCTTTCTTCTTCAGCCTGTATCAGCTCCTTATACAGCCTCAGGCCTCATAGTGTGCAGCAATACTTGTAAACAAGTTCATGAAGCTGTTGTGGCTAACGTAGTCTCCACGCATTGCTGTAACCTCATTAGCCTGTGCTTTACATCTTTCAAAAGACAGATTACAGCATTTCATGGTGTGTGCATCATAAATACCAAACTACAAAAAGCCATATATAACTTTGGTTAATAGGGAAGATAACTATAGTTAAAAAATCCTCATCTGCCCTTTAAAGAATATCTACCTAAACATTATGGTTCCTTTTCCATGGTATCTTATGTTGTTTATATACCTGTTTTTGAAGACTGTTCTGATTCTTAGAGAACTCAGCTTTTAGATTTGACTAGATGGATACTACTCAGGGCTTTTTTTTCCCCGTTATTTTTCAGTTTTTTTACTATTTCTAACTCTCATACACTTGTGCATATTTTATATTTGCTTACATGTTTAATGTGTGTATATAAGCTTAATTGTGCATATACATGATTGAGGGATGTTCTATTTCTTCTGTTGTAGTTGTAGTTGTCTTATTATTTGTGTTGCTTTCATTTTCCCTTTTTATCTCATTACTGGCTTCAAATCTGCAACATAAATGGTGTCTGTTTTTGCTGACTAAATATGTTTGGTTTTTTTCTAGGCTGCTGAAAATATGACAAGCTGATGTAGTAGAAGCCTTTGTAAGAAGAATTTGAAGTTGTAGAGTTAATAAAGGATTGGAACACTGGGCACTGCTCAGAAATACAAAGTGAAATTATATCCGAAGGTTTCAGAATATCTCTGCAAGTGATCTTGAAAAAAGCAATGTATGGGAGAGCTTAAAGTTTGGTTTTCTTAAATAGGCCCACCACTTAAGATTTTCTTAAATCTTACCACACTTGAATACTTAGTTATTTTTATGAACCAGGGGTGAACTTACTGCAATTGCTTTTCTTCAGCATCCAAGATCTTTAAACAGTATCAGAGATCGATTTGCTTGTTGAAATTACTAGTATTTAACAGTGAATGTTGTTATCATGAATGTAGCTTGCTAATGCATCCTTTAGAAGTGTGTTCTGTTTGTTCCTATTGAATTGGTGTGGAAATGAGTGGATGCTTTTATCTATGGGAAAGATAGGAAAAAAGCCCCTATTGACTTGATTTTAATTACAGTACAGATGATGACTTAAGTCATTTAAGTCACATTCTGAAAGTAAGAAATAAAGCACTTTTGATTATAAAGATAATGATTTGTCCTTCTAATTCTGTTGGAAAAAGTGTTTTTAACTTGTGTTAGAAAGGAATTTTGGTATAAGCAGTGATGTATGTAAGTTTGAAATCTAGGTAACATAGAATATCAAATGCTATTTGTTTACTTATGTTCTGAACACTCAAGCTGAAAATATTAAGCATATATTGTTACTTCCTAGTAATTACAAGCATTACAAGAAGGGACAGATCTAGCTGTGAATGTTAAACAGTCATTTGGTGTAGGAGTGTCTTCTCATTCAGCACAAAGAATCTCCACTGATGCTAAAACAAGTCTTTCCAGATATGCAGCGAAGTATTGAGCATGTTATCATGCAGTGAATGTCCTTGCATCCAGGAATTATGTTTCTTCACAGGAAGAAAATTTTCTTGTGTGCTTGTCCTCTGCTACTGTTTTAGCTTTTCCAGCTTTTTGTTAAAATCTTTTTAAGGTGTGCAGTGGTGTTAATAGAACCCAAAGCAGCTCCACAGCTGATAGGGGAAGCACACATAAAAATAAACCTTGTATCTTTATTTGTGTAGACAAAAAAGTTCCTTTTGAGTTTACATCACATACTCTGTCTGGGTCACAGCTTTACAGGAAGTGATCAAAGAGGCTAAATGTCTTACCATTATTTCACAGAATGATAGAATAGGCTGGGTTGAAAAGGACCACAAGGATCATCGAGTTTCAACCCCCCCTGACTTGAGCAGGGTTGCCAACCACCAGACCAGGCTGCCTGGAGCCACATGCAGCCCAGCCTTGAACACCTCCAGGGATGGGGCATCTACAACCTCCTTGGACAACCTGATCCGGTGTGTCACCACCCTCTGAGTGAAGAACAATACCTAACCGAAATCTCCCCTGTTTCAGTTTAAACCATTCTCCCTTGTCCTATCACTTTCCATCCTTGTAAGCAGCCATTCCCCCTCCTGTTTATAAACTCCCTTCAAGTACTGGAAGGCTGCAACAAGGTCACCCAGAGCCCTCTCTTCTCTAAGCTAAACAAGTCCAGTTCCCTCAACCTTTCTCATAGGAGAGGTGCTGCAGCCCTCTGATCATCTTAGTGGCCCTCCTCTGGACCTGCTCCAAGAGCTCCACATCCTTCCTGTAGTGGGGGACCCAGGCCTGGATGCAGTACTCCAGGTGGGGCCTGACATGAGTGGAGTAGGGGGGGACAATCACCTCCCTCTCCCTGCTGGCCACCCCTTTTTTAATGCATCCCAGAACACAGATGGCCTTCTGGGCTGCAAGCTCACACTGCTGGTTCCTGCAGCTTCTCATCCACCAGGACCCCCAAGTCCTCTGTAGGGCTGTTCTCAAGGAGATCTTCCCCAGCTTGTATAAATACCTGGGATTGCCCTGACCCAAGTGCAGCACCCTGCACTTGGCCCTATTGAATCTCATTAGGTTTTCATAGGCCCACTTCTCCAGCCTGTCCAAGTCCCTCTGGATGGCTTCCCTTCCCTTTAATGTATCGACTGCACCGCTCAGCTTGGTGTCATCCACAAACTTGCTGAGGGTGCACTCCATGCCATCATCTGCGTCATTGATTAAGGTGTTGAAGAGCACTGGTCCCAAGACTGACCCCTGAGGGACACTGCTTGTGACTGGCCTCCACCCTGACAGAACCATTGGTCACAACCCTTTGGCTGTGCCCAGCCAGCTAATTCCTCATCCGTTGAGCAGTCCATCCTTCAAATCCACAGCTCTCCATTTTAGAGAGAAGGATGTGGTGAGGGACCATGTCAAAGGCCTTGCAGAAGTCCAGGTAGATGACATCCACCAGCTTTCCCCCATCCACCAAAGCCATCACTCCGTCACAGATGGCCACCAGATTGGTCAGGCATGATCTGCCCTTGGTGAAGCCATGCTGGCTGTCTTGGATCACCTCTTTATCTCGTATGTGCCTTAGCACAGCTTCTATTAGGATCTGCTCCATGATCCTCCCAAGGCACAGAGGTGAGATTCACTGGCCTGTAGTTCCCTGGGTGTTCCTTTCTCCCTTTCTTAAAAATGCCTCCAATCTTCTGTATTGCTCTCCTCTGCATTAGTGAGCACCAGTAATTTCCAAATACTGTGGCCTAGAAATCACTCCAGGAAGGTATAAAAACTTTTAGATAACAAAGCTGGGAGAGATGTATGTAAGTAGTATCATTTAACTTACTCATACACGTTTAAAATCTTTTGTAAATCTGTGTTAAAACTTTTGAATACTGGGTATAATGTTTTTGAACGTATGAAAGTATCTGTAGTAGTATGAAAAATTGGCAATGAAATGTATCCTAGAAAATGTGAGAAATGAGCAAAACTTGAAATTGTTAAACAAAAGAGCGGTTGGTTTACTTTTAGGTGGACTCAGTGCTGCAAAAGCAGAAGAGCGTTCTTGCGGTGTCAACAGGTCATCATTTGTTTCTGAAGAGAGCCAAGGAACTAAACTTTAAACAGCAAATGTACCCCGAATGCTTCTGAAATTAGAGTGCTTGTTCAAGCCAGTGCATTGTTTTTTCTTTCAATTACCAGATGTTTAGGTAATATAGTAATTCTGATGGCTTCCCTTGCCACTGCTATTTATCACTTTGCCACTGGAAATACACAAATGTTTCTAACTTCTGTTACATTTATTGTGGTTTCAGTGTTTGTTTTATGTCCCTGAAATGCTTAAAACCAGCTTGCAAATGTAATATGTGTGCAGTGCTGTCTAGGTAAGTTGTGCCTGTCATTTTACCATTGATGAACTTGCTGTTTTTGTGCACTTAGACTTTTTCTGGTACACCATGTCTCATACAGAATTATAGAGTCAGGGCATGTTTTAGATATTCAGAACTCAATTTGGCAGCTATAAAATTGTAAATACATAATATTTTTTGTTCTCACATGGAGCTAATTGGTAATGTTTAACTTAGATTTATATGTAGGGAGTCAAACACCTTGAAGTCTTGAAAACAAGAATAGCTATACTGGTTCCAGCTAAAGGTTTTTGTAACACAATAGCTTTTCTTCTGTAGTCAAAAGCAGATGCCTGAGGAAGAATAAGAACAATACAAGCACGTTTGGTTCTTTTCCTTCTGTATTCTAGCTTCCAAATGTCTTCTATTCCAGGCTTTCCTGAACATCATGTGGTTTGTCTATTAGTAATCTCTAATGCTGTTTTTTCTAGTACTTGTCCAGTTTCCTTGGGACTGTATGCTTCCTGAATAAAAGCAGCTTGTATCAACTGATGTCTGTGGCATAAAGAATTGATGCTTGTTGTTTATTTTGAATCTGATTTTTACTATCTTTATGTTCTTACGCAGTAAACATTTAAGTATGGTGGTTGTGCCAGTCATGATTCTGCAGGTATAAAATTTATGTTTAAATTTCCTCTATGTACTATTGTAACTAATGCTGAAATATGTTAATTTAAATATTCTTTGGCTGCCCAAGGGTGTGGAATAACTTCCATATTTGAAACTTTGTCTCATTTTTTTGAGAAGGGAGTTTTTAGACATGCAGACTGTTTACTCTTTTTTAAATTCCTTTCCTGGTATCCATGTGTGCCCTTTTATTGTTTATCTATACTGAGTTTCGTCTGCCATTTTATTTCCTAATCATATTTTTGCAGTTCCTCACAGTTTTCCTGCAGTTTTGTCTTTAGTGCCATATGTATCATAGCTGTGAGAGCTTAAGCACAGTCATGAGTTTCATTTGAACATAGTTTTCATAGAAATGTAGATGGGCTCTTTTTTCAATTACTACTTTTTATTATTACTTATAGGTGTCTGTGTGTGAAACTGGGATAAGGTATGCTTGAATTTATGCAGAACAGTTTTCATCTAAAGCACACCGTTGGCATAATTCAATGCAGACAGAACCATGCTGTGTTGCTACCTCTTTTGCTGTCCTGTTGGGTGTGGAATAAAACACCATTAAGAAATGTAAAAGAACAAATTCTTAATTTTCAAAAAATGGTAAATTGAGAAGAATTTTTGGAAAAACATCAGTAGTTGCTTCAATGAAAGTGTTTCCTAGGAAGAATTCCTTATTTTTAGGAAACAAATTTATTTTACAGACATAGTGAAGACAAAAAAAGAAAAAAAAAAAGTGTTCACTTCCACACCCAGTGTTATATATTCAGAAAGTTGTTGTGACAGAAAACTATTTTTTCTGAAAGCCATGAGTTCAAGACTGGAAATCTAGTTTTACGAGATCTTAAAGAACTCAGTCTATGCAGTTTCTCAAAGAGAAGTTGAGGAGATATATATAATTACCACACGTATATCTTTAAGCATGGAAATAAATCCAATGGCTACCTCTTTGAATCCAACAAAGCAAACATAGTTGATATTAGACAAGTAATATCTTAAAAATAAGGCACAACTTCTCAGGAATTAAAATAGCTGAACACTGATATAGCATACACTCTGTGTTGAATAAGGACCTGGCTGGACAGCTGGGCCCAGAAAGTGGTGGTGAGTGGAGTTAAATCCAGTCGGCAGCTGGTTATGAGTGGTGTTCCCAAGGGTTGTTGGTGGGGCCTGTCCTCTACAGTATCTTTGTTGATGACCTGGATGAGGGCATTGAGTGTACCCTGAGTAAATTTGCAGATGACACCAAGTTGGCAGGAGGTGTCGATCTGCCTGCAGGTAGGAAGGCCCTGTAGAGGGATCTGGACAGGCTGGATTGCTGGGATGAGTCCAATGGGATGAGGTTCAACAAGACCACGTGCTGGGTCCTGCGCTTTGGCCACAACAACTTCAGACAACACTGCAGCCTTGGGGCAGAGTGGCTGGAAGACTGTGTAGAGGAAACAGACCTGGGGGTATTGGTTGGTGCTAAGCTGAACATGAGCCAGCAGTGTGCCCGGGTGGCCAAGAGGGCCAACAGCATCCTGGCTTGTATCAGGAATGGTGCTGCCAACAGCAGGAGCAGGGAAGTAATTGTCCCTCTGTACTCAGCACTGGTGAGGCTGCACCTTGAGTACTGTGTTCAGTTTTGGGCCCCTCACTACAAGAAAGACATTGAGGCCCTGGACTGTGTCCAGAGAAGGGCAACAAAGCTGTGAGGGGTTTGGAGCACAGGTCTTATGGGGAGTGGCTGAGGGAGCTGGGATTGTTCAGTCTGGAGAAGAGGGAGCTCAGAGGAGACTTCATTGCTCTCTATAACTACCTGAAAGGAGGTTGTGGTGAGGTGGGGGTCGGCCTCTTCTCTCGTGTAACAGGGATAGGACTGCAGGGAATGACCTCAAGTTGCACCAGGGGAGATTCAGGCTGGACATCAGGAAATACTGCTTTTCTGAAAAGTGGTCAGGTGCTGGAATGGGCTGCACAGGGAGGTGGTGGAGTCACCGAACCTGGAGATGTGCAAGCAATGTTTGGACACTGTGTTGAGGGACGTGGTTGAGTGAGAACTATTGGTGATACATGGGTGGTTGGTCTGGATGATCTTATGGGTCTTTTCCAACCTCGGTGATTCCATGATTCTATACTAGGCAAATGGTAAGCTGGCTACTGCTTGATATTACTAAAATGAAATTAAGAATGTTTCTAAAAGTCATGGCTTTAGTGCAGTTTCTGGGGATAAGTCTCTGATTATTTTTTCCAGGAGGCCATACTGGCTGTAGCAGTTCCTTTTGACTTCACTATCTATGAAGGGCAGTAAAAAAGAGCTCCATGAAGATATGATGAAAATTAGGAATATAGAGGATAAATATCAGCAGTGTTTCTGTCAGTAAGATAAATGGAAGCCTAGTTTCTAAGAATTTAAATGTTACCTGATAAAAACAAAGCACCACCACCTGTTAAAAATTTGAGCTGGCAATCTTGGATATGTTGAGTTTGAGCACTTTTATTATCACGGTATTCCTATTTCTTCACCTCTTATTTGTTACATGTAAGGAGATGCATGAAAATGGATCTCCAAAAGCTGTTGGAAGAGATCAGTGGCATCCTTACATCAGTGGATGTGAATTGAATGCTCATAGCTAATTTTCTCTGAAGAAGATAGAAAAGAGAGGAATCGAGGAGGAGACAAGTGGTCATACTGCAATTTCTGATGGAAAGAGCTGAGGATGACCGCTGAGCCAATGGGAAAAGGGAGCAGACTGCAGGATGGTGAGGAGGCTGAGCGATAACCCAGCCTGATTTTATTATATTTGACCTGCACAGCAGATCCAAAATTGTCATGTTTGAAGTGAGTGATGGGTTCCTATATAATGGAGATGAGGGAAAAAGGGACTAAGGTTCATAGCTGGTCATGTTTCCTTTCTCCTCATCCCCAGCATCAGCAAGTTCAGCAGTAGATTTATTTTTTTTAATTGAACACAACTGTTTATTAAACACTCAATAATGCTGAAGCAGTGTCAGGGCACAGCAGGTGACTGCAGAGGCTCTCATCAAAGGCAGGGTTTGGCTGCCAGGAGCAGTGTGGGCTGCAGGGGCATGGGGGCAGCCCTGGGCATCAGGCATCTCCAAGCAGACAGTGGTAGGCTGAGGATACAACAAGGCCAGGCCTACTGAAGGTAAGTGAGGTTAGACACAGGCCCAGAGTGGCTGCACTAAAATGTCTTTGACTGGATGGCTTTACTTTAGCCTTAAGGATGGCTGTAGGGGGACAAAGGGGCTTCTGGCCACCCCTGCCATCACTACCATGATGCAGATGTCCCATCACACACCCCTGTCAACGCAAGTGGTTTGTGAGGTTACTAGCTGAAATCGTCACCTCTGGCTTCATTCTTCTTCAAGCTCCAGAAAACTTTCTGGTAACATTCATTCTTGTCTCCTAAGAGACCTGCTTGGTGCACTCCAGCTTTGTTCCCAAGCCAGTTTATAGTTGCAGACATTTTCAGTGCAACCTGCTTTAGGAAACTTGCATTAATGGAGGGATTGGACACAATGATCTCCAGAGATCCCTTCCAAACCCTACGATGTTATTGTGAACCAACAAAATAAAATTTTGAGAGGGCTCAGCTAATCAAATGCAGAGAAATAGGCTAATTCCAATGACCAGAGAGCCTGCATCAAACTCAAATTATGTGGTGAGCGGCAGATTGCTATATACTATCTCTGATTTAGAGCTGTGGAAAAGTCCAGACTTTACACGTGAAACTAAAGACCTTAGATATGATATAAATGCTGTAAGAAAAACATTAGGGAAAAATATTAATCACTTGAAAATACTGTAGTCTAAGTTTGATTCCCCTTCCAATACCTCATTAAATCTTACACTAGCTTAACATATTTTAAGATAAAGATATAATCAAAAACATCTGGACAAATGTTCCTTGGGCCATAGAGAAAGAAGTCTAGTTAGTCTCTAGCAGATCGGGGATACAAACTGAAGTAAAACTCAGGGTTTTTTTTTTCACATTCAAGTGCTTTTCCAATTGAGAAATGAATGTTTTGTTTAGCTTCACTGTTTGTCTGAAACCAGTGAAACTAAACTCAGGCTTAGGAGTGACTCACCAGTTACATGCATGGTTATTTAGTCCTGCATGCTGTGACAACTGTGTTCACATGGAAGACAGAATGCCATATACGCAGTCTGGTAACCTGGCCTTTATTTTTAGCACAGTATCTCAGGCTATGCATTTCACTGTAAGAATGACAGTAGTAATAAAGCTGCCAGTTTTTGTCAATCAGCACCTGTCTGTCTGCTCTAGTTAAACGACTTTGCAATGACCATTCCATTTTCAGACATGCTGAGCCCAGATTCAGCATTAACTTACACCATGTGAGGTTTTATTAAAGTTAGTGAAACAGTCATACGAGACTTAAGTTACAGGTGGATATGGACATTGTTCATCTTACGTGAGACTGAATGGAGGACAATGAAATTATTTTGTTAGGGCAGATCTAGCTTGAAAGGGTGAAAGCACTCTAGTTAAAATACGGTGCTTTTTTTCACTGACGTAAAAAAAAAAAATATAAATATTTTTAAAAATAGCAACAATTAAAATTAAAAAAAGTAATACAGTTTCAAAGATTTTAATTCAGAATAGTTTTATCACAGTTTATTCTTCGATGTCTTGTCCTTCTGTTTCTGTTTTGTGAACTGGATTTCATGCCAGCTAGATCTGCAGCTCTGCAATTTAAGTTTCTCATTTGAGGAGCTTCACTGGTTTCCAATTTTTCAGCAGTCGTTTCTGCAGTATTTTCTCAAGATCAGGCATCATTCCATAAGTTTTGCTGACAACTCATATTTCTTCTGGAAACAGTTTTGATAGAATTTTATTTTGAATGGACCTAATAAGAACACACCTTCTAGAGAGACTGTTAGAGCTGCACAGTGTTATGCATGGCCAAATCTGCTCAGTGGCCTGGTGCATAAACTCCTGTATTTCTGTACCTCCGAAATGGATTTAGGCTGTTACAGTGTACAATTTAGGTATCAAACGGATTGGGATGTGATTTCCATTTTTGTGGGAAGGCATCATATAAATATCAGGGATTGTTATAAAAATGCAAATTTTGTTTGCTTTTTGTTATGACTGTCCTATGTTGAGTCAAATACAAGATATATGAGTCATGATGTTTGGCCTCTGTTTTAGGTTCAGGTTTGGCCAAAATATTTCTAGAACAGAATCTCAGAGGGAAAAAAAAAAAAGAAAAAAAAAAAGGAAAAACTGCTTTGCACTGTCTTTCACCATATTCATCTTTTTCCTTTGTTGGCTTCTGTGATAATCAACTGACACATCCTAATGCATTACATTATTTTATATTTACAGAGGTGGCTGAAGCAATTGAAGTTTGTTGTCTAAGAATATTATGACAAGAAAACTATTGTTATTCCTGCTTTTCATGCTTACTTCTGTAACTTTTTTTGAAGAATATCCAACATTTACAAAACACAAAGCAGGAGGGAAAGTACAAACGTTGCTGAAAACTCCCGTGCATTCCACTAGATGGCAGACAAACATTTGCAACCGCTGCTACAGTGTTGTAAAATACTCCTTTGTTGATTTTGCGTGGATTCTAATAAGGAGTATCTTAGGATCAATTTTCAGTATAATGAAGGATTGGTGTAATTTAACCTTTTGATTTATTTTTGAAAACATTTTAAATCTTGAAGGAAGAATTAAAATATGCGTGCTTATTGATTGTATGCTTTTGGCCCACAAAAGTGAGAAGTGAGGCTTAGGCACTTGAAATGTTGTGTTATGCATTTAACTTTTACTGAAATAGAATACGTTAGTATTAAAATAGCCACAACAGAGAGTGTTTTCAGCATGGGAAATCTGTGATGGCTTACCTTTTCCTTTCAGAATAACAGAGGCTGCACAAAGTGTCTTAGTGTCTGGTTTGAATGTTCTGCTTTGAATTTACTGGTTTGAATACTGTAGTAGCATCACAGTGTAAAAGTGCAAAATGAATAGCCACATTAGAATGTTAGCTAAGAACTGAGGCAATTCCTAACATTTCCAGTAGTAAAAAGGAACAGCAAGTGGAGGCACCCTCCCAATTTCCATGTGGCCGGGAGCTTTTTGCTTTCCACCAAATACTGTTCTGCATCTCTTTCCAGTTCCATGGTCTCCAAAATGAGAGAGGAATGGAGGAAGGATGGAGGTCTCCTAGAGTACATTATTCAGGGATAAATAAATGATTAAATAAGGATTAAATAAGGATAAAGGATTAAATAAATGTTACTGTAATCCTCACCTTCACTGTATTGGTGATAAAATCTCTGGGACAAACCGTAGCTCCTGCATAGGCACACGTGAGCAGACTGAATTATCAAGGGTTAATTAGTGGAGAGACACCCCACTTTCCACTTAGCCCACTAAGCCCTTCCCCAAGCATGTAATATATTGTAATTTTATAATTACAGTTGTAGAGTGGTTACACTTTAGTGAAGAAAACAGGTTTTTCCTTAAACCTCTGATTTCCTCTCTTGCCAATGGAGAGGCAAGCTCTCAGTGGAGAGGGGAGAATCAGAGCTCTGAAGTTATTCTTCTCTGAATTGCTCTCTAAAGAAAACTCTCTATTGACTGAAGAGGTAACCCAAGGAGACTAGTATCCTGAGGCTAAGATTAGTCTTTGCAAATATTCCCATTAGATCATCTGCTCTAACTTCCTGTATTTCACAAGCCTTTGAATTTCACCCAACAGCCTCGCTATTGAGTTCAATAACTTGTGTTTAGATAAAGCATATCCAAAAAGACATTTATTCTTGAGTTGAAGACATTAATAGAGATAGTGTATTCACTGTTTCCTTTGTTGGTTTGTTCCATAGTTAATCATCTCCACTATTAAACTTTGTGCTTTACTTCTTGTTTTAATTTATTTGTCTTGTGCTCAGTACACAGCTGCTTGCTATGCTTTTTCCTTCTCAACTAAAGAACTCTTTAGTTTGTGGGCTTTTCTCCTGAGGGAGCTATTATAATCAAGACAACACTCTATCTTCTTTTTGATAAGCTGAAACGATTTTCCTTTCTGTAAAAGCATTTTTCTTCTCTCTAGCGTTCATTTTGGTCTTCCCTCCAGATTGTCTTATTTTTGCTCTCCCTTAGGTCGACAGCAGTCTCACCTGTGCTGTGTGTGGAGATAAGATCGTTTAGCTCTATTCATTGTTTTGCTCCTGTATCACACTCGCGATTCCCTTTGAATTTATATGTTCTCACTGAGCCTTTAAATCCTTCCTGAAGACACTGATTTGCAGAACATGGTCCTTCACTTTTCACATATGGCCCAGCTTGTTCCTAGTTTTTTGAGTTCTTTGTTTTTTTGTTTTTTTTTTTTTTGGGGGGGGGGGGGGGGGGGAGAGGTGTAGCTGTGTTAGAATGGTAGACTTCGGTCTACCTTACTGATCAGTTCAAAATCCCTCTGTCTGTCTGTCTTGTCTTTATCATTCTGCGAGCTTTCATGCAATATATGAACTCTATCAGCAATTTTTTAAAAATTGCTGTAAATAAAAAGTGTCAGGCCATCTACTGAACCTAACAGTGCCCTGCTAAAATCAGGATAGATGCTCTTGCTTGTATGATCTTGCACTGTATGATATGGCCACAATGTGCTTACATACAAGGCCTATCCTTTCTCGTGGAAGATTTACCTATTTCTTAATCCTGTGAAAGGAGTTTTTACTGAAATTTTTAGGCCATTTACAAGAAGGCAAAGGAGGGCTGTAGCAGATCTTTTAGAGTTCAAACTCCCTACAGAAGTCCAAAAGTATGCTTTTTACTTCATAAGCCAAATTAATAATCCCATCAAAGAATGAAATAAGTTTTATTTAACAAGACCTATTTTCTGCAAAACCATGTTGACCATTGTTAATTATATTCATACCTTTAATTTTGTATTAATTGAATCCCATCAGCTTATTAGCTTTTCCATTAATTTTCCCTATATTTTTTGTGATGCTTACCATCCTTCACTTACTTGAGTCACCACAATTTCCATTCTGAAAGAATAGTACAATATTAGTGCTAATTCAAGATTTATCCTATTAATGAAGGTTTTAGAATATGCAGTACTAAAGATTATTCGCTTAAGTGTACCTTTGTCCAACTATTTTCCTTCACTTAGCGTAAATAGCTCTTTTGCACTTCCAAGTACACACACATGTGAGTATATGTATAATATACAATGTAATATTTTAATAGTTTTACTTTTTAATACTTCTGCATCCTTCTTTTGACTGCTGTTTGTAAATATTGAAAATAACTGGAACACTTCCCAAACCCCAAGCCAACAATCAACATCAAGACACCATCTATTTTTTGCCTTTTTTTTGAGTAATTAAAATCAGAAGAAAGTCATCCCTAATTATTTTGGGTATGTTTTGTGATGCAAACTTGTAACTGTTGAAAATAAATCCTATGATGAAAATAAATCCTATGATTATGGCTGACAGTACTGGGAGTCACCAGATGGCACTGTCGCAAATGTCTTGCTGATTCTTTTGTCTAGAGGAGGCTATGTAAAAATAGGCCTTGAAAGATATACTTAGTTGTTACTTGCTTATTTTTACCTTGTAGGAGTATAGCCTATCCCCTGTCCAAATCTGACACAAGCTCAGTATTTTCTCACAGGCATTGCAGCAGTCTAAAGCTTTTGCTCATTAACAAGCTAAACATTCACACAGACAACAAAACACACAAGAAACACACAGTCTTATGTGGTGACTGGGGTTATGACATTCTTCAGTTATCCAAAATATTTTTGGAAAGTAAAAGTCATTATTTGGAGTTTAAGATGTTTAAGCAGTTCCAGCACAGCCTAGCAGCACTTTAAGGGTCCTGAACTTCAAAACCTGAAGGGAAGAATGTTCTGTTATTTGCTGATTTGCATCAGAACAGTTGAGACATCTATTATGCTTTCAAGAAGAAAAAGAGGGGGGCGATAAATTTATTTTAATGCAGTGCAGGTTCTGGTGAAGTTCAAGCCAATTCAAATCTAAAGCATGGGCAGGAATAGCAAGACACAGATCTGACAGACAACCACAGTAGAAGTACATAGCTGTGTAACGGAGCTTGTACAAATCTCACATTAATTTAGATCTCAAGCTGCTCGTTCCTGTAAATTACTACAAAGCTTAAAACTTACAAGAATGTATTGAATATCATTGCAACTATATATGCTACTTTGATGGGGTTTGCATATTTCTCATAAAATTATTTTCATGTGTTAGGAAAGATGGGATTGCTCCACTTGTTTGGATTTTGTACACTTAAGCCTAATTTATTTATTTTCTACTCAGCACAAAAATTATTATTGGCTGTGTACATGTGAAACATACCTACTTAATCATTATTTTGCAACATACATATTAGAACTGTGAATCTTAGCATTTGACACTTATTTAGCACCTGGTTAAACACCATTAAACTACTTGACACTGAATGTGTGATAATATTTTCTCAATTAAAATACCTGTTGGCGTTCACTAGAGTAAGGATAATCGGTTTCATGGGGAATGTGCCCATAAAACACCTGTCCAGGTATAACCTATCCCAGTGAAGCAAAAAGAAATTATATCCATATTTATCAGAATGCATGACCTATGTACTTCATACATTATATTCCTATAATGGTTTCAATTACACTCATACCATCTCTAGCATAATTCCCTGGGGAAATGTTATTTGTTGCATTGACACTAGGCTCATACAAAACAAAGCACAAGAATGTTGATATAAATGCCTTTACCTTAAGCTTCAAGTTTTAAAGTAAAGTCAATAATTCCCTTGTGAGCAGCATGAAGTGCCATTTCCCTCATCTGAGGATGAAGGACTAACCAATGCTGTCAGATTCATAGAATCATAGAATGGCCTGGGTTGAAAAGGACCACAATGATCATCTAGTTTCAACCCCCTGCTATGTGCAGGGTCACCAACCACCAGACCAGGCTGCCCAGAGCCACATCCAGCCTGGCCCTGAATGCCTCCAGGGATGGGGCATCCACAGCCTCCTGGGCAACCTGTTCCAGTGCGTAACCACATCTGTTCCTAGAGAGCAAATGTTTAAAATGGAATATTAAACAAATACTTCAATTAGTTCTGTGAACTTATTCATATGCATTTCAAATCCATGTTCACTGGCTTTCTATGTAACTTTATATTTTTTTAAGTAAGCAACCTTGTTACACTCTATACTGATTTTACCACATTTCCTACTGTAGATCTGTTGTAGATGATAATTGTCACATAAAGAGACAACAAATTTTATTAGAATATACCATCAAGTGATGCGTTAAAAAAAAAAAAATTAAAAAATCCCTCATTATTTGCATCAGGAAAACATATAAGTCCCAAACTCCTTTTGGAACCATAGCAACTATCTGAAGGCATTCAGGAGAATTTGAGAACTAGCACTTCTCACATACATGTTCTAGGAATAGGAGGTATCCTCTCTTGATAGGAACCGGCTAGAATTTTCTGTCTCTCCTGGATATATATCAAATTGCCAGTTTAAATGCACTGATGAATAAAGGCCTTCAGATAAAGGTGCAAAGGTGTTTCAGATATGATGGAGGTAAAACCACATATATTCATTGTATTCCTAGCGTTCTTGTTCATAGCTGCATTTTTCCCTGTATTCCTTGTCACAGATAATCACAGTACTCTTATTCTTTGTGTTCTTCAGTGGTCATTTACATGCCATTCTCCCTACATTTTTTACTCATTTATGTGCTCGCTGTTTCTGGGTTGAGGATAATATTTTCTCAAGCCACAGCTGAAATGCTAATCCATATAGTACTTCTGTCACCTCCAAGGTGGATTATTGTAATTCCTTTCTGGTGTCTACCTGATTGTAAAACTTCACAAGTTCTGTTTTACATAAAATGCTGCAACTGACATGCTTATTCATCTTAAACCAAATTAGCATATCACTCTGGTCTTTTGATCCATGCTATGGCTGGCAGTTAGAGTAGTGCTTCCTTCCTATACGACCTGGCATGCATTGATGCATGATGATGGATTCTGACCACAAGCATTAACACAAGCATATACTTTAGACAGTAAAATATTGCCTCACTCCTTTTGCACAATCTAAATTACCTTTATCTTTGCCTTATATTAACACTTCTAATAGCTGTGTTTAAGAATAATTAATACATTCCTAGATATTAGGAGAGGGAACAGACATTCTAGCTGAAGTAATGTGTCCTCTAACTGCACAAAGTCATGTTGTGAGTGCTCTTCTAAATGAAGCTTTTATAGGCTAGCAGGATTCCACTACTTTTGTTGTAGCTTGAAGTACATTCATGAAGATTCTGGCTTAAATAAATAGATCAGCACATAGGAAAAACATGACTGCTTATGCCTGTGTCAGCCTGACTTTGTGTGAAATAGCATGATAACAAAAGAAATTTCCAAGCAATTGTCCCCATGCTCTGTACAGGGTTTGCAAGTCCTTATCAATAAAGGGGACAAAGCCCAAATAGAATTTTCCATAAAACTGAAATATTTCCATGAGCAACACCATTGAAACACGACATTTCTATTTAATATCTACAGGAAAGCAAATACAAATTTCAGTGTTGATAACAGCATTATTAAACTACTGCTATTCAAAGTGAACCTATTTAAGAGAGGATGATCATAAAGAATGAGTGATTGAAAGACCATTAGTGGATTATTTCAGACACATATGGCTCATGAAAATATTCAACTTGTTCCTGCTTTGTGTTACAACCTTAGCTGACGTATATTTAAGTACATGTATTTTCTCCCTATGAGCTGAAGAATTCCCACACATGAGTAGCTCAGAATGGAGACCCATTTCCTACATGCTAGCAATACCTCTGTTAGTTAAGTTGAATATTTGCCCCGTTTAATGTTCCTTCTGCCATAGTGAGGTCTACTGCTGAGCTGGTTGCATTAAGCAGATTTGTTTATTGATGAGGACGCATTTTCGTGGCACGCTGAGACTTGTTTTAGACTACTGTTACAGACCATTCAAATATTAATCTGCTGATTATCTAGATTAAATTGGACACATCCTTCTATTGTTGATCTGATAAATTCCCTTTTCACAGAGACAACTGCCATTATTCACATAACATTTTGCTGAGCACAGTTGGACTGGTTGTGTGTATAACTGTCCATGGGTGAGGACTTTATACTACTAACTTCTGATTCAGAAAATGTCAGTAAGTCACACAGTGATTAAAAGACACCAGAGGAAATTCTCCAGTGTTAATATTTTCACTTGGCTTTCTAGTGAATTACACCTATGTTAAGCAAGCAAAATAAAAAAAAACCCAAGGCTTAATGCGTAAATACATATTCTTATCATATTCTTATACACAATAAAAAATACACGTTGCCTGTGTACATAATACCATCCATATTTTACTCTATGATATAGATTGAAAAACCCCTGCAACACAGAGGTTGTAATAACTTAGTATACAACCTGGGTCACATTCTCCTTGTCTTATATGAATATGCGCATGAATAATGAGATCCATGTTTTGGCCTTCTCTAGTAGCAGAACCGAAATTAAAGCAAAGGGCTTCTTCCTTCAGCTATAATGTTGTTCGTCTTAGCAGACTTTAGAAACTTGCTTGATGCTAAAACCAACATCCTTATGCTTATTTTAGTTTTAGTTATACAAAAAAATGAATTGAGATATAACTTTAATAAAATGGTTACGTTGTTTTGGTTAGATTGCCCATGTCTCATAAGTAGTGAATGTGCACTGTGTACTTTTTGCAAAGCAAATTAATCACAGTTTCTAGGCAAGTACAACATTTCATGCTATTGGCTATTAAGTCACCTCATAAATCATGCTGTTAATGATGAAAATAGAGGAAGACTGAAAGAGAAAGGATTACGTGTATATATATATATATTTATATATATATGTACGTACGTATATAGAGTCATAGCCTGAAATTCTTGGAATGTCTAATATGAACAGACATCTCTGGAAAGTTATTGTATATTCTTTCATTAATAAGCACACACATATGTATGCTTTAATATGTACCAGATAATCAGACATCACTGTACTAGTGCATAGACTGTAGTGCACAGAAATATCTAATACTTACCTGTTTGCCAAAAATATTACATCTTGATTTATTCATAGGGCTGGAACGAAATACAAACATGTATGCACACATATGTACCACCAATTTTAAAAACTGATGCACACAGTGGAATATTCTAATAGCTTGGCTCTCTGTTTATTCTGAACATTCTTTCCCTCAGGCTCCATTTCTGCTACTGTACCATCTCAAGTGGATTTGAATTTGAAAGTGTTCTCTGGTTTTGAATGTTAATGGATGTCATTGCACTATGGCTCTACAAGAAGGAACAATATCACTATCAAATGAAAACACTACAAGTTTTGAAGAAGATGAGTTTTAAGTCACAGCACTGATAAAAAATAAGGATGCTTTCATTTTTGCACATGAAAACAAATTAATCTTGCTGTATAAATAGAGAAAATTTATTTATGCAGAGAGCATATTAAAGCTTGCTTAAATGTGCAAAGTAAAGTAATGGGATGAAATTATTATTGATAAGAAATGATAATTTGTATTACATTAGCACACTGAACAAGTTCAAGACCTACTCTGGATTCCACACAGAATAAGATAAAATCATTCTGATGTTTCTTAAAATTTGATGTAATGAATATTAAAAAAAAAAAAAAGAGAGAATACCTATCTAATACCTTATCTGTCCTCAACAAAGGTTCAACTAAATCTGGTGACAGAAATTGCTTTCTGGATCAGCCCTTTTATTTGAAATCTAAGACTCTCTGATGTGAAATTTTAAAAGAAAAACATGTTTGTGGAGACAGCAGTTTAATAGATGAGATGCTACCAGCATTAGTATATGAAAGATTTGGTAGACGGAAGATACCTGAGTTCATACCAAAAATATCAGCAGGTTGCATGCTGTAGTGTAAGTCATGCTGTATGCATTAAAAGCTCTCACTTATCTAGATGAGATTTGCCTAAAGTAGTTTCTTTCAGAAATCAGATTCTGTGGAAGGATGTTACATAGGTCAATCTTCTATTTTTTTTTCTTTCAACCAGATTTCCATTAGCAATATTTTATTTTATTTCATTTTTATGGCAATACAAGTTCTTAAAGATCACATATTTCAAGAGTTCAGGATCTAGCTATTGTAGCTTTCATACTTATGAACAAAATTTGTTCCCACAAACAAGCCTGCTGGTGTCTATAAAATGATGAAATTTGGTACTACTCATTTTAGAATCCAGGTAAGAATTGTGCCTTAGGACCCCACAAATATGAAAACTAAGTAGTATGGGGAATTGGTATAAATCATATTTTCTGGATGTTTTTCAAAAGTATGGCAGAAAAAAAACTTGTAAGGTTCAATGTGGTGCTCACTGAAATCGGAGAAGTAACAGCCATTTAAGAACTTTGTATGCATTCTGGCATGCATATGTAGTAAATTAATTCTTGATAGCATACAGTGTTTTGCTCTGGCTATTTGCTAGTAAAAGCTCTGCAGCCGCTGGTTCAGTTATTCAGTATAACAAGTAAGAAGTTACATAACTATGGTTTTCTAGCTCCGTCTTTCCTTGATCTTTGAAGTGTGTCACTCTTTCATTTTGCCATTCAACAGCCTGACATGCAAAAGCTTTGTTCAGACAGTTTAATTTAATCACTGCCACTGGTTCAACAAGATGATAAAATCCCCTGTGCTGTACAACATCCAACATCCAGCTCACTGTTATCTGATACTGTTTGAAGCTCCTCTCATGAATGTATGCTGATAACACAAGAACTCCAAACATGTCATAAACAATATATTAATACCCTTGATTGAATTCCATTAGAATAAGAACTAGATGAAGTTTAGGCCATCCAAGCAGGCCAATGTAATAAAATGTAATTTGGACTAATCTTCCCAAAGAATGTCTTGTGTTTGAAGCTGACAGTCTCCTATCACAAGCAGAAGTAATTGCTTGTTGAATACACTGAGAACTCTTTTGAATCCTGGCCTTTGTACTCTGTGCACCTTCCAGGTGTCTCTGGTAGCAGACAATCTACCCTTTTGTTTCAGCGGAGAGACGTCAGAACGTCTAAAATAGGCACTGTTTATTTTAATGAACGTTGGAGAGCCGGATGGAATTTCTAGAAGCTTAAGACCAGAAGCTGAGCTGTTTAAGCAAAAACAAAGGGAAGGACTTAGTAGGTAATGTTCACTCAAATAGCTGATTTTCTTAAATTGAATCAGGAAGAGATAGGAAGGCATTTCAGTGAACACATAACTATGGATCTCAGAAAGTTAATCTGTCCCTGGAGTAGTTATTTTCGTTGTGAAGGAGAAACCCCAAAAATATGTTTAAACAAAGCACTTAACCAGTTTAAACCAGAATTTTGGTGATGTGTGATTCATTACATTGATATGGTTTACACATAAAATGTTTCCATATTCTTTTTCCATGTTAAAAATAATTTGTTAGATTATTTCAGAAGCAGTAAATTAAAAAAATAAATGGCAACACTATGAATTTTCTGTGAATTTGTTTCTAGGAATTACTATTTTTAATTAAAACTTGCCAGTTTATTAAATATAAATAAATATTGGCTATATTCTTCTTGCTGTAGAAAACTTCTGAAGGTAATGCTTAAAGAAAGAAAAATGAGGCAGGTCTGTTTAGCAGAGAATTAACTTTGCTTTGTTTAATTGTTAATTGTTCAGTACTGCTTGCTCTCTTCTACATCTCAGGAAATGTGGGATAAACTATCCAAATACAATGCTATAAGAAACTACATGTTTGGACAGTAGTCAGTGTCAGAGGGTAGCTTGTCTATTCACAGAGCAGGCACATGGACATGTCTGCTGAACACCAGCGGTACTTTACATTCTCACCTAATAAGTGCTTTTATGACTTTTATTTGTCTAAAAAGATCAGTTATGTCTTCATGGTTGTATGTGGAGACCATCTGTCTCCTGTCCATGAAACGTTTCAATCCAGACTGGAAAGAGTACATTCCCACTGGGGGAAGCTGTTGCAGTTGCAGAGGGGGACTTCTCCCTATTAGAAATCAGACTCTTGCCATGGGACCTCTACCTTGTAACACAAATACTGAAGTTTGGTTCTGATGCTTGTAGAACCACACTTTCATGAGCATGCGCTGCATGCTGTTCCAAATCTACCTTGGTTCTGAAAAGCTGAGAAGGGGGTACCATTTTCCCATTCAGACTTTAATTTGTTTGCTATTTACTGAATGGTGTTATGTGAACACCAAAGTATCGACTGAGATCACTGAGATTGCTTTTGTAAAAGTGCTTGACCTAACCAATAACATTTGAAAGCATCTCGGCACCTTGAATGCACTTCCTCTTACTAGTTTGTACAGGATGAGTAAATTAAATTATTTTTTTCTCACTCTCCTCAATACCCAAAGAGACGAAATACTGTCTTTGGCAAAAGAATAGTCTCAAGGTCGCTTTGTTTGTCTCGGTAAATACATGGAGTTCTTAGCAGTGTTGTGACAGGGCTTTCAGCATTTCCTACTCTGTTTCCAAGAGGCTGCAAAATATAGCTACTCGAGGAATGGTAATAGCTGTGATCTTAATTTGGGGCAATTTAAAATAAATACAGCTGGCATTGTACACAGATAGCTCCAATTATGACAGAACTGTTTTCTGTAATATCTCAGTTTCTTTTAGGCTAGAATCTGCAAACACATATGCTTAATTTAAAATCTGTGAAATTCGCTGTGCCTCACTGAGTTCAGCAGAACTATTTGTATGCTTGAAGGAAGCAAGTGCAAAGCGTTTGCTGGATTAGGGCCTTCAAGGCTGCTTTTGGGGTGTTTTATGTACAACATACATTAACTGCCAGTTAAATCTGTTCCAGGAAAAAAATTCTAGAGATTGATTGTTTCTTCAAATATGCCCCCCAAAATCAATCAGAACTGTTTTAGAATATGCCTACTATGCACAAGATCTCATTTTCTTTTTTTTTTTCCCCTAACAAAATGTATCAATCCATTAGAGAGAAGACAAGTAAACAAAAATGAATTGTCATTTTTGCTATTTTATTATAGCCACATGAGATTACAGCATATTATTGACGTTAAGAATATTTTACCCGTGGAGGCTTGTTTTAACATGCACAAATCAGGATCAATACTGGATATGCGTTAATTTTCATAAAATGCTACAAGGCAATTTTTTTTCAAATCCCCTGTTCGTACTCATAGTTCTATAAGAAATCATGATTGTGACCAAATAAGGACCTGGTAAGATTTAATTATTAAAAAGAAAAATGGATTATTATTTGAATTGTTGTTTGCTTTCCCCGGTGTATTATTTAGTGACCAAATGTAATTTATGTGCTCACCCAGTTATAGAGTGAAGTTAGATAGCCTGCACAATTTTTGCTGACTTTGCTGCCTTAGCATGCTTTATCAATCCCCCTTTTTTTTTTCCCCTCCTTTTTTCATTAGAGATCACATATAGTTTAAGAGCTGTAATCTGAAACCTTACAGCTCTAGTGGATACTTAAAAGACTCATTGATACACTTTGAAACCTAGTCAAATGAACAGCATTAGCAACGGCAGCATCTAGCCATTAGGCTATTAGGATCATTTGCCAAGGCACTAAAATTAAATATAGGGACTCCTGCAATTCCCGAATTATATTCTGTTAGTATAATGGCAGTGAAAAGGATATTATTTTAGTCAGCTTAGTGCCTCTATTGCAAGAACCAAGATGCTTTTTATTTTGTGGATGTAGATATGTATTGGCCAGGAGAGTTTGACATTAATGTAATTCCCTCTGCAAGAAGAATAGATCAACACCATAGACAAGATTCAAATCCTACTAGTCAATAGCAACTTTTCAGAGATCCCATGTTTATTTATGTTTTTGTGAGGTTTCAGTATTTACAGTGATACAGGTAAAATACAAGATAGAAAAAGATTAATATTGACAGGAATAGTAAAGGATGCATGGTTACAGGAAGGAAATTCTTTGCTGTTGGCTGGCTGCTACAGCTGTATCCTTTCAGTTAATCCTCCCATTTGAAGCTTACATCTTCACTGATCCCTGGCTTCCAAAATCCCAAAAAAAGGATGATGAGAGAAGTTCTGTGTAGAGCTAGGAGCCTGCTATAAACACATTTCATCCAATTTGGAACTGTGCACAATCCTCTACTGCAGTAAGACAGAAAGAACCTATTAGAAGTTCAGTCATTATGGATTACTTTTATTTCCCAATATACACTGAAGCCAAATCGTACTGAAGTCGAGTGGTACTAATAGCAGTAAAAGAATGTCTGCAGTGCACTGAGGAAGGAATTCTATTCACCCAGTTTCAACACAGACAACTGCAAGTGCCTTAGAGAAGTGCATATGGTGAGAGGTGTCCAGCACACAATTCAGCAATTTGCCAGTCAGGGGCTTTGAAACATGATAGTCATGTTTTTGTGCTTGTTAGACCTTCTATTTTTTTCTTCATTAGTTTGTCCATTTCATTTTCAAATCCATGTATCAATTGAGGACCCACTAAAATCTTGTGATTAAGTGTTCTAAATTTTACCTACAAATTATGAGGAAAAATGTCCTTTATTTGACAACATGATCTGCCAGTTTCAGATCTCTTTCTGTCTTTTATTAAAGGGAACAACATGCATCTTTCTTTCTCCATGCCTCATAGGATTTATAGCCACTATTATCCTTCAGTGTTGAAGGTTTCTAGTTTATTTAGCTGTTTTTTTGTTTGTTTGTTTGTTTGTTTTTCCCATGGGAACCATTCTACACTTTTCCTATCTTTTTTATCTTCTCTTTTTTTAGTATTGATATACTCTTTTTTTACTCTGGGATTCACACATATGGGGGCTACTGTGAAAGTAATGTCTCCCATGTTATTATGTTGGCCTACGATGTCAGAGGTGGATGATAGTATGTCAGTAGAGGTTGAACCTTCCCACCAATATTCAATTACACATTGTTGCTGACAGACAGATGGCAGCAGAGGGGCAGTCTGGCAGAATGGTTTCTGACACGGATATGCTTATGGAGCAAAGATGTGTCACTGAATTCCCCTATGTGGAAAAAATGGCACCCATTGACATTTGCTGAAACTTAGTGAACGTTGATGGAGACCAAACAGTGGATGTCAGCACAGTGAGGCAATGGGTGGAGTGTTTCAGCAGTGGTGACAGTGATGTGAAAGGCGAGTTCTGTTCTGGACAGCCATGCACAGCTGTCACACCACAAAACGAAGAGCATCTCAATCAACTCATCAGCACAGATTGGTGGACAGTGACCAGAGAACTGTGTACGGAGCTGAATATCAGCTGCAATGTGTTGGAAATGATGGTGACAATGTTGAAATATTCCCAAGTTTGTGCCATGTGGGTCCACCAATGCTCAAAAAGGAACAGAAAGAACACAATACGCAAAATACTTCACTCTTTGTGAAGAGCAGTTGAACCAATACAAGGCTGAAGGTGGCAGTTTCCTGAATTGCATTGTTACTGGTCATACGATGTGGTATCGTATGTGGAAAACGTTTTCTCAACAAATCCTGATCTAAATGTGTATGTTTGGTGGCCCTGCTAGGCAGGGGGGTTGGAACTACATGATCCTTGAGGTCCCTTCCAACCCGGGTGATTCTGTGATTCTGTGTGATTCTGTATCATCACTATGAGCCAGGGTCAAAACGGCCGTCCGTGGAGCGGTGAATTCCCCATTGATTAAAAAGTTCAAGAAGCAGCCCTCAGTGCATAAGGTGACGTGACTTGTCTGTTGGGATAGGAAAGGAATGAAGCCTTCAGCTCAGTCAGCATTGCAATGGAGCAGTCAGACAAAGTGTCAGCTCTTGACTCCTCCATTGTAATACTGACTGAACTGAAGGCTTCAAGGCACTGGTAAGGAAAAAAGAGCTAGAAGGAATGACAGGAATTCTTAAGTCAGTTTTTTGCTATCCTAGGCATAAGCACTGGTTTCTGGAAACAGGCTCCTATGCTTTTGGAATTCACTTTAGTTCTGTGTTTCTTTCCTTGAAAATCGCTTTTACCTATGGCTTACAGTTTCTACTCATTCCTAAAATTCTTTTTAAGATATCTGCTATTTTCTGTCAGATGAGGATACTTTCTTTTTGTGTTTTTGCCTATATTTTCTGTATTTTTAACTGAAGAAAATTCTAAGTCTCCTGTAAATTCCACTGCCTGAATCCAAGTGTAACTGACTTCAATAACTTACTTGAGATTGTTCGTTTGTCTTTTAAAAAGTTGAGATACTCAGCTACCATTATACTTTATTCTTTCTTCCATTTATTTAATTTGAATTGATCTGTGGTCGCTTTATCCAGATTTTCTATGGTGTTTTCAATTTTTATTGAATCCAAATCTGAACTAGCATCATTTCTTAGGTCAGGAACACTTGTTAAAAAACATCTGTTAGTAGAGCTGGAAGTATCTAAGTCCAGTATTAGAGATACGAAAGCATCATCTCATGCTCAGATAAACAAAGTATTATATGTTATTAATAGCTTTGTTTTATTCATGATATAATTTTGTAGTCATAAATAATAAAATTACTAGCCTAACTGGAAAAAGTGAATGAGCTTCTGAAGACATACATTCTTCACTCTGTAGTCAACAATTATTTGATGCTAATATCTTGATTTTTTGGATCAGAAAATCCATTCCCTCTTTTATAAAATAAGTTTTTCGAGAACATGGTAGACTACTTTCATTTCTAATCTTCCTCTTTTCAAAAAACATTCAAAAATATAATTTTCTCACTGGATCATTCATCTCCCATATGAGCTAAGTTCAGTTTTCAGTAGGGATTTGTTCTGGCTAATTGAATGGTTTAGGAAGAAGCTCTGAAAGGTTGTGCTGAAGTGGGAGAAACCTGGAGAAAGGACAAGGAGAAGGCAAGGACTGAGAAAGCGAGATGTGAAATGATCTTTTGTGAAGAAAGGAGTACCATCTCAGTATACCTGCACTTGAAACTGAGTAGCTGAGTAGCTGGGAGTGAGGAGAAGGAAGATCTTTATTAGTGTCTACACTAGTTTGATGTTTATTTTGAAGGTAACTGATATTCAAGCAACAGCAACAGCAAATTCAGATTTTGACCTAGGTTCTTTCTGTTTTTTTTTTTTTGTTTGTTTGTTTGTTTTGTTTTGTTTTGTTAGTTTTCATGGCATTTTGTGAAAAAGAGCTCTACTAAAATAAAAGGTTGCTTTTCTAGACATTTGGGAGCAATGCATTACTTTTCCTTTGTATTTATATTATATTTCAATTTGATGTTACTTAGTATTTTACTATGTCCTGAGATTGTGAATGAAAACAGTGGGTGGTAAAGCTTAGTGCCAAGTTAAAATGCCATTCCACTGCACATCCAGTGTGGATAAGTGGTATGCTCTTTCTCTTTTGAAAATTTACAGTAGCTCTGAGTTTTCATGAAGTTTGTAATCAACCTGTGCAGCAAGGAAGCAATAGAAATGTCTGGATCAATGCTTCTGAGTTTAGTGAGGGGTTTTGGAGAAGGAACATGGAGTTTTTCTGTCAGGAGAGAAATACTGCTCCTGTAGCAGACAGCTTTTCATGACACTTTACGGCTTTATTTTTCTTTTCTAGTCCTTCACACTGTAAAAATAATATTTCTTCCTCCCTAGCACATTCCCTAGACAAAAGCTAAATTAAATAACTTAGAAAGCAAAATGAAAATAAAGTTTAGTTAGTAATGTTGATGTACAATGTACAAATTGTTTCTGTACACCCTTAATGAGTGTGCGAAATCTTCAAGAGTAACCAATGCAAACTTCTGAATTACAAAATTAGTTTGGAATAGATCAATATACTGTGGTAACAGCAGTGGATTTTTCTTCATCAGCAGCTGAATCACATTGCCCAAAGCATTTGCTGGACACACTGCTCATGAACTGGATTGCTGTTTCACAATCATGCACTATTAACTTTTGCTGTAAATGTGTTTTTGCCACTTGGTAATTGGATTAAAAAAAAGCTGGCAACCTTTATTGAGGTTTTTGAACCCTGTAGAGGATAGATTCCCTTCCACTAACATATAATATGGCCTACGCTGAATTTGGCTAAATGTGCATAGTTAAAGCTATAATAATTTTGTAATGAGGTATAAAGCAAGCATGAGAATCTACAATGGATATTCTGATCCCATCATGCTCCAAAGTAAATTAGTACTGAATCCCAGCCAATCATGCCATCTACTGATAATATTACAATTGCTTCAACTAACAAATTAAAGACACAGGACCAGCAAGATGCTGGTAATTTCTGCATTGATACTTGCAGAAGACTTTGAAAGATATTTTACAGTAAAATTGGGGATAGCAGAAATAAGCACACACAGAAAAAGCATTTTGGACCTCAAGAAATAAATATTTCAATGAAGTATTTGCAACATTTTCATATTCTTGATTTTTTAATAGGTTTGTAAAACATCAGAAAATTAAGACATAGTAGTGGCTACGATAATAAGTTAAAGTGCCAGAAGTATTTTCATCCAGGTTTTCTAGTGAGTAACAGCAGTCTAGGTTTACTCCTCTGACATGCATATGAGAAAATGAAAACCTTATTTTATTATAGTTTTTATGTTTTCAGTGCTTAGTGATGAAACAACAGGATTTTGAATGTAATCTTGTATTGTGTAAGAGTGCTTTAACTGATGCAGAGAGCCCCTTTTTGCTCCTTTTTGTGAATAGCCAATACACAAACTAAAGAACCTGGACTTCAAATGGAGTTTACAGGTATTTTAGTAACAGAAACCATAACAATTTAGTGAAGATCTGTTTTCCAGGTATGCAACATTATTGAATAAAGTGCACCAGTGAAAATATGCACCTGTCCTTAGAAATCTGGTCTGAATCAATCTTCTGTGTTGTGTGAAATTGTGGAATTATAGAATTAAATATCTATCATGGAAGCTAGAACATGGAATGTTCTTTTCCCTCTTCACCTCCAACCTTAGACTCTATCTGTGGTTTTGGGTCCTAGGCTTAAGCACAGTCCAGAATCACCTGTATTGTACACTCACATAAAGAAGGAGCCATACCAGCTAGCCCTAGAAGATGAAACCTGGGCACAGTTCTACATGAGCTGAGGGCTGTTCTAGCAAGTATGGAGAAGGCTATTGTGATATGGAGGCAAAGAATGTTTGCCTGTATAGATGTAAACAGTGGCATGCCTCTTGCTTACAGAGCCAAATAATTGGTCCTGTCCTATATTACTTAAGTTTTTGGATGCAGTTGCAGATGTTTCCCTTGACTGACCCTTGAAATGTAAGAACTGCAAGATGCACCTCCTCCAAAGGCAGAGTCTACTATAGCACTGGGTTCTCAACCAGATACCATCAGGTTGCAGTAACTCAAAGGGCAAGAGCCCTCTTACGTACCAGCATGTAAATATACATCAGGCCTGGTTATCATAGCTGCTTTTGTGCTCATTAGAGAGAAAAAGGCACTTGATTTATGTTAGACACTTTTTGAAGATGGGATGAACCATGCCTTGTTTATTTCTGTTTATCATACTGATACAGCTGTTCAAGCAGGCAGCTGCAAAAAATATAAAATAAAACATGGATTCAATCACTGTCCTGCCACCCTAAATCCTTGGGCTAATGGAACTGAACTTCTTTTCAGGCAAGATATGATTATCCAAAATACCTACGTGGAGATTCAAGGTGGCCAAGACAGCAGCCTCTTCCCTATTACTAGTCCCTAAAGCAGTGCATGCACTTCAGGTCACTTGGTGTGCTGGGGAACCCCCTCCAAATCTGTCATATCTGCTTTTGAATGGGAGCATCTTATGTACAGCTATCATCTAGAGATGGTTCTACCCCCAGAGTGGCCTAGAAGGTGGGCATTACTGCTCCCCTTCGGACAGTCCAGAAAATCTGTTGAGTTACAAGAGTGGTTAAAGTCTGACAATACAGCTTCCTTTAGCTAAGTAAGATATGTGAATCTGCTCTTCCAGTGCTTCCAAATGCTGACGCTTCTTTACCCCTTTGTCAATAACAGAATAGCTGGGCTTGTCTGTCTTCTGAGTTAGTCTATATTTGGAGTACATATCAGTGCTGGTTCTGTATTCAGTCAATTAAATCACGTGTCCAATTGTTGTAGCACACTATTAAATATTAAGAGAAGAGAAAATTAAGTAACACTTCACCCTTCTTAATAATTTATAAGCCCACCTAACCTTAATGATGAATTTGAGTAGGATGCGATGTGTTAAGCAGATTTAATGCAGTGCAGGATTTACACTTCGCTGCTGCTGAAGCAAGTTAGTGCTAACCAGACGTGGGCAGGGTGGGGCAGATTATGTGAACCCTTCATGGCCAGGAGAAACTCATCTAGAGAGAGAGCTGAGGCAGTTCCAGCCTGATTCTTTTTAATGTCACAGTTCATTTGCAGAACCATAACTGGAATCAAGAATTAAAAAGCCTTGTATAAAAGTCAGTAACATTAAACCTTTAAGACTCATGTTTCATGTGTCATAAAAAGTCTATGAAAGGATTTTATATTCTGTACAGTGTTTTAGCACTTTCAATCATTTTTTTTTTCCGACATAACTTTTGTGAACACTTTTATAGCCTCTAAATGAAAAACTAAACTATGTGTCATTCAAAAAAAGGTTTTATGGATCACAGAATTTAATATAAGCTCTGCAGCATAACAAGGAACTGATAAACCTATATTAGGATTAATTTTAAACGTTGAAAAATGTTTTAGAAGATCGTGCATCACGTGTTGTGGCAACCGACACCAGCAAGTGAAAACGTCGGTTGCATACGTGCAGTCTTTAACAGTGAACTACAAAAATAACAAAAGTGTTAGCAGTTAAAAAATTACACTTATGTCATGAATACTAAAATGGCTAATTATCATGTAAAAGAAAATGTTTTCCATCAGTGAAATTGAATCAACTTTTAAAAAATCATCAAATATAGATGATAATAAAATCCAGGTTGAAACCACGTCCAGGAAAATATACATTATGATGTAAGGTCTAATCTCTCTCCGGGGAAAAGATAGTTCCTCCCCAGTGTCATTAACATTTATGAATTAAGGCTTTTTAATGAAATGGTGAAATTAAAATTATATTCTTAGGGTGCTAACACTATATTATACATCTGTTTTACCCTTACGGAGAATCTCTTCTTTAATAAGTGATGGTTATGTGCAGGTAGCAAAGGAAGTAGCGGTGACTTAGGAAAGTAAAAACTGGCACATTTTTTCTTCTGCAAAATGTTGCACAGTTTAGCAATAATTTTCAGAGGACTCCTGTGAGATAGGTAAGTATAATCTGCCCAGCACACAGACTGTGAAATCTCATTGATTCTCCCTGCTTTCCATGCTGGTTTTGTTCAGGCCTGTTTGTGCTGCAAGAGGACTAGAGGGCAGTCCTTGTCTTTTTCTTCACAGGGGCATTCTCTTCTAGATCTGTTTGCCTGACACTGTCTGTAACTGCAACCCACCAGGAGCAGATCAGTAACATAAGGTATATCAACACTACATGAGTGATAACAATAAAGTGAGGGAAATTAAATATTGCATTCATTCATCCTAGCTTTAGCTGTTCAAGAGCATCACCAGGGCTTCTTGTGTGGGTTATGAAGAAGCAGTGCTTAATTAGGACTGAAACTGAGCTTGTTTATTTACCATCCCTGTCTGAAGTGTAGAGTTCTGCATATTCTCATCAGGGAGCAGTCTATTTGGAGGCAGTTATTTACAAGTGATGATCACTTTGGTCATGGATTACTAGGTTTTACCAAAGAAACAGTAAGTGTGACAGCCACCTTGAGACTCCGTTGTCTAAATATATAGTGCCTAAGTAGCAGACACCCATGTGTGAACTAGGTGTTTAAGTTTCCAGTTGCTTCACTGAGGTCCCATGCATAGACTCCATTGTCCACCCCCAGGCATCATGCCCCACTTGATTTCAGGTGAGACCTAAAGCAGCAGTGGGAGATTTTCTGGGATGCTCCAGTGCTCAGGTTGTCTACAGAATCTGCCCCATACACAACTGAATTAAATCGCAGATCTTTCTGTTGACTGTGATTGAATTTGGACACCCTACTGTCAAATTGGTATCTATGTTGGATGTGACTAAATGTGAGAACATCTAGTAAAATCTACTCAGTTCTACCCTGTATGAATGTGAGGAAAGAATACAGGGAGAAGTATGCCAGGAACGTATGCCAGCAAGTTTGCACTACATGATCATATCACAAAAGCACACCATTTATTGTCTTAATAAGAAATTCTCCTTTGTTAAGTGTCAAAACCTTATTGGTGGTGCTACCCATCATTGGATGCACCTTTTCATTGCTGACATGATCTTACCTGCTCTTGGGTTCACTTCTACAATCTTTAAGAAGGTCAGGGAATCTTTCTACGTTTTATTATTTCTATAAAGTGTACTTCGGTGATTTTGCCACTCACATAGTTGGTAACTGGTTCACTGCCTTCACATTTGAAAGACAGAAAAGGTAAGCACAAATTGGACTAGAGAAGATAGCACTGAGTGTATGTGCTGCTTGTCCTTGGCTTTGTTGTCTGTCTGTGAGACAGTGGGAAGAGGAAGTAAATTAGCTCACACGTTAATTCTGTCAAATTTTGCCAGAACTCTTTTTGCTTGTCCTTTTTGAGATTTGTTTGGCTGCAGAGTACAAAAAGAGGTGGTGCTGCAGTGTGCCCAAAGAGTACCATGTCCAGTTATAACAGCATGTGAATTCTGGTGTATATTCCACATTTTTGTCTGCCTCTCCTCCCACTAACATCAATGTTGCTAGGAGTTAATTCTACTAAGGAAAGACCTATTTAATTCATCAGTACAGCATGCACATCTTACATTAACCATGTAAGCATGTCGTCATAGAACCACCAAGAGTGGAAAAGACCTCTGTCAATTGTTTACAGGCTGATTTGGCCCAGTTTCATGACTGGCACAGCAGGGGGACCCACGGACCCATGTCCCAGGAAAGGGAAAAAGTGGATAAATGGAAAAAAGAGAGATGGGCCTAAAAACAAAACAGTAGCAGTGATCTGAGGAGAAACAAACTAATTTACTAAATAAGATATCAGAACGCAAGACAGCACACTATAATACAATATAATACAATATAATTGGAATTGAAGCTAATAAATCAAATGGAATGAGAGAGAGCATTCAAAAATGAAAGGCTGTACTCTAATACTAAAGCAAGATGTCTAGCCAGGCTGAGCGGAAAAGAGAGGGCATCTCCTGATATGTGAAAGTTTTATCTTTTCCTCTGAGTGGAAACAGTAACAGAACAGCACACAGTCCTCTGGGAGATGTAGTTCTCTTCCGGGACAGGAACCCAGAACTGGAGTGTTAACTCTTTAACTCACAGTGCACTACATGATGTTATGATGTGGAATACCAATAACAAAAAAATCTTAAAACCATGACAACCTCCAAGATCCTCCAGTCCAACAGTCCACATATCACCAATATTTCCCACTAAACCATGCCCCTCAGTACAATGTCTAAATGTTTCTTGAACACCTGAAGGGTTGGTGACTCCATCATCTCCCTGGACAGCCCATTCCAGCACCTGACCACTCTTTTGGAGAAGTATTTCTTAATATGCAACCTGAATCTCCCCTGGTGCAAGTTGAGGTCATTCCCTGCAGTCCTATCCCTGTTACACGAGAGAAGAGGCCGACCCCCACCTCACCACAACCTCCTTTCAATGATACAGAGTGCAATGAGGTCTCTTCCCTGAGCTCCCTCTTCTCCAGACTGAACAATCCCAGCTCCCTCAGCCACTCCCCATAAGACCTGTGCTCCAAACCCCTCACAGCTTTGTTGCCCTTCTCTGGACACAGTCCAGGGCTTCAATGTCTTTCTTGTAGTGAGGGGCCCAAAACTGAACACAGTGCTCAAGGCACAGCCTCACCAGTGCTGAGTACAGAGGGACAATTACTTCCCTGCTCCTGCTGGCAGCGTTATTTCTGATACCCCAGAATGCCATTGGTCTTCTTGGCCACCCAGGCACACTGCTGGCTCATGTTCACCGGATCATTGACCAATACCCCCAGGACTATTTCCTCTACGCAGTCTTCCAGCCACTCTGCCCCAAGGCTGCAGTGTTGTCTGAGGTTGTTGTGGCCAAAGTGCACGACCCAAGCACTTGGTCTTGTTGAACCTCATCCCATTGGACTCATCCCAGCAATCCAGCCTGTCCAGATCCTTTTGTAGGTCCTTCCTACCCGTGGGCAGATCGACACTACCTCTCAACTTTGTGTCATCCGGAAACTTACTGAGGGTAGACTCAGTGCATTCATCCAGATCATCAATAAAGATATTGAACAGGACAGGCCCCAACATCGACCCCTGGAGAACACCACTCATGACTGGTCATCCATCAGTGGTTTAGCTCCATTGAGCTCCACTTTCTGGGCCCAGCCCTCCCACCAGCTCTTCACCCAGGCAAGAGTGTATCTGTGCAAGCCATGTGCTGCCAGCTTCTGCAGGAGAATACTGAGGGAGACATTGTCGAAGGCTTTGAGATTAAACTGAAACGTATTTCAATGACTTTCCTGTTCAGTGAAGTATTTAAACTCTTTTAACTCATGAGCCTGAAGTGTGTTCTTAAAGGCTTTACTTAATTTGTGTCTGTATGAACTGTTTTTCTAGTTATTGCTTCTTGTTTTGTTTACTCCACATCAACAGCAGTAATCTCAGTTTGCCATGTGTCTAGCTTCTGCTAGGGTGGTTTTAATTCACAGGCACTTCATTAGATGTGAGTGTTGACTTTAAAAGAAACAGCCTTGTGGATTTTTGAATCTTCTGGGAAATTTAAGCAACAGGCTCTTTGGTGATCTGTTACTTCCCTCAAAAGTTAACCTTCCTTCTAACTTGTATAGCTATGCCTAACCTTAGCAATACTTTCAATATTACTTGTACACATGTCAGTTTTCCTACATGTTTTGACAAATGACACATTTCCTTTGGTGCTTCTTTGTGGGTAACAGCGTGTGAGGATATGGTAGTGGCAAAATTTATTGCGGTTATTTTGTAGTTGATATTAAAGAACATGATGTATTATATCAGGTGTCTGACCTTTAAAGATCTTAGGACCCAATTCATTACAACATAAAATTTACATATTATTCAACATTCTACAGTCCTTTTATGAAGAAGTCATGATGCATACGTGCATGAGATTTAAGACAGATAAGTATCCTTGCACATTGAAGATACTGAGATTGAAGACAATATGAGATAAAAAAAATTGTAGGTTAGAAAGGATTCACTTTTTTAACCCATAAAAATGATTGCTCTGCCTGAACCTTTTTTTTTTTTTTTTGTACAAAATCTTAGGAAAAATAAATGGAGCATATAGAGACAATGCTGTATTGGACATGAGCTGCATTCTTGAGTCTTTTGTAAATCCTGACAAGGCCTACCTGTCTCTGTTTCTGTGTTTGACATAGTTTTTCACTGATCTGATATATGAAGACTCAGCCTGGGGGATTTCATCAGTGAAAAAATGATGAGTCTTGCAGTGCCTTGTGTTTACACTATGAACACTACATCAGCATTCCTACATTTTGTGCTGTGCTCTATTATTCTGATTTTGGTGGTATGAATATATATTGTTTGCCACAGTTGACAGTGGCAGCTGCAGTCTATAGATGATTTCTATATGTGATACACCTCAGGTGGGTATCTGATATTTTGCACCTGGATGCCATGCAGTCAGTTGTGGATATCTAGAGATGCACCAGGTGTTCGAGACCAAAATAGCTGTGCTTGCTTTTATGTAACATCTGTGCCAGTGCTCTAAGATCTTGCTGTTGGAGTTCTTTTATACCAGTGGAAGTACTAAGGTGACATACGGAATTGGCTAAGACACTTGATAGAGCAAGAACTGTAAATAGTCCAAGCTGCAAAGTCTATGTAGAGGGGTGGTAAAGAAAATGAGAAGTTCATATTTACTTTTGTTTGAACCTGGAAATCTCTTTCGTTCCAAACATTCAGATGTAATCTCTTTTTAAATCTGTGCTGGCTCTGTACTGATTTTGTGTCTTGGTTGTCATTTATGGCATCTTTTACTTTTTCCAAAGCACCACAATTTATGAACAGATTTCAGTGTTGTGTCAATACCATATGCTGGACACAATTTTCACTTGAAGAAGGCTGGATCAAGCACTCTGCTTTTTTGTTATTCCAAGGATCATACTCCAGGTATGGAGTAAAATGCCTAGGGATGCAAAGTGGCCTTCATGAGCTCTTTAAAATAATCTCTCTCCTTTAGTTAGACAGAGAACATAGGCATTTGTGATAGGACTGATTTACTAGAACCATAAATCCTGGATTCAAGCTCAGTGATCTGGCCATGTTGTGGTTTGTATCAAAGGGTTACTGACTATGCAATCTTAAAGAGTTGGGGTCTGGGCTTTGAATTTGAACTGATTCTCTGTGGACTGAACATTCCACTCTCTGTTACAATAAAGAATGTGGATTCCTTTATTGTTATCACAAAATGTGACAGTACGGGCAGTAATATGCATGTGAGATGACAAGGAGAACTGAGACAAGGACATACCCTGCCTGAGCTGAACAGGATTTTACTTGCAAAACCTGTGTTGAAAGAATGTGACTAAATTGTATTTAGAAGCCTTGTGCACTGTTCTAAGGCTGGGATTATGTTTTAATTTACCTCTGTTAAACAGGTGTATCATGGAACTATGTAGGTTGCTCCAGAAGTAATGCCTCCTTTTATTTTTTAGAAACTACAGCCAGTGCAAAGAGCACAATCAGGCTATTTGATAGAGCAAATTCTCAGCTACTCTTTTTCAGCAGTCACTACTATTACCTATGCATTTTCACCAGTGATGAACAAGAGTCTGAATGCTGCACTTATAAAAATCTGCATGGCTGCAGTGAAGTCTTTCACTTCACTGCCCTCACTGCTGAAATTTACCGCTCACCACCTCACTGTGCTCACATCCAGTGTTTGGTCTCCATAGATGTTCAGCAAACATCAATGAATGTCAGTGGGTGCCATGTTTTTTACACACATATTTTCTCCGTACTCACTTCCATGTCAGATGCCATTCTGTCAGAGTGCCCTTCTGCTGCCATCTATCACACAGCAACAACATGTAACAGAACGCTGGTGGGAAGTTTAACCTCTACTGCCATACCACTACCACCCACCTCTGATGTCATGGATCAAGATAATGAAACGGGAAGCATTACTTTTGGAGCAGTCATCATATTTTTCTTACGTGATCCACATACGTAACTCTTGATGTACTTAGTTAAGAGTTAACTCCGTACTGGGCACTTATCAGATTTTTATTATGGGGAATGCTACTATTTATTTTCTTAGAGAAAATTAAGTTATATTAGAAAGGATTTATTTTAACAACATTTAGCCTTACAAATGCTAGATGTCTATTCTAAAGTAGCGTGGGATCTCTCAGTAATCAGTGGGAAAAGACAGACACCTACTCTACCATTCTGTTTATCTTTACAGATGTTTAGTGATTCATCCAATCTCAATGTCGTCAACAGAGAGATATGACAACCAACTCAGGGCTAACCTCTTGACTGTTAAAGTTTGATGAAATAATCCCACGCACTGTGGCCAAGATAAGAGACTGTAAAAAAAATTATAAATAAAAATAAGAAGAAAAAAAAGAAAAGAAGGTGTCATGGTTAAGGGAGCTGAATGCAACCACAGGGAATTTCATTCTATCTGTGCATCTGTCAGGAAATTCCTTGGGGATGTTTGGAAAGTCACTGAACAGGTGGTCAATAATTGCGTGTTTCTTGTGTTATGGGTGTCTGGAGTCTGATTTACAGAAGCAGTAAGCACTCACAACTGAAATTGAAGTAAATTGTAATTTTACTGTAGAATGCTACATGCTCATAAATACTTGGTCCTGTTGTTCTTAAACTGAACATCCCAAACTAGTGAATACTTTGTGCCTCACATTCTTTGTGCCATTATTCCTAACTGTAAAATGACACTCATCTCCCAGTTGTGTTATGAAAGTGAACTCACTACTGCCTAGGAAATATTTAAGAAAGTTTTACAAAGCAACCCTTGGGAACGTTAATAATTCTGTATTCAGAGTGGGATTCAAATGGTGTGCAGTACGGTCTGAACACTGAACAAAATATTGAATACTTGTTCTTTAACTGAGCATCAGCCTTCACATGCATTGACTGAAGCAAGGGGAAACACAGAATGTGATGATACCAATTTGAAGACTTCCTAAAGTACGGACAAAGAGGGAGATTAGTTGAGGTAACCTTAGCTTCAACAATTCATAATCACTGAGTGACTGACTTTTAAACTTTTTTTTACCACGGTTAATTTTGTTTGTATGAAAGTAAACGGAAAAACAAAAACAAGCAATCAAAAACCCCAATCCATTCTAAAAAATGGATGATGAAAATCAGTCACAAATGCTACATTAGCTGCTTGACTTAATGGGTAGAAATACTGGACTACTGTGTGTCTTGTTACTGTTTGTCTTGTTAGCTCAGCAGGTTCATCCTCTTAGCTGGATACATCAACAGGTATGTGAAAGACACAAATAAAAATAACTTCACAATGAATGTCCTGTCCTGTGGGGGGCAAGTTGGTGGATTTAATAGATATTAAAGCCTGCTGAGGAGTGTTGGGTTTCTTTCCACTCTCTAAAAAGAGCGTACTTTTGGACACAAACTGTGCTTGTTTTCATCCCTACTATGAATTTCATTACCCTCTTCCTCCAAGCTACACTCCTCTACATAATTTTAACCCCTACATCTACCCCCTCACTTTCTCACCAAATCAGACTGAGTCTCTTCTCAGATTTTTCAACAGTAGGTTGAGTGAATGCCATTTTCCCATCTTGTCCAAAATTCTCCCGCACTGCCTGCAAGCATCCCTGTCTCCAGCTCCACTCACTCTCCCTCCCAATTTCTTTTCATGTTTACCCTACCCTATCTGTCTCTTTGTTTCCTTCCCACACTCTTCAACAAGTAGAGCTACAGTGTGGACAACCTGAATTCCAATTTCACTTGCAAAGAAAGTCCTTTTCTGTTGAGGTGCCTGGTATGGATAAAAGCTCTCAGGAATCAATCTGTCAAATTTTACTGCTTTCTTATAAGTACTTTTGGCATAGTTTCAGAGATTTGTGATTCTCTCAAATTTGAGGTAGGTTTCTTGGGGGTGAAAGTCCCTGATCCACAGGTAAGCTGGAGTTTAATTGCTGTGTCAGTGCCCCCATAAAAGTCCAGTTGGGATCATGATTGAAACAGTCATCCCTTCACCCTGCTGCAAAATTGTCATGCCATGCCCCTGCAAGCTGTGTCTTACAGTCCCAAACAATGTTCCCAGTGTGCAGCACATGGAGAGAGAGATCCTAATGCCCTCCAAATCTTTCCGTCCTGTATAGGAATACATTTCTGAGGTTCTTTATCAAATGCTTAATACTTTGGGATATTTTCCTCATAGCCCCCCCATAACTGTGTTTCTGAATGTGAATGATATGAGCTGAAAGAAGGCAAAACAAAGCATGGCAAGGGCAGAAAATGTTTGGCCCAAACATTTCAGGCTAAAATATTAATTTTATCATACAGGCAAAACAGCGTCTTGAATGGAGAAGTTCTGGGTTGCCTTTCCAGCAGATAGTACCTCTATGCCACCTAAAAAGCCCTGATCTCCTAAGGGAGTTCTAGTTGCAATCAGTGTCTTAAAAATGACTTCAGATCCTTTGACGAAAAATATTGCTTGTTTTATGCAAATAATCAATATCTTTGTTTAAAAGTATGAATACTAACACTATCAAAATAACACCAAACAGCAAAGATGGGTGACCCCTTTATTTTTGCTGGTCTTTGCTACTAAAGCATTCAAGACACTTCCCCCCCCCCTCCCCCCCCCCCCCCAACTATTAAATTTTTTGAGGATAATAAAGCAAAAGCTTAAAGAAATTTAATAAATAACCTTTTAGACACATGAAGATGCATACTATTGTAACTTTTTTATTGAAATAATATAAACAGGTAATAAAGCTCACAGCACAAGCCTGTAAGATATCTTAGTAGAACATCTAAGTACTATAGAAAATCTATTGATAATACAAGACATTATTTTCTGTGGCCAGGGAAATAAATTGTTGCACAGAACCTATTTCAGGTTTTGATGCATTAGCTGTGGTGTGAGAATGGTGTATGAGCAGGCATTTTATAGATGAAATGTCCATTTATGTCCTATTACAGACTCTCATGATCTAAAGAATTCTGCTTTTAAGACCTGTGCACAGCTTGCAATTTGGTAACCTTCGTGGGAGGCAGCAAGGTGCTTCTCAGCACTGAGCTGGTAGCCATGTTATGAGAAAAAGATTGCTTCGTCCAGAACTCTTTGTCTCCCTGCAAAATGTTGGCCACTATTCTGATTTTACTTCTGTCAGACTTGCATCAGCATAACAGTATCATTTCAGAGCACTGGCACTGAACTGATAGTGGGAAATCAGGCACAGGAAACCAAGAATGGATAATGAAGGAAAGCACCATGAAAATAGGTAGAAAAAAGTGTAGTTTTTAGAACCAAATTGATGAAGAGACATGAATGTCAACTCCTTATTCATCTGCTGACTACACCTAGCTATGACTGCGTTCTAGAAATTCATGTCCCCTTGTAAGGAAAATGCTGCCATTCCAGCACCTCACCAGTTCAGCGTGTTACACGGATTTCTGAGATCCTTTGATCCAGGTTCTCTCAGTCAGGCCTAACCCTACTCCCACCTGAGTGTCACTGAGAGGATCCCTCTCTGTGACCAAACAAGATTTCTTTAGAGATGTCCTTGGAACCTGAGGCTCTACCTCTTGTTGCACTCATTGACCACAGGATCTAGATGAAGGTAGACAAAGCTCACAGAACTTCACTGTAATCCTTCACAGACTCACTCCTGTGCTGTGGCAGTGTTGGGCTATTCCCTGGCTGTGGTTATCTTTGATGCTTTTTGGATACCCTCTGTCTCCTTGCACTTCTGCTGTGCTGCCTGGTGCACGCTTGCTCTCACGTGGGTTATTCTGCCTGATGAGACAGCCTAGCTAAGTGGGAAGCCAGACTCCATAGCCATAAACATGTTTAACTTGTGGGACCTAAAAGGAAACAGTAAATTAAATACACAAAAAGTGCCCTGCTGTGCGAAATTACCAAAAAAGAGAAAAAATAAAAACTTGTTTCTCTGCAGTGGCAGCTGCTGGGCTTTTTAATCATTGTTTTATCACAGCAGTTTAAAAAAAAAAAAAACAACAACAAAACAACAACTTCTTTCACAGAATTACTTTTAAACTCTGCATGTACAGAGGAAATAACGCTAGCCATTCTGAGTCACTGGTTCCTTTTTTTCTCCACTAGGAGGAAAAAACAAAGGCAATTTTTGTGTTTTGTGTGTGTGCGTGTGTGACTGAAAAGCCAAGCTCTCCTCCAGAAATCACTTTTGCCTTAACAAAAACGTGCTCTTGCCTTAACAAAAATGCAACTTTAAAACTATTAACCAGTTCCAGCTGACAGTGCTGTTAAAGATCTCCTCCATAAGAAAAGAAGGGCTCTGTGCTGTCTTAATACAGGAGTGTCTGTCCCCAGACTGAAGGAACTGGGGCTGTTCAGTCTGGGGAAGAGGAATCCGAGGGGAGACCTTATTCTCTCTTTCAGTATCTGAAAGGTGCTTACAGCGAGAGCGGAGTTGGTCTCTTCTCACTGGTGACAGGTGACAGGACAAGGGGAAATGGCCTCAAGTTGTGCCAGGGTAAGTTTAGGTTGGATATCAGGAAAAACTTCTTTACAGAAAGGGTTGTGAAGCACTGGAATAGGCTCCCCAGGGAGGTGGTTGAGTCACCATCCCTGGATGTGTTTAAAAACTGTTTGGATGTGGTGCTCAGGGACGTGATTTGGCAGAGGGTTGTTAGGGTAGTATAGTTAGGTTGTGGTTGGACTTGATGATCTTTAACGTCTTTTCCAACCTGAGCAATTCTGTGATTCTATGAAACGGTGTGACTATTAGAGAGGAAAAGCCTGCTGTACTGACTGTATAATGCAGTGTGCAGGGGGGACTGAAAGGCTGTGTTAAGGAAAAGGCTCATCAGAGGTTGACACGATACAAATTCAAAGCCTCAGTGGGATCATCTGCCCCTGGGGAGTCCCAGAGAGCAGAAAGAAGAGCAAGGTGCAGTGCTCTGTGCTGGTGGCCCTGGAGCAGGGAGAGGAGCAGAGGAAGAGTGTGGAGTACTGAACACCCCACAGGTTTAGTCCCAGGAGTTCAACAAAGCAGTGTGACTTCATGGGAGCTGATACTTCATTGCGTGAGAACATGTGAAAGTACAGCTGCAAAAAATGAGGGCTGTAGAATAAATGGGAATAATGCAGAAATCATCTGGTTTCAGATAACCATCGTGATTCATACCCGAGCCACAAATTGGCCTTGTCTTGCAGCCGCTATATTTCCATGTCCCATTGTCTAATTACAGCAAGTTTGTTTTGACTGAGAACCAGTGATTGATTTACTTATTATTTTCTCCTTTGTTAGCCGCCTTGTGAATCTGTATTGCAGTCGGCATTTTTGAGCCTTCCCAGCTAGGCAATTTAGACTTGATAAAAATGAAACAAAGGCAGAAAGGATGAAAAAAAAAAAAGCAAATATTATTTTAGATTGCCGTTGCTGCTGGAAAGCACTAAGAGACGGCCGGGAAGGATAGCTGTGCGGGTGGGAAGGCGGCCCGCCCTCAGCAGAGGGTGCTGTCTTCTCATTCTAGCGCCGGCAGAAATGGAAGGTCACTCAGCCTATTGATAAATCACTGTGCCGTGATTCCTAACTGACAGCTCAAACTAACATCAAGCTGGATGAGAGAGAACAAAAGGCCATCAAGCAGCCATTTTCTTGACACTTTTATTCAATCACCAGCAGATTGCTTACGACAGCAATAGCAGCTGTTTTGTCTTCATCTTTCCACATTTGATAAAAGGTGTCAACTCAAATTTTTGTAAATAATTCACTTACCCCTACTGCACACACCAGCTCTGTTCAGCATATGTATTCTGTGCGAGCAGATCACTGAGGCAGGTCAGGGCTCAATGATATCAGCTGAAGGTCATCTGTGATCTAAAAGGAAGCACTGATAAAGCTGCAGTCCCTCAAGGTCAAAGATAAGAATTACATTGAGATATTTGTAACGTGGACAAAAGGTTAAACAATAGAGAGAAAAGTGCGGCATTGTTTCAGTTAGCACACTAATGATTTTTCTATTGTTCTTTAGGAAACGCTGTTCCAGCTGATCCGGCTGGTTAACCCTTTCTGAGAATGGCATTTCTTTAAGTGCTGATGTAATTAATTAGAGAATATCACTTCCCCAAGTTGGTAATATTGGGCAGCAGCTCGCAGCCTTAGCGTGCTGCTGCTCATACCTCTGCACTGCGAAAGGAAGTGTTTTTATCACAGGCGTTTGAAGGAAGGAATACCTGGAGTGTTTATCTAACAAAAATGGTTAAAAAGAGTAATGCTTTAAAGTAAAACACAGTTTATCTTGAATTCCTCCTTAAAACAAATTAAGGCCTCAGACCTGAGGAAAACTAGAGACTGTGTCTAACATTTCCTGTTGTAACAGCTTCATTTACTATAAAGGCTTAGAGAAACTAATAGAGAGATCTTTGAATTATTGCAATATGACACCCTATCTGATGTTGGCAGTAGCCAAAGCGCTGAGATTAAAAATGATACATCTTCGATACCAGGTTGTTTTTTTCACTCAGTTATATTACTCGGAAAATAAATCTAAGCCAACAAATAGTCACTGTTTATCACTATTTGGTTTATACTTTCTAATAGCCAAAGTATATGTGCATTTGAGATTCTGTCTGTGCTCAAATAGCGGGGAATTTATTGCATGTAATTGATGTACATGAAGATCAGAGAACAGTCGCTTTACATTTTCCCATTCTTTCTGCCTCAGTGCTGTGGTGAAGGCAACTTTCTTTATTCCAGCATACTTGTGATAGAGAAATAACAAGAGCTGAATAAAAGAAGCTATCTTTTCTTCCTAGCTAAGCAAGGTAATACAGGAATAATTTCTTTATGAAAGTAGAAATCCTGTATGCATTAATATTACTCCTTACCTACCCAGTTGCATATGAACTAAGAGAAACTGTGTTAATTAGAAACAAGCAAATGATTTTCAGCAACTTATTTTCGTTGTGGATATTGACTCATTTTCTTGTCATGCAATATTTAGATTGTGGTTTCCAGCTTGCTTAATATTCTTAGTGATTTGAAAAATCTTAGTCAATTAGAAAAAAGTTTTGTGGACATTACAGCTAAAAAAGAATTGTGTTTTAAGGCACTGACTGGACAAGTAGTTCATATGGCATTATTTCCTTTTACTGACTGTTTATTTTTTCAAGGAGACAAAAGGTTGTCTTGAAAAAAACACACGGATTTTGGACATCATCAAGTCTGCAACATGAAAACCTTCAGAAAACTTTCCATTGCTGGTCTTACTACTATCTTGCTCAAATTGCCCTTCTTACAAGAAGAAAAGACCACTAACAATTAGTGTCTGGGTGAAGAATTAAAATGTGATGTTCTTTCATTGCAAAGCAATTGCTTGTGAACGCATGCTCCTAGCAGTGAAGGGTGCTGCTATATTATTTAATTGTCATTGTGGAAAAGCACTAGTAACGATTTATGGGGACACCGATCATTTGTTTTTAAGTTGTATTATATTATGAAAAAGCAATCAATGTATTCCATTTACCAGTTTACTAATTCTGCATTTACCAGTCTATGGTTCCTGACACATAATAACTGTAGAGAATAATCTGTGTGCTTTAGATGTTTGCATCCATAATATTAGCTTAAACCTCTCCTTCCACAAGCATTAACACATGCAAACCTGCATTAGTCTTGTTAACTCATGTTTACTTTCCGTGAACACATAATAGCAACGTGTCTATTAGTATATTCATGCTATATGCAGCTTTGCCAGTATTCACAGAATTATTTTTTCAACATTTGCTTCTGGAGTCAGCAACATATTGTGAAACTACAATCAGTGTGAGTAATTATGTCAGAATTTATCCTCGTGTCCAAAAGCAGAGTCATTGCCTGCCCCTCACTTGACCAGGATAGGTCCTGAAATTTCACATAGCATGTGTCATACACAGTTTTAAAGAAGAAAAAACAACAGCATCAGTTCGGAGTCTAGTATGTTAGCTTGTGTAAACCAGCACATGCTGTTTCAAGGTAAAAGAGCTGTTACTGAATTTGAGACAACAGGACTAGGAAGAAAGCAGGAAGAGATGACATAGAAATAGTAAGAGTACTGAGTAGTGAAGAGAGGAGACATGTAAGGTGGAGAGGCAGCAAAATGGACGCAGAAGGTGCTACAGAACACAAAGCATGAACACAGGAGACGGAGGCCAAAACAGAGTAGGACACTGTAGAGGACATAAGATGGAATCTTCCTTCCTTGTATTGAACTTTAAGTATTTTCCCCTCTATCTAAAGCTATGGGCACTTAAAAGGTATTAGCCAGGTATTGCTAATTTATTGCAAGTAATATGATTTTGGCCATGACTGTGGGAGCATTTGTGATAATTGATTCTGGAGGAAAATGCCTCTTTCTTATCCCTTAACTTGCACCCAAGGTTAAGACTTGCACTGAGCTCCCAGCCAAGAACTCTTTTACTCAATTCTATGTTCCCCATAATCTTTATTATTAAATATCTCTCTAGGTAGCTATTTCTCACACATTTGCCAAACTAAGAAAAATAAAAGCTTGACAGTGTCACTGAATTAAACCTATAAACAGAATGTGTCTTGTAATGTAGCAGACCAAATGTTATTTACTGTGCAGGAATTCATTTCAAAAGGAGTAAACCAAATGATGTGCTTATGTAGTGCGTACTCCCTGTGCAACTTTTTGTTAATGAGTGGATTCTTTGTGTGGTGCCTAGAAAAATTATAGGGCACCAGGAGTGTTCATGGTTTTAAATCCAAAGTTCAGGTTTTATCCTAACAGAAGGTCAAGCTTGCCTGTAATGTCTGGAAATCCTTAGTCCTCAGTTGTTTCCCTAAACAACAACGAAAGATCCATATTCATTATTCTGCTTTTCTTGCAAGATAGTCTTGCAGCCTTACAAGATAAAGTTGTGTTTTGTCATTGTAAGTCCAGATCTAAAATGGTAGTTTTAAAATAAATTTAGCACTGCTTTCTGGCTCCAAGACTAATTGACACAGAATTGCCGGCATTTATGCTGCTAAAATTCTTACCCTCCCCAACAAAGTAGCCACATATAAATTGCTTCCACTTGATTATAGTCTTTGGCACTTACTAACTCCTAAATTATACTTGAGAATGGCTGGGAGAAAGTTGTTCAGCCTTGGCCAAAACCACAGAAAACACTATTCTAATAATTCAGCAATATGAAGAACCATGTTTCAGAGCCCGGGAATATTTCTAGGCAGCAATGGTTCCTGAGAAAGCACAGCAAAATAATGCTGTGGCCCTTCGTAGCTCTCTCTGAAGTTACAGCATCTTTGAAAGCTAAAAATGTAAAATTCTTCTGTGACTGAAAAAACACTCTGCTGTGCTTGCATACACAATAAAAAAGGAACCTTACCAAAACTATTGCAAAATTAGCTGAACTTCTAACTTGCCAAAAACATTTAGTAAGTCGTCTAGTCTATTATTTTTGCAATGTTTGTTAACTACTTAATGTGAGACAATTCTTTAGGAAGAAGTTGAAATATTTTATTGTAGAACTTGTCTGTGACTGAGAGCAGTTTATGCAGGAGATGTTATTACCTTTATGTCCAGAGGGTGGATAACCTTGCTTGAGTGCTCAATAAAAGTCAAAATCTTGAATTAATAAGCTTATCTTTCCAGAAAACAAGATTCTACAAAGCATAACATCAGTGCTTACCAGGTTGCTCTAGAGAATCACTAACGACGTACACAGGGCTTTTTGCACTACAAGTCACTGATTTTAATCCAACCTGGCTCAACAACAACTAGTTTTTCTTATGAATGCTTTGTGGCTAATGTGTATGTTGAGTGGGATTCCCATATATTAAGATGGGAGCATACCACATATAATCTTCTAGTTTGAAGCATGCCTATCTTGCATAGTAGATGCTTTATGTTTTTTTCCAAGTGGCTTCTACATTAAACCTCTAACTTTTGGATAGCTAATGATTTTTTTTTTCCCCAGAATTTAAAAGTAAAGCTTTTAAGTGATAGTGTGTCAGCAACATCTCTGAAGAAATTATGCCATTAGTTAATTACTTTCATTAAAAAAAAATACCTTATTTCTAATTGGAATTGGTTGTGGGAAGTAAGGTTATAAGTTCAGCTCCCACATCACAGACTCATCTTCTGCCTTTGGTCTATGCTGTTGAGTTGAAGCAGTAGTTGCCTCATCTTCATCGTGTCTATAAAATGCCTAGGGAAAATCCTGTGTAAGAAGCCTCAGTCACTTAACCTGTAAAAAGTTATGAATATGAAGCAAGCAACCCAGGACATTTCCAGAGAGCATTGGAGGCAATAAAACACAATCACTGGGTAATGTGATGCTCTGCTGTGTCTGTTACTCATGGACTAGGAAGAACTGATTGGAATGTGACTACTATTAAGCAGTGCATTTCAGCGTCATAAACGGAGTAAGGAAGGCAAATGGCAAGGTATAGACGCCAGGCTTAAGGCAACAAGACTGCAACTTACTCAGGAAAGTGGTGGTTGGGTTCTTGTTGGAGGCAGCTTTAAAGGGAAAAGGAGCTTAGGAAAGCCAAGAGGTCTTTTAGGGCAACCACCCTGCAAGCTCAGGAATGGTCTACTCCAGTGCTCAGGTAAAATGGCAGACATATCAGCAGACGAGCTTGACTGAAACTGGAAATCATTATTGAATTCCAGTGCAGAAAGGCAGTACAACAGGAGGTGTTAGAAGGATAGGATACAAATAATATATAGTAAATAAACATCATTGTTTTGAAACCGTCAAAGCAGTTGACAGCTACACCAATGCTAGGGGTGCTAGCAAACAAGGAGTTTGAACTTGAGTTAAAACCATGGCCTGACCATGATGGTGGCTTGTAGTATCCTGGGCTGTAGCAACAGCAGATAAAGGAAAATCAATAATTTTTCAGCAATCATTGATCTGCATTTGGAGTTTTACAATCAGGTTTGGCCCTCCAGTTTTAGAAAGGCATTAATAAACCGAGGTGAATTCTTCATCATATTTGAAAAGTCGTGGCTGTCAGGGGAATCAACTGTTTGAAAGGGTAGATAACTGCAGGACGAGGGGAAATGCTTTTAAGTTGAGGGAGGGAAGATTTAGGTTGGATGTCAGAAGAAGTTCTCTACAGTTCTTTACAGAGAAAGTGGAGAGGTGCTGGAACAGGCTGCCCAGAGAGATTGTGGATGCCCCTTCCCTGTAGGTGGTCAAGGCCAGATTGGATGAAGCCATGCAGTTTCCCTTTTAAATATGGACTGGGCAGCATAGAAATATAAAAATCACAAAGAGTCACTCTCAGTCTTTAATGTGGATTGCACAAATTGTTTATTACTAACTGTTGTTACTTGTTTACATTAGTAGAAGCATCAGCTGGTATGTCATTTAATGATCTCGACTGAGAATCTGAGTTAAATGGACAGGAGAGGAGAACAGCAATTCTCAGTCTCCATATAAATGGATTTTGATGCTGTGCAGCCATTGCTGGTGAATGACCTGTACTGTCGTTGTGTAGAGCACTTTGGTCTTTGATGCTGTCAACTTCATAAGGAATAGATTTTACTTTAAAAAGTAACTGACATATTATTTTAGAGAACATTTTTTTTGCTCCAGCTCTGGAGTATGGAAGAGGAGACCTGGGTTCTGTTCTCATGTCTGTCACAGACTTCCTGAACCATCATCTTACATCTTTGTTTCTCAGCTTACCCTTGGGTATAATATGGATAATACTTACCCACTTTACTGGGCTTAATTCATTAATGTCTGTAAGGTGCCTTGAGATCTGTGCACACAAGGCACATTAGCACTGCAAAGCATTTAGTATATTATTTTATTATTTAAGACTTCTGGGACCATTTTCACTGATGTGCTCTATCCATTTTGCACTGCTTTGGTGTTGCAAAGCAGCCATATCCCTCTTTAACAGGCCAGTGAGGCTGAGTTTATGACTGGCTTAACAAACCAGACATCTAGTACATATGAAGCTTGTTATCAAATATGTCTCTGCTTTTTCCATCCATCTTGCTAAAATGATGAGTACTATTTTTTTTTTTTCTCTTTCTTGAGGACTAAAGAGAGAGAGAAGCATGATGGTTCAGATCTGTTGGAAAATTTTGTTTAATGATGAATATTTCTGAAATAGTGGTAGAATATTTTGGCAAAGTGAAAGAGGAATGACATTGGTGTAAAAATGAGTCCCCTATATATACATATGCTAGGTAACTTCTCAAAGTTAATTACGTAGCTTGGAACTCTGATATGGACAAGAATGTCTGTATCTGGCAGCCTGAAATTGGTCTGAAAATTTTAATTCAAAACTTTTGGAGGCATGCTGGTATAAAGGTTGTCAATTTGCAGTACCATTCTTCAGTATTTTCTAGTCCTTTCCTTGACATTTTCATTTTTTTCTACATTGCTTTCATGAATGTGGTCACTGAAATTTCTCAGATAAGCTTGTATACAGTTGTTGCCATTTCAGTAGAATTGTGCACTATGTAAATTATTCTCATTCAAATAAAACATTATTTCAACATTATACATTTATTTACAGATGTGTATGCTGAATGTAACGTAGAAAAGGAGAGATCTAAACATCAATTAGCCACTTCTAAGTCCTCTGAATGATGAAATTGTCATTCATTTATTTAAAATGACATTAAAAAGGAATGGTTTAGCAGAGTTTTTGCCCTCTTGTGGGACACATGGACTGCAGCCCAAGTTGCAGCACAATCCTGATATTGATCTCTCAGGGAGAGAGTTAATTTGTCGATGACTGTAATTCGCCAAGCTTTATGAATCCATTCTTCTTCTTTTGTAAGAATATTTCACTTCCCGATCTTTGCCATTACATCTTTTTTTTTTTTTTTTTAATACAGTAAAGATAAAAAATGACATAAATCTCTAAAATATTTCACAGACATAGAAATGAGTACCAGACTGGTAAAAGAACATGGGACAGGAAGACATACTGGCCATCCTCCACTGGATTATCAGCCTTTCTTCAGACCATTTTCAGTCTCAATTCATCTTTCCTGAATAAACAGAATTGTACTCAGTATTCCAGATGAATTGAGATTTGTGTGTGATGACATAAATATTTTTCTATCTCTGATGAATATACTTTTACCATCACCTTGAATGTCTCCTCCTTCTTCCTTTCCATTTTATCATTGATCATGGTTCCATAAGATATGAAATATCCCTTTGGCCATTTTGGGCCAGCTGTCCTGGTTCTGTATGCTCCTAGCTCCTCATGCACCTCCAGCCTCCTCTATGGCAGGGCAACATGAGAAATAGAATAGTCCATAGCCCTGTGTAAGCAGTGCTCTGCAACAACTAAAACATTGGTATATTATCAGCACTATATTCATCAAAAATCCCAAATACCGCATCATAAAAATTTCTGTGAAGGAAATTAACACTATCCCACCAAAGCTATGACACTGGCACAGCTGGTGTATACTTTCTGTCATTTCCATTCCATAAAGTCCCTGCTCTTATGCTAAATTCTTGTTACTAAAAATTCTCAATTGCATTACTTTTCATTTTTACAGTAATTCATAGCAGCCCATTTTTTGTATTTCAGTGCAGAAGGTCACCCAGTCCCTTCTGTAGGATGTATCAGTTCTTTTCTGGCCTAAATTTATCTTGCAGCGAGGGCGGAGATGTTGAGCCAAGTGGGAAAGCTGAGCTGCAGTGGTGCCCACACATTCCTGCTCAGAAACAGGAACTATGACTCCACCAATTGACTCAAACTACCACAACATGCATGCTGCATCAAGTTCCTGATGAAATTCATACAGGTACTATAGTCACTGCAGCCTGGAAAGCTGGGTACGCTGAATTTACAGAAATTATCTTCATCTTATATTTTGACAAATACAGGAACAATTTTTGGAGTTGGTGTGTAGACACCTGCATAGAGTAGAAGCTAGCACAAGTAGACCCACTTAGTGTTCCCTAAGCCCATACCAACCAAGGGGTATTCAAAGTTGTATTGAGAATATAATTTCTGATAGCCAATTCATAAGAAGGACTAGACTTGTCTTGAATTCTGCTCAATCCAGATATGGGACAATTGCTCTGGCTCACAGTTCAAATAGATTTCAACCATGGACTTGGTGGATACTTGTGTTGTCTTTGCACAGGCATTACTGTCAGACAGTGCTCAGAGATGCACAAAGTATTTACTAGCTGACTGACTTATGCAAGTGAATCTCTCCACACTATTTTTTTTTTAGCTACATTTGAATGTGATAAAAATGGTAGGCATTACTGATTTTTTTTGTTGTTATATTTTCTAGAGAGATTACTCCTTTTTGATATTTTTCAAAGATCATGGATGTGATTTTATATCTCTAGTTCTTAAAACAGCTTTTTATTGTTTTACTCAAAGTACTTCATTTTCTTTTATTTCCAAAGGTCCTAGAAATACTGATCTTTAAAAGCAAGTAAAATTTGTTAGCCTATTGTTCTGTCAGTAAAAATGAGATAAACTTCAACCCTGAAAGGTTAGTCTACATTTCTCAATGTTTCCAAAAGTAGATATTTGCGAAGAAAAGAGCTAGAAATCTACATTATTAAAGTTTGACACTATTATATTTTTTGGACCTTTCAATGAAGATGAAGGGTTTTGATAGTTGTACATTTTTATTTATAATAAGAGAAACAACCACTCTAATCACATCTCACAGCCTCCATAACAAAAAGGGCTGATGAACTGTGGAGTGTTCAAAGGGCAAATGTGCCTGACTTTGACCAGTGAGTCAGCTCTTGTCTTGATGTAGACTGTCAGTGTGGAAAGAACAGAGATACTTAGCAACCACAATCATTAGACATAACCTTCAGAGTCATGCAGCATCATGGCTCACATTCCCTGAAGCCCAAACACTACTGGTTTTAGAATGAAGAAATTGTAGATGACTGGTGATCTCATAAAATGCCACTTTATTTCTGAGCGTTTTCACAAATGCTGCTCAAAGAAACGCATGGAACTTTTTACGCTTGTCTAATGCAGTATCAAAATTAGAGACTCTGTTTTGTGACATGGTATCGATATCCAGCTGACATCAAGTAATTCTGTCCTTTGCCTGAAACTGAACATCAATATGGAAAATAAACAGGCATGAGACTGGGAGCCTTCCTTCAAGCAATTATTTAGCAGTTATGTAATGTCTGGTACAACATAGTGTTACAAAGCAGAAAGGGGTACAAAGGAGATGATATTGTAGTAACTGAAACATACGGTTGTCCGTTTGTCCACTGTGTTAAGATGAACTTCAGTAATTGATTGCATACAGATACACGATGAGTGTCATAATCATTCTAAGACTGCAGTGTTGCTAATGAGCAGTAAATTGAGGGCCAACATGAAAAGAGTGCCAGATTTTAGGGGCAGAACTGATCACACCACTGCATGTGCCTGGGTGGACTTATAATTTATAATTGCAGGTAATATCTTTTCACCTCCACACAAGGGAAGCAGAGATTTTCTTGAGCTCCCATTACATTGACTTTTGACTGTTTAAGTGGTATTAATGGGGATTTTATCCCAAAGATTCAGTCCCTCTACTTTCACCTTGTCCTTATTCTTGCAAGCACACATAAGCACATAAACAAACATAAATACATATGCAGGGAGAAATGTTCAACAGTCTGCAATTATTTAGGGCCTGCCTGCCCACGAACAAGGGAACATTTACCAGAGACAACCTAGCATTCACCTGATCAGCCTGAGAATTTGGACTGTAGTGGCTGTACCAGAAGGATCTGTTTCTCACAGGTTCTGTGCCATTTCTACCAGCCCTTTATCAATGTTAAATATACCTGTGACATCTCAAAAGGATCCGAATGTATGAGCAGCAGAGCCATGTCCATGGTACCCATAGGGTACAGCGTATAGGCTAATATTGTACTCAGAGGTTTGTGGTGAGATTGATGCCTAAAAAGCTTCTGTTGTTATTTTAGGTACCATAAAGGATTTAATCTTATTCCAGTTGCTGTCCCAGAAGGGCACAAGTATCCTGTAAGTCCCGTGTCGATCAGCTCTAAGAAGATATCTCAGATTCACAAGAACATTTGAAATGGCCATGAATGTCTTTGTTAAAGAAACTGAAATTCACCTTTAATGTCTATGTTAGATTAAGCCAAATAGCTCTTTTTTGTTAATCTTACACTTGACCTTTTCAAGTCTCCATGCCTCACTGTACACCAGCAACAAGCTGAAACAAAATTTCATAGATGCATTTCACAAATATTTTCACCTTATTGGTTGTAGTATTAGTGGTCTACATCTGGACCACTAACATGTGTCCAAAAAGGCAAAATATAAAAGAAAATATCCCCCAAATCCTTCATGAGTAAAAACCCCTTCCTTATTCCTCAAACTACTTATCAGAGAGAGGTGGAGAAATCGTTTCCTTCTTGATTTTGACTTGCGAACTTGATAAATGAGAAAGCTTTTAAGGTGATAAACCAGATAATTATTTCCTCTTTTCACTGAAGATCTCAGGCAAAATCTTCTGTGTGCAAAAATCTCCTCTATCATGCACTAGATAAACCATAAACATTTATGCTTACCAACTAATTCCACACAAATAACCAATCTGCAAAGCTATCTGGAAAATACTCCTTAATTGGTATAAATACAAATGGTAAAGATGGAGACATGAACGATAGTGGATTAAGGACATGTCAGTATTTTAGAGGTTCATAACTTAAACATAAAACTTTGCTCTGGGCTGAAACTTGGCATGGAAGGCTGCCATATTTGTAAGTAGGTTACTTAATTTTAGGTTATGTTACTAATACACTAATGCATTGGGAGCTGCTATATTTATTAACCTGCATTGATTTTTTTTTTCCCCCTTAAAAAAGGAACAAAAACACTCTTTTCTTGAATGGGTAGAAAGGAAATAGATAAAACTACAATTTGCTTTCCAGTGCGTCAGCGTAAAGGAGGAAATAACTTTCAAGAGGTAGATCTGTTTATTTCATAGATAAATAAAAAAAAAAAAAAAGAACATGTTTGATTTCAAATTTAGTCTTGAGAGATTGCATTATTGATAAACTTAAAATTCTGTAGGCAGAATTTCCTGTTATTAAAAAAAAGGTGTTTTTTTTTTTTTTTTTTAATTGTATGGTAACTTTCATAAGATATTACAGTCCACTATAACTTTTTTTTTTTTTTTTAATTCTTCTTTTTTTTTTTTTTTTTTCAAGATCATTTACCTTTGGAAAAGGAGAATGATATTTTTGAGAAGATATCAAAATAAGTTGCTTGATGATCCTTGAGGTCCCTTCCATCCCAAGCCATTCTAAGTATGAGGGGATAGGGCCTTCTAGTGATATTGAAATGATCTTTAAATCTTTAAAAATCTCTGTTTTGAATGATTTAGTAGAAATACTGACATAGAACATCTACAGCAGTTTTCTAAGAAACAAGGGTGTAGAGTTCTCTAAATATTTCATCTCCTTCCAAAATGTAAGCCAACTGTCTCTCCTAAAGATTTGCCTGGTGTGGAACCCTTGCCAGAGGGTAATTTTGGTTAAATTTCTGTCACTGCTCCCTGTCATGAATATTTATTTACTTCCCAATGGAAATCATTGCTCATATGAAAGGGAGTTAACAGTTCTTAATAGCCTTTTCTGATTTGATTGATGTTTTTGTCACTTCCTCCAGTAAATAGGTTTCTATTAGCATACCAAACACGATGTCTTATCCTTTTGCTTCTGTAGAGATTTAACTGACCAAGTACTTGAGGTTTAAATATCCCACCTAGGGTTTTTTCAGTCAATTTAGGGCCAGTTTTTCCCCACTATTTACTGAAGGACTTTTGTTAGGTTGGCTATCTCTGACCATACACAGTAATAACATCAGATCTGCTTGACTGGATATTTTGGAGGAATTCTGTAAAACCAATATAAATTTATTAGTAGTAATATTAGTAGATGAATAAAGTTCAGGGACATGTAGTCATATATTTATATTTCAATAACAGGATGATGGTGCAATGTCTTTCATAGGCTGAGCAGAGGCTGGAATAGGTTTTTCATAGAAATAAATCCTGAAGTCATGTATTATTTATGTGCCACATGCTAACTTTGAAAATGAACTGTTCTGAGCAAGCCGCATAACATAGTTTCTAACAAATAAACTCTTTCAATTATTATCTACTATTATCAGGGCTGAAGGCATTTGCTTCTGAAGTAACTGTCTCAAAGTTTCTGAAATATTTTTAACACTTCAAAAAATATAAATTTTCTGTATCAGTGTTGGAATCATGAAATTTATGTTTGTTGTGCTTGTTTTTTTCCCCCGTAAAACACTCCTTTGTGTGTGACTCAAATGAGTAAATTATTGCTTATATACAAAACAGAGGGATCTTCTGAATGTTCTCAACAAATCAAAGTGAAAACCCTTCCTCTTTTATTAGTAATGGTAATTTGAAGCAGAGGGAGGACTTACACTAACAAGAGGTTTAAAGTGCAGTTATCTACTAGTTCATGCAAATCTTGCTATGCTGTAAATCTGTATTCTAGTGAATAAAAGGAACAGAGGAAAAAGCAGAATATGGAAATATGAAATAGGATATACCCTAGCTTTTGAATCAGAAATTTCTTATTACTCAGGTACTCATTTCTTGATTTGCAAGTGGTTGTCTGATTCTTCTGTATTAGGAACATACAGAGCAAGACACACAAAAAATAATTTAAAAGATGCCTTTTGGAGGACTCTAGTGGAAAACAGGTATATAAATGAGGCACAAGGCCACTACATAGTCCTTGAAAGCCCATGTGTGCCTAAACTTGTACCAATAAAGTAATCTAAGCACTCATAAAAGCAGATTATACAACTGCTTTGCCTAAATTGAGAACCTGACTCATAACCAAGGTTCATAGTGTTCCCAGGCTCACCTTCATCAAATTCCTCACATTGTAAACCATTATTTGAGCTAATTCTAATCTAAAGGATTAGGTAGGAAAATACAACGGGTTAGGAGTTAGAAATCCAAATTCTTAGAATCACAGATGGCATAAGGAGAAAATTGTAGTTGCATTTATTCCTGGAACTGCCAGAAGTGTTGAATGTTGAATAGGTAATTTTTAGTCTGTTGTGAGTCATTTGGGATTATGATGGAAGCAAGGATAGTAAGAATTTCCTGTAACAGAACAAGGAACTACTATTGAACTACTATTGTCCTGAAAATCATATGCCTTCTACTCTGATATATGCACTATTATCCTTCATTTCTGGTTAGACTGTATCAGCTAGCTCTGAGATAAACTGTCATGATGGAATATACTGTAAGTCACCCATGGAGTTGATTTAGGAGCAAAATATAGGCTTCTTACTCAATATTTGGTGGTATGAATATAATTTCCTCTTTTTTGGACCAATGTTTTGATCAAAACCTTTTTAATTTAATTGCTACTCAGGAATACTCTAAAATAGGGATCGATTTTTCCATGGCAAAATGAAAGACATATCTTGTGGCAACTTAGTGCCTGACTACATAATCTCTGTATTCATAGGTCCATCCAGCACTGCATCTAGTCTTGATCAATTAAGCAGTGAAATTCTCATACAATAAATTTTCCTCAGATAAACAAAAATAATCAATTTTGTCTTTTATTATTTAAAGCATGTAAGGTTGTTACATTTACTATTAATGTAATACTTATTCTGTTAGGCTGGATATAAGTACTATTACCAAATTACCCAAGTTAACTTAGGACAGTTGAATGTTGCCAGCATCAACATCTGCTGGTAATTTTAATGATTTCTCAAACTCACTATGGTCTGAAATTATATTTGCAAAATCAATCCTTTAACTAGGTTTTAATCTGAAGTTTTCTGTTTTATTATGAAAATTAAAAAATGTACATCTATCCTATTCTTTTAGCAGAATATAAGACAATTCTTGGTATTTTGCAGTAACACAAATTTTGATCCAATTTGGTTTTATTTGGCTAACAGAAACACGGAAAACCAAAGAGTTCTTCACTTTACCAATGCTACAACAACACTGTAATATCTTCTGCATTTTAGCTGTTTTCCAGTGGAAAAACTAGCAAGCAGTTCTTATGCCAAAATATAATCCTATCATTTTTACGCAAAATATTGATAAGGAATAAACACTTAGTATCCCTGGTGTGAATTCACTGGACTTCACAAAACTGTAATATATGGATTAAGAAAAGTTAACATAATCCTTTTATGGGAACTAAAATCAATTACATGTCAGCTTTGTAGTGTTATAAATGTATTTAGTCAGCATAGAATTTTTCTAGCACTGCTCGTTTCAGATTGAAATTGACTAACCAGATGTTAAATATTAAATAGAACTAATCAAAGTATGGTTCAAGAGATTTTAAAAACAATGATCAAAGAGAGCTATTTATTACCTGATTCATGTTCCTATTCAAACACTGCTCCTATGATGTTATATCTACCTGAATTCAGTTTGTTGCAAGCTTTTAATTTTTTTTAGTTCAACATGAATGAGAAATATAATTCAATAAAAAAATGTTAATGCAGTACTATAGACAAAAAGGCACAAAGCTCAGGGAACTACAAAAAAAAAAAGCATGTGTTAGAAACAAACTGAACATTAAGCCTGATCTAAAGATGATCAAAATCAGATATATTCATTCAATTCTTTCCATATCCTGTATAAATCCACTGTGCAAGAAGTAGGCTTTATATTACTTGTATGATAAATTTCATGTATAAGCAGTATAGCAATAACTGTAAGAATAGCCTCTGACTTTCCTATGCGCAAGCAGGCTGAACCCAGTAATCACAAAGGAACACCATAGAATCATAGGATCATAGGATATCCTGAGCTGGAAAGGACCCATGTGAATCATTGAGTCCAACTCCTGACTTCACCCACGACCACCTGAAACCCAAACCCTGTGTCTGAGAGCGTTGTCCAGACACTCCTTGAATTCCAACAGCTCAGTGCCATGACCACTGGCCTGGGGAGCCTGTTCAGTGCCTGACCACTCTCTGGTGAAGAACCTTTCCTCGACACCCTTGACACCCACCTCCCCTGACACAGCTCTGTGCCCTCCTGCAGGCTGTTGTGAGGCCTCCCCTCAGCATCCCCTGCTCTGGGCTGAACACGTCAAGGGACCTGTCTCTCCTCACACATCTTCCCCACCAAGCCTTTCACCATCTTTGTAGCCCTCCTTTGAATGCTCTCTAATAACTTGAAGTCCTTCCTACACTGTTGCACCCAGCCCTGCCCCCAGTGCAGGAGGTGATGCTGCACAGCACAGAGCAGAGCGGAACAGCCCTTCCCCTCACCCGGTGGCAGTGCTGGGCCTGCTGCTCCCAGGGGTACGGTTGGGTGGCTCTTCTGGCTGCCAGAGCAAAATGATTATGACTGATTGTGCAGTTGTCTGAACACAGGATAGGACTCCAAAATCCACAAGAAGTCATAAAATCAGTGTGTTTTTCAGAGGAGTTTTGTACTTCCCAGTCCCAGTGAAACCAGCAGAACTGCAAATGAGTCAGCGACTGCTATTCCCCCTCTCACTGTGTGAGGATAAAGCAGCTCTGTGCACAAAGAGCAACATTTAAAATGGATCAAAGGAAACGTTCTTTTACACAATGCATAATTAATATGTGAAACTCATCACTGTAAGAGATGGCGGGGGTGGGAGTGGGGCAAGAGTTCAGTAATCATTGCAAAAAAAACCTGAAAAGCATAATTGCGAGAAATGAATGTTTGTACCTGTGTGTTTGATAGAAAACAATCCAAATTTTGAAGTGTCTGACCTGATCCATTTTATTATTTAAAGAACAAATCATCAAAGATGGCAGAAAAACTTGCTTTCCAGAGGAAATTTAGTAACTGTCCATTAGGGAGTTAGGTCTCAATTTAACCAACAGTAGATGCTATCAAAGACAGATCACTAAAACAGATGGAATATTGCTCTGATTGTGTAGCTTTTCCTTTGTTGCAGTGATGGGCTGCTGCCTGGCTTTCTCACACAATTGCAAACAGCACATCAAGAAAAATCAGAGAGAGCATCAAACAATTACCTGTCATTTCTTGCTCTTAGTCCCTCTTTCCCTTTTCAAAATTGGTATTTAGTTAGAATTGCAGTGCAGAGCATAGTCCTCAAGGTCCACAGCCAAAGGGGCTTTATGTTACTAAGAAGAGGAAAATGACTCATGGATCCCTGAAGTATTTCTCTTCCTTCTTTTGTATTGCAGAAGCCAGCTGGGCACCTAACTTGAGGTGACTGCAGCACAGCCAATGGCTCTGACAGTAACTGAAGAACAGATGCAGATCCCTGACCAGAGAAAGGTCCCAGACCCTTGCACGTGGAAGGTCACAGGACCTGGGTTCAGACAGATCCACTGCACTGTGGTGACTATGCCAAAATGTACCTTTGGGCTTCCATTCTGTAAAGCTCTATTCCTCTAGAATGCATAAAAATCACCTGAAAAAAATCATTCTGCCCTTAGACATTTTTTTTTCAGTGACACTGTTTGAAATACAAGATCTGAAAAGAAATGTCTCTCTCCAAATCGTGCATTTCTAGGTTGGTTCTCATTTTTCCTATTTTGACTTTTCAATCTTGAATGGCAAGATTCATTTCTTCATAAAGCTGCACAAACTGCAAACTAAAAATCATCTGCTTTCTGTCACCCCCGGGACTCAGCTGTGACTTCCCTCACCCTCTCTGCTGCAGGAAGGCCCTTTGCTCTTTTCATGAGCCTCCCAGCTTACACTGCAGGTATTTGTGGCTTCCCATTTTCACCTCCATTCCTTGCATTTTGAAAACTTTCCCAGTAAACAGATCTCATTCTGGCAAGAGCTGTGGACCTCTGTTTCTAGAGGCTTAGCCTTATCCAGAGTGGAAGAGCCAGAACAAAACGATCAGGAGGTCTTTTGTTCTGCTGTTTAGGCACAACCTTTTTAACAGAAAAATAAATAAAAATGCATAGTCTTGTTTTATGTGAGTATATATTTATATGAACACACACTATGCACCTGTATATATACACACACATAAATGTAAGTGAGCAGATACAGAGCAAATCAAACACTACCTGTTCTCACAAGGACACATTTTTCACTCAGGACTAGGAGTTATGTAACTAAAAGTTATAGGAGTAGGAGTTATGTGTAACTAAAAAGCACAATTGATGGCCAACAGTCCCTATGTAAATGGGAAAATTGGTGGAAGATGTATGGAGTCAAGTACAGTTTTCATGAATAAAAATTTTTCTCTAATCTTGTTCTGACAAACTTCCAAAGCCCTTTGCTGAATTGCTTCTTCTCTTCCAGCAAACAAGCTATAACCAGGCAGAGGCATAGAAAATTACAGTCTTCATGATTCAAATCTGCCAAAGTTATGAGCGGCTAAAAGCAATGTTATATTTATGGAAAATGTTAAGCACCTTTAATTCTAGGTGGCACTACTTTTGCCACCCGTGCAGCAATTCTTTAGCTACCTTTACACTGAAAAGCATTTGCAATTTTCAATCTTCACTATTAGGCAGAAAATAATTTAGCTTCTGAGTAAAGGATCATTTTAGATCAAGTTTTATGGTTAAGCCGATTGAATGTGATTTCTTATGTCTTCTTTATTTTAGTAGTTCTTCTTTAGAGTTTGAGCACATGATTATATAAAAATTATATTTTTAAAAAATGTTGTGGTAAGCCTTCTTAGACAAACCTGGGTACTCCTTGAGAGATAAAAAGCAAACTACCCACTGTTCCTTAAAGCTACGAAATCATTTGCTTTTATCACCTTTGCACAAAAGGGCCCCAAAACCTCAGAGAGATGATTCTCCAAATCACTGCCTTCTAAGCTTGACTGATTGATTTAAAAGCTTGCAAGAGATTTATAATGATTCACTTTGTAAACCACTGATTTTATATTTAAGGCAGAAGACTGCTTTTAAATGGCAGAAAACTTTAGACCTAACATTGAATGCAGCGGGTGATGTCCTCTTTGCTCAGAATTTATATGGCAGTGTTTTTCTGTCACAAGATTTTGAACTGAATTTTTGAAATGCATGCACAATGAATTTCATCTAAGATTATTGCAGAAAGCATGGAAATCTGTGCGAGAATTTTTGAAATTCCCTCTTCTATGTTTAATCACAAAGTAGTTGAGGTAGGAAGAGGCTTTAAATGGATTGCTTATTTCCAACCCCCTTCCATAGACAGGGTTTCCAACAAGTAGATCAGGCTGCCCTGGGCCTCATCCAACCTGGCCTTGAACACCTCCAGGGATGGGGCATTCTCAGCTTCTCTGGGCAGTCTGTCCCAGCTAATCACCACCTCTGAGTAAATAATTTCCTCTTACTATCTAACTTAAATCTCCCCTCTGTTTATACAGTACTTTCCAGTCCTGGTAGGCCACAATGAGGACTCCCTGGAGCCTTCTCTTCTCCAGGCTAAACAAACTCAGCTCCCTTACCTTTTCTTCATAGGAGAGGTGTTTTAGCCCTCTGATCATCTTAGTAGCCCTCCTCTGGACATACTCCAACAGCTCCACATCCTTCCGGTACTGGGAGCCCCAGGCCTGGATGCAGTGCTCCAAATGGAGCCTCACAAGGACAAAATAGAGGGAGGCAACCACCTCCATCTCTCTGCTGGCCATCCATCTTTCAATACAGTCCAGGATACCATTGGTCTTTCAGGCAGCAAATGCACACTGCTGGCTCATGTCCAGCTTTTCATCCACCAGAAGTCCAAGTTCCTCTCCACAGTGCTACTCTCAATGACTTCTTCTCTTAGTCAGTACAAATGCCTAGAATTGCCCTGACCCAAGTGCAGTGTCTTGCATTTGGACCTGTTGAACCTCCTTAGGTTCACAAGGACCAACATCTACATAGTAGGTACACATATAACTGAATGATCAGGTTTTTTTCCACAAGTACTCTCAAAAAAGAATTTTAAGCACTTGTCTTTTGAGATTCTGTACAGATGGCCAGAATTGGAAACAAGATTAATGATTTTGTGTAGGTCTAGGGGCAGAATTAGTTTCACAGCCTGGGTAATTGTGGATAAAAGAAACCAAAGGAGGCTGTGCTGGATGGTTGAAGTAACAGGCCATATGCACCCTGGTACAGTGAGATAATGAAAACAGAGAAAGAGAAGAGAAGGAGAGGAATGAATGAAGAAGTCCCATAAAGCAGGTTCATGGACTTTTTAAAAATCATTGTTTACATTTTTTATCATGGCATATAAAATCAAGATAGTAGTTTTAAACTGTATTGCTAAATGATTGGAAGTAGAAATGCCAAGTATCATGATTATAACTGGAATTTTCTGTTTTCAGTTCATCTGATCATGGAAATTCATCTATGACTGTAGTAAGGGACGAAGCAAACTACCAGGAGCACATTTCAACACCTTCCTTAATTTGTACCTCCTGCACAGTGTATGCTTGGGAGGTATACAGATGAGCACGCTGCTTTACAGGGGCACGGATTCTTAGGAGGTTATTGCTCCATCTGTTCTCAGGCTGAATCAAGGGCACAGTGAGTGACTTCAACAGCTCTGCAGCATGAGATAAGTTAGACAAGAAAGCAGCTTTGCTAAGGTCACTATAGGTTCTGGCTAAAAAGCAATAGCAAATCTGGTAGAGGCACTGTAACAAAAAGACTTATTCTACGTGTTAGGTTTGTATAGAGGAAGATAATATTCTATATAAGCTGCATTTGGAGATACTCAGGTGAACACTTCAGGTGCTCCTCATCTTGATCAGGATGGCTCGAAAATGTTTGATGTCAATTAATTTAAATTGGAATTACCAACAATAACCCCTACTATCTGTCCACTCCTCTTCTTGTATATCAGTGAAAGCAAACTGTTGGCATCACTGCCAGTTTGGCATGAAAAGACACCAGAGCCACACCAAAGTAGTAAATCCGGCACCAAACATCCAATTCTGTTTTATTTCTGCAGAATGAAACTGCCTGCCCTTCTCTGTCACTCTGCACTCAGACAGCCTTCCCTGAGGTCTTTGTGTCTGCAGTTCAAATCTGATCAAGTGAGTTGTTCCCAGAACCTCTCTGCTTGGGGACTCCATCATGGCTATTTATTTAATATTTCTTCATCGAGTATACTTTTAAAAATGTAGAGATTGTCTACCAGATTTGAGACTGCAAGTGCAGGATGTAAGATTAAGCCACGCACTGCATTTAGAAAAAAGATTTAAACATTTTCAATCAGCATTTTGCCTAAAGTAACATGAATTTTGAATAATGAGTGAACAAAGTATTTTACACAGAATAAAATTCTGAGTATTTGGGTTTCTCAAGGTGCACATCTGTACACTCTGTACCAACTTCTTTCACTTAGAAGACTGTCTCTACACAAAGGAATATTTCTTAGGTTTTTCTAGGAACAGCAAAAAAAGAGAGATTCTCTGTAATATCGATCCACTCACAACAGATCACACATGCTTAAGAATGATAATACTGCTGTGCAGAAGCATGCCCTACCCAAAAGTAAGTCCCCTGGTAATTGTGACAAATAGAGAAACGCTGTTTTATTGCCTTACATATCAAAGGATTACTTATTTTCTATTTTATTGACATAAAGATTGAGGATCGGGGTGTTTGTTTCTGTTTCATTTATCATTTAAGCTTATTTCAAAAAAGTAAGTCAATTTGCCTCTCTGTTAATACCAGCTAGTGGCTGACACATTTGCTCAGGAAATGGTAATTTCAGGTCCAGCACCTTTGTAAGATTAAGAAGATAAAATCAACAACTTCTGTTAGGTAAAACTATCCACCCTCAACACTCATGTCATAAGTGAGACAGGGCAAGAATTTTTTACTCTTGTCCGGCAGAAGCTTGCAGTCAACAATATAATATTCAAATGACCTGTACCAAGGCAATGCATCGCTGTGATTTAACAGATACGGACTGATCAATTATAAATTGCCTTGGAAGAGAAGGGCCTGGCTGTGATTCCCTCTGCATCACTGATAAAGTTTCTTTAAATCAAAATGTGTGAACAAAGTGATGACTGCAAGAATCACATCAACCCAAGGTTTGAACCAAGCCATGGGTTTTGGGTCCTTGGCTGAGTATGGCCATGAGTAAGCAAAGCAGTCCTCTTGTGCTACTTATTGCTTGTTCTTAATTTCTCAGCAGATAAGAGTATTCTATCCGTAGCCACTTATTTCTTGATGACTATTCTTTCTTGGGGGGGTTAACTGTTATAGAAAATGTTTCTGACTGTTTTTTTCTCTAATCTGGCTACCAAAAAAAAAGCACAGAAAATGACTAGTCTTATTATGGCTGTTTTGTGAGGAGATGTCACTGGTATCTCATTCTTTCTTCTGGTATCTTTCAACCTGTAAGTGACCTGTAAGTATGTTTAGTTTTCAATTTGCCTTATTCTAAGAATAAATAAATGGTGTAACTGCGCAGCCTATCAGTCTTCCTACAAATTGGCTGTAATATCTCTTCCTTTAGAAGGCAGATTCTGGTTCTGGGATCCCTTTTCAACATAATTTTATATTCAAACCTAAAAAAAGAGAACCTGAATTAAAATACTGTGTGAAAATCTGGATAAAATGATGTTTTTTCTCCTAAATTCAAGAGCTTTGCATTTCTGAAGTGCATGTGAAATATCTGCTGCCAGTGGCCCTGTCTTCAAAATCGAGTTAATTCTGAAACATATTAATTCTTCCTTGCCTACATTTATTCAGAGTAAAACAAGCCTCTATGAAAATTATGTCTTGTTTATGGTTTTCCCTTTTCCTTGCCATTTAATGCTGTATGTCTGAGAGGAGTCTGAAAAAGCAACACAGGACCTGTCATCATTTTTATCTCTTTTTAAATTTCTTTTTACATTATTAATATTATTTGGGAAATATTTGAGATGGGGAAACAGTTTTCTTATGTGTCTGATATAGTTCTACAGTTGCATCCTGATCTTCATTGGTTTTTGAATGCTGTGGCAATATAAACAATACAGAGCTTTAAGAAAATGTATATAATTCAAGATTCAAGTCACAAATGATTTGCATTATAGCCATTAGCATAGGCTAGATTTACAGCAAACACATTAAAATAATTAGCATTATTCTTAAATATGAGTTAGTGTAATTGAAAGTGACAGATACTAAGTTGATGAAGGTAATAAAAAAACCTTAATCTAGTTGAGAGTGTCTGAGTAATAAAAAATATACCTTTGCAGAGAGCAAATGTTTCATGCCAGTGAGCCTGCAGAGAGAGAGTGTGTCCTGGGTGTATTCAGCTCAGGCAGGCATTGCCAGTCCTGCACCTGCCCAGGGTTAAGTCCAGAGCTCCTCAGTGCTGCCCCAGCCTTTGTGTATTTTCACATCCTCAGGAAAAATGATGGCCCAGAGCTGCTCAAAAGGCTCTATCCTTGCAGCACCTTGGATCAATATCTGTTTTCAGCAAGCTTTGAGGCACGCTGTGAGCTACAGGGCAAGAGAGGGAATAAAGCTGAGTTGTCAGATCCTTGAGGACAGTGAGACCTGTGATAGATGGCATCTGGTGTATTTGTTTGCTAGCGGTTTTTCCATCAATGTATGTCATCTTCCTTTTAAAGAGGTAGCAAAAAAAAAAAGGGGGCTAAAAAGAAGGCTCCTCTCCCCTTTATTTTTGTGGATGCACTCGAGTTGTGGGGAACCAGAGCTGGGAGAAGCTGGCTCATCCTGGGGAGCAAGGCATGGGAAACCTTTCCTGGGTGCAGCCCTGGACAGGCAGGGAGCCTGCAGGGTGCTGGGGACAGTGTGTTGGAAAGGAGCAGGATGTCCACACTGCCTGAGTGCCACAGAGGTGAAAAACCCCCTGCACTTATCCCAAGAACCTGGAACGACAACAAGGCTTGCTGCGAGAGAAAGGCTGCTGGACAAAGCAGAAGCCTGAATAAAATCACGCATCCTGCCAGTGGACAGGGAAGTGAATACAAGTGAAAGGCTCTGTCTGGCCTGGGGTTTCGTTGCAGGGCTGCATTTACTGAAAAGGGCCACATGTCCTTCACATCATGATTTGTCAGCATGACTTTTTCATTTTTTCTTAGTGACAGACTTTCTGCACAGTAGCTTTATGCAGAATGTGTAAGAACAGGACTTCCAGTCCACAAAATGTGTTATGTAAAGTTCTGTTAATGTTACTGTGCAGAATCTGCAGTGCCCCTTCCTGTTGTCCTCTCTACATTGTCCTTTCTTTCTGTATGGACTTTCTCTCCCCAAAACAGCAGTGTATTCACACTGCCATCTGTGGAGGTGCAGTGTGAAGCTGGTTTTGAACTGGTTTCATCCTGTATAAAGCACTAACAGTGGGGGGTGACATTCATCTCTTTATCTTAGTGTGAAATAGAGAAACTAGGCAGAGCCCAGACTTGCTCTTTGTCTTGCTGATTGTTTTGCTTTAGCTTAAATATCAACAAGCATAAGGAGTCTGACAGTGGTTTTGCTTTTGAAATGGACTGCGTCAAGGATTTCTCTCTTTGTTCTTTCTAGATTTCCATGACTCAAAAAGAAAAACAACCAAGTGCTGCTATACCCAGCTGGTGTAAATACAGTGCAGTTCATCTAATGTAACCAAACAGCTCAAGATCCAGCAACTGATAACAAGGAGAATTGCTGTGGGAGTATTTCAGAGTAACGTAGATGTCAGAGGCCAATGCTGAGCCTGGAGCCAGCCCAACTGCAAGGAACAGGGCCCTCAGCGGCTGTCCTGGCTTATCTCACCTGTGCAGCAATGTGGCGGCTTGGAGCAGATAACTTCAGGACTAACCCTATGTGATCAAACACATCGCAGAAATCACTCATGCTTTGACCATGTTTTACATGCACCTAAAGTAGTCAGAGGAAACTCATCCAGCTGTGGCTGTCTCAGCAATAAGGAAGAATAGATATATGAGGGCTGCTCCAAAAGTGATGCCTCCTATGTTATTATGTTGTTACACAGTGTCAGAAGTGGATGTTGGTGGTATGGCAGTAGAGGCTGATCCTTCCTACCAGCATTCCACTATGTGCAACAGATGGCAGCAGAGGGGTAGTCTGACAGAACAGTGTCTGACGTGGAAGTGCATATGGAGCGAAAGTGTGTCACTGAATTCCTCCATGAAGAAAAAATGGCACCCACTAACATTCAGTGGTACTTGCTGGAGACCAAACAGTGGATGTGAGCACAGTGAGCAGGGGAGTGGTGACAACAATATGAATATGAAATAATGAATATGAATATGACGAGCCACATTCTGGACAGCCATGCACAGTTGTCATACAATGAAATAAAGAACATCTTGATCAGCTCATCCACACAAACTGGCTAATGGTGGTAACTATGTTGAAAACTAGTGTTCTGTAGCTGAGAATTTGCTCTATCACGCAGTGTTATTGTGCTCTTTGCAGCTGCTGTAGTTTCCGTGGAATTAAATAGGGGGTATTGTTTTTGAAGCTAGCTGTGTGGCTTTATGATCAACCTGAAATATGCACAGAGTATGGAGTCATAATTACAAGGATAGGTTATGGCTTCCTTTAAGAGCATAGAGATCCTGCCCATGGAATCTGAACTGTCAATGAAAGCTGTGATTCTCTGAAAGAAATTTTCAGAGTTGTTTTAGTATACTCTCAGCACTGCAGAAAATAAAAATTGATGAATTTGAAGGTGAAATTTAATCTTAATATTGGTTCTTTCAGGCTGCATGATGTTGCCATTACCCCTAGGTGGTATTCCAACTTTATAAATCAAACTTGCCTTTTATTCATTCTACTTATCATGTATTTGATGTGTAATGCAATTTTCAGAGATTAAAATGATATACCCCTAATTCTTGGATGCTCTTTGATCATGTTTATTCCTTTACTCCTTTAAACATTGCTGAATAATTGTATATGTATTCAGTGGCTGACAAGTGCATTCCCTGTTTGATGGGCTAATTATGGAGAGACACTAGTCTCCCCATAGTTGAGTTTATAACTTGCTTTGAGCTGCAAGGCCAGTTTTGATCTCTCTTCTAACTCTACTAAAATAAATCCATGCAACAGAATCTTAAGAAGTATGGTATAATTGTTGATGATTTTGTGAAGTTTTGTGGTTAACCGTATGTTGCTCCAGACATAATTTTTTATTTTTCATTTAGAAAAGTATTTTCCACATTGTTGACCCTTTAGAAATATTTCTTATGAGAAAGTATGTTAATTTTGATACGACTGGATACATTTGGGCTGACTGGGAGAACATCTCACTAATGATCTTTTGGGGATTTTATGCAAGACCCCAAAGAACAGCAAGCACACAGGCTCTACAGAGTGAATTATTCTCCTATATGACTTCCACACTTTGATATGGAGTTATATCTCACATCTCTGTAGAATAGAAAAATGAAATAAACCTTCCAAAAATGAGCCCAAAATAGCACTGTCATAGAAAAGTCTTCGATCTCCTCAGAAATTCCAAAAGAAAAATGGGTTTTTAAGGTAAAGTTGCATGAGCAGAACCAGCTCAGAGTACATACTTGGTAAGAGAAGTGCTGCTTGGCCAAAAGAGGATGCTGTCGCTGTATTTAATGGTTGTTAATCTCCCTGGAGTAAAACCAGCTAATGTTGCTGGCAAAGTTGGATCTCACCTGGGAATAATAACTTGTAATACGGTGTATAGTAACAGCCATATTTCCTCTGATCTGTCACATGGGACTCTGCTGGGACACGAGACACAGCGAGTTGCAAACCATTTAGGTCACAGAAACACATTCCCCATCCTATAATATATACACTCAGGATTCACCTGCTGACAACCTACTGGGTTACAGAACCCTTGGGGCCTTCCTACTCTCCTAACACAGCAGAACTGGACATGGTTGCTGCAACCCTAATTTAAATATCGACAAAACCAGGCCTGCTGGACACTAAGAAGGCAGAAAAAACTACATGGAGCAGTTTGTTGGTATGGGAAAAATCCTTCCTATCCCTCACACCTGGCAATCAGCCTTTCCATCTGCAACACAAAAAAGCTGGCAATTAGATGGAGGGAGAGGCTGAAGCAAGCAATTGTAAGCAGCAAACCTTCTGAGGATAGGGGCTCCTGTCAGGAAACTCACTGAAGGGGAACGGGTAACAGACCCAATTATAGGGCAAAGCTGTTTCGGGGAACTTTCATCTCCACCTAACATTGTAATTCTGGTATTGCACTAGGCTGCAATTCTACTTGAAATCTGTGTAGCTCTATTACTTGGCAGAGTGGTCATCCTTATTTTATGATAATGTAATTATATTGATGCAATCTAATTTAGTATGTAGTTATATGTACATACATACGGTAAATGTATGCATGTAACATATGCATACATGCACACAATGCATAAATGCATGAATGTCCAGTTCCATATTTTTTATCTCTGTAATGAGCAGAGTTGTGCTGGTATATACATGTCATAGGTATATAATCTCATTGCATTCATGCTAGGGTGGGGACTATGATAGGCGTCTTGACTTGCAGTTCATGCTGATTATACTGTTCACAGCATTTTCATATTAACAGAAGGTGAAGTGTAGAAGCAGCAACAACACCAAGAAAAGAAAATGCTTGTGGTAGAGTTCCTATTTGAGGAGCTGGCTTAAGAAGTTTAACTCAGTAAAGCACTCTTTTGTCTGTGTAAGCTCTATTTATACTGGAGAGGCTTTGAGGAATAAAACAACAAACCATACATGATCTGCAAACCTCACCAGGGGTTGTAGCACTTTGTTAGAGTAGCTTTGCTGGGCAGAGAAAAACCCGGCATGGTTTTCTTTCATGCCTCTAGACAGGAAGTTTTAATGAGAAACAAGAATGTATATTGGATTGGCAATGTTGGTTTGCTGGTTTGGCACTGAATAAACACCTAATTAGGCTTAATATAGCTCTCCTCATTCCTTTAACCATTTTTGTATCAAATTACATGATTTGTTCCACAGACTTTCTAGCAGTTTTCTATTACCGTTTGTGCAAACTCCATTAATGCTTTCTAGGAGACCAAATGTGAAGAAATTTTAAATTTCAGTTTTCCAGTTTGCAGTGTCATTCTTAGACAATGTTCACTAAAACAGTATGTAGTGGCTATCAATTCAATTTCTTTCTCGTGATCTTTTTTTTCCAAGAGAAGCTCAGTCTATTTCATTTTTTGAAAGACTAGTAAGTATTTTGGGCAGGCTAGAACTATAAATCTAGTATTGCCAAAGCCTATAGAAAAAGAAAGAAGCTTCTGAAATATATTCATTACAACTGGTATTTATCCCCTTCTACACTGGAGACAAATAAATGACTATGGAAATACTCTGACACCACACTGGAGTTAGTTTTCTTCCTGGGTTTCAGATGACAATACTACAGGATTGTCATGGTTGGAGCCTTTGTGTGATTGTATCATAGCATTCTGTGAACACTCTTAGCAAAAAGTCTTATTTTTCAGTGTGATAAAGTTCATTGTCTGTACTTCTAAGTTCCTACTGAATTTGATAGTGAATGCAAGTGATTAACAATTACATGTCCTCAGAATTCCTGATTTGTTTCCTGTGTCAGGACTGCGAGTCTATTAAGAAGCGATTAGGGAGGATCTCCTTCAAGTCTCCTTCACATCAAGATTCTCCCTTTTTTGGTTCAGTTAACTTGAGGTGGGAGTTGCCTGTGATATTTTCTACATTTCACCTTCTGAGGTTATAGGCACTATTCATATGCCAGATCTCCCTCTGAGATGAATAAGTACGACTTTTATGAATTTTTCTTCACTTCTAGAATTTAATTTACATGAATAATTAGAAAGGGATGAGTTAAAATTCCCATTTAAAGAGGTAGCATCCTTTTGTTAGCCTATTGTCCAGCTGTGGAACCCATTTGTTTTAAAAAGGATCTGGATTCTTCTCCACAGGGATTCTCCTCTGTGTAGTTCTGCCTTGATCTAAGTCAGCCTGTTTTTTGTAACGAAAATTCTGGCATGAAATATAGCATATAAGAACTGTTATCTAGAGAACTGAAGGAGCTTTCATTTTTCCATAGGAAATATTTACTGCCTTCTTCTTCTGATGGGGCCAGGATTAGCTACCAGACTTACTACAGTGTTGTTTAATTCATGCATCAAAAGTGCTTAACTTCATTTAGTTCTTTGCACAGCTTCCTGTACCATTAGGGCTTTAATGAGCCCAGCTGCTCTGTAGAGTTGCTGAGGGTGGAACCTGGCCTGGGAGGGGAAGGAACAACAACTCTTTGAAGTGCTGTGGTGGCATGATCACCAAAGCAAGGCTTTGAGGGAGGGGAAATTCCTGTTTCCCTTCCTATCCTACTTCAGTGGGCCTGAATGCAGCTGTTATATTATGAGCTGCACTGAGGCTTTCAAATTCAGCTTCTTGGTCATTTGATGCTAAACTTCAAATAGGAACTATGCAGAAATGAGGGAAAAAAAAAAAAAAAAAAAAAAAAGGAGAGAAGACTAAGATTAAAATTAAAAATATTCTTTACCTATATCCATCCCAAAATCACACCCACCTGCCTTGCTGTCTTTATGCCTAATAATTTATGTGGTGAAAAATCAGGGAAGACAATTGTTAACAGACTTACATTTTTGAAAACAGCTACCCTCTGTGTTTGCATCTACACATTTGTAAGTATTATACGTGAATAAAGCAAGCACTTATATGACAGTGCGATACTCCAAACCACTCCCCTCTCCTTATCCACAAATTTGGAAATGCCTTGTTGTAGTAACATCTGTTACTACTCAGCAGATAGCCAAAAATTTGTAAAGACTCTTCAAATGGTCCCCTTCCCTACCTGTCCCATGCATTCATTTTAGGGTGACTTACTCTCTAACGGTGCTTTTACACTTTATAGTTAATGAGGAAATGCTGGTTGGCTATGTCAGCTGAGAAATTTAATTTTTTGACAGCTGAGGTATATCCCTTTAACTCTACTGAGCTTGGAGAAGCAAAGCTATGATGTTGAATCAGCAAAGTACCTCCAAAATGTTGCTTTTTATAACTTGGAGAAGAAAAACTATCCCTCTGATGTGGAGGGGAAGGAAGGAAAGAATGGAAGTGAATAAGGCAGGAATAACAATGCTAAGTGACGGCTGAGGAACATCAACAGAGTATTCCTTATTTTTCCTGAAGACAGACGTCTTCTCAGGTAACAGCAGAGGCGGTGTTAAGCAATAGCAGAGTCTTGGAGGAAGACTTATCAGAATTTTTACATTTTAATTTTAATGCATTTTAAAATGTTACCATAGCAATAATTTTCTTGTTCTTATAAGGTCTTTAAAATATCTTCTGTACTTGGACAGTGTGCCTTGCTTAAATACTCAGGGCTAAGCAACTAGATTTAAGAATAATTAATTTTATTTTATTTTTTCTAGAAGCAGGTATGCATCTAAGTTGGCTATGTCCCTTCTGTTTGGATGTCACCCTTTTTCTCTGAATCACTATTGCTTTGATTTCATTTTAAGTTGACAGTTTATGAAATAGGGAAGGGAACTGATCTGTGGCTGGCCCATTGCTTGCAGTAGTTTTGAGTAAGATGCTTAGCAGACTTTGTTTAATCCAACACTTCTGGACAAGCTTGAAAAATGGACCAATGTGAACCTAATGAGGTTCAACAAGTCCATGGATAAAGTAAGGGAAGACCTCACTGTGGCCTTGTAGTATTTAAAAGGAGCTTGTAAACAGGAGGGAGACTGATGTCTCACATGGTCAGATAGTGACAAGATAAGGGGGAATGGTTTTAAACCAAGAGAAGCGAGATTTAAGTTAGATAGGTGAAGCGCTGGCACAAGCTGCCTGGAGAAGCTGTGGATTCCCCATCCCTGGAAATGTTCAAGGCCAGGCTGGATGGAACCCTGGGCAGCCTCATATATTGGGGGTGTCTCTGACTGTGACAGGGGAGTTGGAACAGATGGGCTTTCACACCTCTCAAACCATTTTATGTATCTATGATTCTAGAATTATGATTCTATGAACATCCCCTTCCCATGACTGTAAGCAAATAGCCTTGGTGACCCTCTTTATCCCTTCTAGTCCTGTGCTTCTAAAATCAGATATCTGCATTATTATACTTAATTACTGTCTCTTTCTTGATATGAGGGCTGCTCCAAAAGTAATGACTCCTAGTTTATTATTTTGGCCCGCAATGCCAGAGGCAGATGTTGGTGATATGGCAGGAAGGGTTGAACTTTCCCATCAGAATCCCATTACGTGTTGTTGCTGTGTGACTGATGACAGCAGAGGAGCAGTCTGACAAAGTGGCATCTCACATGGAAGTGTATTTGAAGCAAAGGTCTGCGACTGAATTCGTCCAAATAGAAAAATTGGCACTCAATGATGTTCATCAGCACTTGCTGAACATGTATGAAAACCAAACAGTGAATGTGAACTCCGTGAGGCAGTGGATGGTGTATTTCAGCAGTGGTGTCAGCAATGTGAAAGACAAGCCATGTTCCAGACAGCCATGCACAGCTTTCACACCACAAAATGAAGACAGTCTTGATCAGTTCCTCTGCATACAAATAAGTTAAAGATGGTGACCGTGTTTTGTAGCTGAGAATTTGCTCTATCACGTAGTGTTATTGTGTTCTCTCTGTTGTAGCCTTCATGGAAATGAATAGGAGGCATTGCTTTCGGAGCAACCTATGTACCTATACCAATTATTAAAAAGAAAAAAAAGGTGATTGTACATTACTGTGCAGGTATTTCATGAGTCTTCTGTACACTAAAGAGGAGTTAGCTTGAATGCAAGTTTTCTACAGTGTCCTGAATATTTCTTGTCTGCTTGTAGTTTTTTTAGAAGCGTAGATTAGTGTTGTCAATTCTTGTGTTCTTTCTTACTGCTGTAATAGTCAGACAAGCCCTTGGAGTGCTTGATTACATAACCAAGATAGCTGGATAATGTAAGGTAATTTGCATTATTTCAAATAAAACATACTTCTTGTGTACTTGACTTTGCAAAGCTGTAAGATCTAAAATGATCTTTTTATCTTAAGCATTTTTACATTAGAAATGTTCGTCAGTAATTTTTTTTTTTTTTTTAAAGGGTAACTGTATTACAGGTATCAAATTTCTCCCAGTGGAATACTCTTTTCTGATCCTTCTAAGGGACTTCTGTCTTCTAATGGAAAGACCTAGAGGCATTCTGAAGGCTCAAAGGAGTCTATGGAAGCTCTTTTCCTTTGATTTTTACACATCTGTAGTATCAAAAACTACTCACCTCATTCTTTATTCATCTAAGTTTGCCCAAGAATAATAGAAGATACCTTAAAAGTGTTCTTTGACCTGAATTACAATAGAGATAATATTCTGAAATGCAATATACTTCACAACACATTAACCAGGTAGTATGAGTGTACTTCTACATTTTTGCTATATATGAGCGTGCAACTTTCTGTCCCTTTTTATCTCACTCTAATTCTTTGCTTCTCTGGAAGCAGAAAATCTGTTATATTCACGTTCTCATGTGAAGCACACTGGTTTTGAAAGTTTTAGCTTAGAATTTGTTCCTGATTATTTTTGTTCCTTGATACTTCAAAAGATAGAGCAAAAAAGTCATTTTTCATATTTTTTTCCTCCCTCGTAGCTTCACACATCAGACTAAGTAAGTTGATAGTTATCTTACCATGAACTGTAGTTGTCAATTTTTTGCATCATAGGCTGAATATGTCCTCCCTGGCCTTTCTTGACCCTCCTAACTGCTACTTCCTTGCCTGCATAGGCTGAGGTCCAGCCTTAACTTCCATATCCAAAATTTATTAATGTCTGCAACAGTTTTCTTTCCTCTCAAGAACTACAGTAATCTACTTCTTGCCAACCAGAGATAAAATTCTTGCTCTACAACAAGAGGAAATTCTTTTTGGTAGCTACACAGTTTCAAGGTAACTCATTAGATGGATGCTGGCATAGTATTTTATGCAAATGTTTCCAACAGAAGAAATTGTCATGTTAATAAGGCACTTTATAACCAGACTATGATCAGTTATTCAGCAACTTTAATTCCACATTCTGTAGCTTTCTCTTACTGTTGTAGTCTGTCTTCTACTTTGTATAGGAATGACAATGCTAGAAGAGTAGCACAGATGTCCTTCAAACAAAAGGGAACATAAGAATTGCACCAAAGAAATTCTGCCTTGGTTTGAGCAGATGTCAGTTTGGAGCACTGATCTGCCCTTAAAAGTGACCAATGGCAGAGCCCTAGGAAATGAAGGGTGAGAATACAAAGAAGATGAACACTATCAGATATAACCTCCTTGCTTCTTTAATCAGTGTCTTTATGATGAGTCGGTGGTTGAATCTGGAATGTTAATGTCTAATAGTTCTAAAACACTTTTATTCATTTTATTTATGGTTTTATGTGATTGTTTTCTAAACTATTTTGTTTTAAGGTGGTGGTGTTCTGATGTGCTTTCTGCAACATCCAAAATGAGTCACATAATTTAGTTTTGTATTCTATAATACAATATTTCTTTTCAATTTTTTGTTTTGTCTGAAAATTAAGAAGTGCTCCAACACTTCAACATTGTAATGAAGCCTAGCCAAAAAATTTTAAATGGGAACTTGCTCTGAAGTTACGGGAGTGCTCATTTGGTCAAGTTCAGTTATATTTTACTGTGATTTTTGTTCTTAAAATCCTTTAGAAAACATTGTAATTAGTAATTTCAGTTAAAATTAATTTGAAGGTGACTTAACTGCTTCGAGAACTGGCATTATATACCAGTTAACCACTGATTGTCTTTAGAAGATAAGGAAAGAAAATAATCAGCTATCACACAATGACACTTAGAGACAGCAGAATCAGAAAGTATTCTGAAAGCAGTGTGACAGTATGATAACATGGGTAGAAAATGCTGAAATTTTTAAAAGATTGTATTGGAAAAAATTTAAGAGGGTAAAAAAGGCCACAAGAAAATGTATCAGGCAAGATGATAATGTAATAGAAACACTTGTTTGGGCTGAAAAGTTTCTGCTTCTAGGCTTTTATTTTTTTTGCTTCTTGTTTTTGCTATTAAACTGATGTGTGTGCTTGCATCTTTGTAACTCACCGAGTGGCTTCATTATGGTCATTAGGTTCCTGTGGTGGTGTTACATCAGGTACATTACTGCTGCTAGTATCACCAGCTAATGTGAAGATGAAGATAAACAGAAGATTATTTCCTCCTATAGTCAATATGAGTTTTAATTTCAGAGAAGATGAAGTGCCAGATCCCAAGAGACCCTAAGCGCCTACACTTCCATTGACACATCTTTTTCAGCCCCTCTCAGGTTCTGCATATTAACAATAACGCTGCTAATTTGCTTCTTAAATCTGAACACCCTGTTATTAAGCTTAGTTTATCAGCAAAGTTTGTTTGTTTGTGTTTTGTTTTTTCTTTTCTACAGTCTAACAGTTTTGCTCCTTTCAGTTCATTACTGAATCAGGAACATCTGTCTAGTGTATTTCCTCACTATCTGCTGTCTTTTCCTCTTGCATTTAAAGAAATAGTTACTGATTCACTGTAATCATTGACATTTCCTCTGCTTTCATTTGCTCCTGTACCACTGGCTGTTTCCTCAATTTCGTTATTATCAAACAGCTCTTCAGTGATAGACTGCTGTTCCTCATCTTCATATTGATAATTTTATTTTCACATGCATCATCCTGATTTCCAACATCTTCAGTTCAGGCCTCAGAAGATGAGTCATTTGCAACAGACAGCTTCTCATTACTGGAGTCATCTGTAGAGTCAGAATGTGTTGGTCTATTCTCAGGGATATTGTTTGCTCCTCTGTGCCTTTCATTATCTCTTGGAAGGGATGTGCCTGATGTACTTGCTTGGTCATTATCTAGATAATTAAAATCAAATGTACTTATTTTGTAGATTAAACAAGAACATTTTTTATTATGATTGTTTGTCTTTGAAGCTTTGAAAACAGCATAAATGTTGAACTTAATTTCACTGGCTTTTTAAACATTAAATTTAAGAACTATTTTCATTCGATAGGCAAAGCTGTTAATTTTTAATAGGTTTGCCTCATGAAAATATATATGTTGACATGGATTCGTTTTGCAAAAAAAGTGGAAGAAAATACATAAAAGTGCAGGTTCTAGAAGCTTCTATATAAAAATTTTCATTTGCATATGTGACAACAGTTGCTGTTAAGAAGATTAAGAAATAGTAGATGCTAAGAAAGTTCAGTGTGGCTGCAAGATTTATAAGGGCTGGTTTTCTACCAAGCAGAATGCATAGAGAAATAGCATATATGTCATAAATTAGTGTTGCAAAGTCTGAGACTATCCCTGCTAACTTACCCAACCTAAACTGGTAATTCGGGCTCCCTGCACGGCCTGTGGAAAGAGCTTCCTGGGTAGTTTCAATCCACGTACTGTAGGCATCTAGAGCAGAGAATTCATTGCTCTCTGGAGCTATTACTGTACACTGGCTATGGATTGAGCCTGCATGTCTAATTGCTGAAGTTAGGTGAGAAGTAGACTCCCCGAAGACATGTTAGATTAGTAGTGGCTGTTACTGATACGCTCTTACCCTGTTGCCAACCATTCCTTTGAGGTCAGATCTATCGTTCAAGTCACACTTAGACTCCTTCTATATCTGTGTTACACCAAGCTTTTTCCAGTACAACACAAGGCACTCACTCGTTGGCATCCCTTACAGCTTTTTGTCAGTAGCTCTGTTGTCATTTTAACTGTCAATCGTTTAGCTTTTTTTTAATATGTTCTCCAGTATTTAATAAATTTAATAATATATTTATTATATGTTAGATAGTTAACAGATCAGTTTTTTACAGAGAAGTTTGTCACCCACTTAGAAGTATTTTCTTTGAGTTTTGACACAGCAGACTGAAACAAATGGCAGTTTCTTCAGCTGCAGCTTCCTCCAAGTGACAGTATTTCTGCTAAATGTTATGAAAAGCCTATGGAAATTTAGACAACATAAAACAAAACCCATTTATTGTTTACTTTTGTTGATTGATTACCATTAGTAGCATACCCACCACAAGTGTTCAGGCACCGATGAAACAATTAATACGTTTAAAAAAAAAAAAAAGATCTGGTAGTGGATTCTGGGAAGCTTTTAAAATTATTTGGCCCTTTTTATGGCTTTTACTGCTTTCATAGACAAATCTGGAGAAGTTGATTTAACTTACAGAACTATTTTATATATACCCATTACACTATTATGAAATTTGAATTAATATGTTCTATTATATTTCATTCTCATGAATGTCAGCCTCCCTAAAATCACTGCACTTGTATTTACTAGTATACACTATGTCTCCCTCACAATAATTCTCATACTTTTTGTACAAGATGTTCTGTAGATGCAGCCTTACGGTGCTGATCACGCTTGGCTCATTCCCTTGAACTGGATCCAGAATAACCTCATTTTGCATTAGGGTTATCCTCTTTGAAGAGTCCTTACATCTATTGGAGAGATTTGGAATGTGAAGGAATGAGATCTTGTTAAGGCTATCCCTTTTCATATTTCCACAAAAAATTAAGGAGAGAATGAGACCACTATAAAGTTTCAGTTAATTAAAGGGAATTAGTAGGTCACGGTAAGTTTTGCCATCATTACCATACTAATTTTCTTATGGGTAGCTTTACTTATTTTTCTCTTTATTTTTACCAGATTCCTTCTGCGCATTTTCTTGAACTTTCTGAAATACAAAATAAAGTAATAAAATAAAATGAAATGAAACAAAGCTTTAAGTCAGTGTAGTTTCTGTCAAAACAGTACAAAGGATTATAGTCTTGATTCTGCTGCTAGGAAAAACACACAGAATGGTCTGTGAAAATGAGTTCTTCTGACTTTCCAATATGCATTTTGAAGAATGGTCATCTCTGTGTTCAGCTGAAGTTTTGAGCCAGATTTCTGCCAGCCTTTCTTGCACACAGACTTACTTGTCTGGGAAAAAAATAAAAAAATTCAGATTGAATTTTTCATTCTCTATTTTACAATCTAAAGAATCTACATTCCTTGAATCTATGTTGAGTGTATACATATATTTGTATATGAGTATGTGTATATACATATGAAGATGATGTAATTGAAAGTAGAAATGTAAATAAAAACAGGCTCATGGCACTGACAGTACTTGAGAAGTATCAACAGACCTTTTGCTTTTGCCGTGTAATCTTCACTAGTAATAACAATGCCACTTCCTGAAAACGGTGTATAATAAAGGGGAAAAAAGCAGACATTATATCTGGATACGTGCTAAAGTTAAATAATATCATTTTTACAATAATAAATTATCTGGGGAAATTTAGGAACTTCCTGAATTTTATAAGTAAAAATTTAAAAATATTTTAAATATTTTTATCTCTCATTTATATATTTCAGATATTTTGAACAAGAAATAATTTTATTTTTCAAAATAAGAATATGAAGGAAAGAAAAAGAAGTTTAAGGAAAGAGAACTAAGACAATAAAAAATTGGACATGAGCTAATGGAGCCAAAATATTTTGCACAGCTCAAGTTACAAGTCATCATTTAGTCCAATCAGATAATACCTACAAACTGTTTTTACATGAAAGTTGATCAAAGGCATCCGAAGATCACAATTTTTTTCCCCAATCTGGACAGTACACGTGACTTCAAAACACTCTGCTGCCATTGTCACGTCAATCTAGCCAAACAATCTGGGCAAGGATTAAATGAACTCAGGTTGCTCCAAAATTAATGCTTCCTGTTTGTTTCCATGGAAACTACAACAGGTACAAGGAGCATAATAACACTGTATGATTGAGCAAATTCTCAGCTACATGCTTTTCAGCACAGTCACCACCATTAGCTGTACATTTTTGCCAGCAATGAACAAGAGCTTGTATGCTGGTCTTGTAACTATCTGCACCAGTGGAGATAACCCACTGTCACCACTGCTGAACCACAGCACCCATCGCCTCACTGTGTTCACATCCACCGTTTGCTCTCCTTAAATGTTCAACAAGCACCATAATAAATGCCACTGGGCACCATTTTTTTTTCCGTATGGAGGAATTCAGAGACAGCTTTGCTACATACGCACTTCCATGTCAGATGCCACTTGTCAGACTGCCTCTCTGCTGCTATCTGTTACATGGCAATGAATTGTAGTGGCACAATGGTGGGAAGGTTCAGCCTCTACTGCCATACCACCAACATCTGTCTCTGACATCGTGAATCAGCACAGTAAAATAGGAGGCATTATTTTCTGAGCTGCCTGCATAAAAATGCTTTCAACTTGACTTGAGAGATCACTAGAACAAGCCAGGGACATTCTGGAAGGTTAAGATGAATAAGCCATGCAAGATTCAATGCTTAAATCCAACCTTTATATTGTCTTAGCATTTGTAACATCTCATGACACTAAACTCTTTTGATATCTTCTCTCCTCCCTTTTGTGTCTACAAAAAAAAAAAAAAAAAAAAAAAAAAAAAGGATGCCTATTCCTAAAATAGTATTGGAAATTCTTTTTAGGAAATGCTATTTTTATGTGTCATACTGTCATACTTGAGACAAATCTTTTGCAGAGCCTGGAACTGAGTCAGGATATGTAACAGCCAGTACGGCAACTTGAGGAAATCATGGAGCCTTTTTCAATTCTTGTTCAAGCCTTTTTCTAGCTCTGTTTGTGGATAAGCAGATGCACAGCCACTGCCTCTGGAACAAAACTGAATCTTGAAGGTTGATAGAACTGCTGTCTTTTCACAGGTTGGATATGGAAGGCAAATCTTGCAAGAGATAGAGACCTATTTTCTGGGAAGGATTTGAGACTCCAAAGAGCAAACGCTTACAGCTCTATTTGCTTAAGCTCTCAGAATTAAAATAACTTTATTCCCACCTTTGTGCATATTATTTATTACTCTTTAGGGTACTTAAGATGTAATTTGGGTAGGATTCTATATATGCAGAGAAAGAAGGTTGAAAGCAAAAGAATTTTTTTCCTATGTAATACTGCAAAAACATTATCAAGTGGCACTTGGTTGTTCTAGTGTAGAAGTTCCCAGTTACCCAATTGAGAAGGAGATACCTTGTCCAGAAAGTGACTTTCTTGGGAGGTGGAGGACATTGCTTCTTTTAATGAATTTTCTTATCATTCTGCTGCTGGCTTTGCTAAAGTAACCAGAATTAATGACTAGTCCAGCACCTGGGAGCGTGTGGATAAAGACAGCACAATATAAGTGCAAGGTATTCTGAGCAGATGACATTGTGCATCTCCTTCATTATCCTGCTAATCCATACCTCACTTGGGAAAGGAGCTGCTTTTGATATGATTGGTGAGATGATTGATTTTCACTTGTGTTTGAAAATTTCATACATTTTTGTGAAATGAAAAATAAAATACTTTCACGATGGCCTGTTGTAAAACATTGCAGCTACTTGCTATGATGTTGACTTTCAATAACTGAAAATTAAAGGTCTACTGAAATCATTTTGCTCCCCAGTGATTTAGAGACCCAGTCTCACCATAATTTAGAGTCAACTTTTTGTCCCCGCATAGTTCCATGATTTGCAAGCTGTTTCTGGCAGCCATCGTTGTCAAACCAATGATATTTCTTCTTCTCCTCCTCACATTTTGGCCCTTTTCCCTCATAATTAACTTCTTCGTCAGATTTACAGCTATTTAGGTCTACCTTTCTAGGGGAAATAAACTCCTGAATGAAAATGCTTTGGTAAGAGTACTTTTTTTTAACCATTTCCTTGCCTGATGTAACCATGTTTTTTATATACAAAATTCAACTGGAAAATGCTTTTCTTCACAAATCTATAATTTTAAATCATGAACACCACATTCTCAGACAAAGTAAAACTAAGTTCACATCCTCACATTCCAGAGGAAACTGTATGTTATTAAGACAGGAATATAATTAGTTCTACTTGTGTACATCCCTTAACAGAAAATTGGTGATTTTTTTTCAAGCAAAACAAAAGAAAATATTAAACTTATGCTACAGCTTGGACAAAAGTGTTTGGTAAACTGCTGTTAACTTTAATCTTATTGAGTATGTATTCCCAGCAATAAAGTAGCCTAATGCACCTGTTGCAAATAAAGGCTGTAGCTTATTCTGCTCTCTCCTCTTTGTCATGCGTATGTTTGGGACTGCACACATGCCCACATCTTTATGGAATGTTTCTGTTTTGAAAGAGTATAGAGGAAGCAGATTAACCCAAATCAAAATAAACATTAAATCTAATGGAGAAGGGACAGGTACCTACTGGTGTACTTTTTTTGCTTGTTTGCTTTTGTTTGTTTGCTTTCTCCTGGACGATGAAAGATCTGCCTACTTTGAGAAAAGTCATACTCTGCCTATTTAGTTTGAGATCTTCAGCAAATTTCTGCACAAAAGCCTATTGCACGCCGATGAACCAAATCACATTTTTATCTCATAACTGGGTTTATGTTTCCAATAATTATTTTGGCAGCTAAGTCAGATCAGGTTTTTTTCCTGAGGTCCTCAAGAGCTTGCTTATTCTCTGCTACATTCTAATTGAGGAGTAATGCTACCATCATCATGGAGACCTGAAAATTTCTATTTTCCATACCATATTTCTATTATTACTTATAGATGCTCACTTCCAGTGAGAGAGTTTGATCTAATCAACTATGAAACAAAACCTGTTCTCATAAGTATGAAAAAGCTATGTTATGTCTCCGTGTTTTGAATTACTATAAGCCACTATATAAGCCATGGACCATGCCCCTTTTGCACTAGGTACCGGACAAAAATCAGAACATAAAGTTGGTGACAGATATAAAAAGTTCTGGATCAAAAGAAAAAAAAAAAAGAAATACAACAAAATAAGATTGATATAGAGAGATGAGGAAGTAGAAGGAAACAATAAGTCAGTATGATGAGAAGCGATGCCAACAATACCAACTTAACTGCTGTCAGGTCTTTCATAGGCCTTTCAGCAATTGGATTTGAAGGTGGATGTTTACAGAGAGCTTCCAAGCATGAAGGGTAGCACAAAAGAAAGCATTTGAGGATGCAACAGATGAATGATGAGTATGGGCAGTATTCACTGGCCGGAGCTGGAAGGTGACAATGTGAAACAGAGTAGGAAATAATAGCCAGGTGGGCTAAACCACAAAGAGTGTGGATTGAAAAAGATGGAGTTAGGTGAGAGATTTATGAAAAGAGCTGTTATAGTCAAAACTGATGGATTTTTCTACAGGCAAGAAAAATTGAAGTCTTGAATTTGTTAAGAAGTGTTTCAATTGATTGAGAGGATTAAACCTTGCGCAAAATTTAACTATGAATATGCAAAAAAGACTGTGTCCTTAAAGAAGATGCACAGAGAAAATCTGCAAAATTTAGGTACAACTTTCACCTGAGTGATAACTTGGGTTATACACTAGTCCACAAAGGCTGGAAAATAATAGCAGAGAAAGAAAAGAAGTCTGTTTTAACCCTGTTGAACTCAGCTTACAACAAGAAATTTCAAAAGAGGTGTTGAAAAGAAGGTGGCCTGTTTTGCTGGTAAGATGTGTTGGCTCTGTGAGCTAACTGCATAAATTTCATCACTGAATTTGCATTTGTGTGAAAGATTTTCTTAAAGCTAGAGTAGCTAGGTGGACCATGCGTCTATATAACTCTTCACCACCCCCAGAAATGCAGGCTGAGGGGGGGACTTTCAAAAAAGTGGACTGGAGACAAAATTTAGTCTGGAGAAGAGGAGGCTCAGGGGAGACCTCATTGCACTCTACAATCTCCTGAAGGGAGGTTGGGATGAAGAGACGTTTGGCCTCTTCTCCCAGGCAACAAACAGGACCCAGGGAAATGGCCACAAGTTGTAGCAGAGGAGGTGTAGGTTAGACATGAGGAAAAACTATTTCTCTCAGAGAGTGGTCAGGCACTGGAATGGCCTGCCCAGAGTGGTCATGGAGTTGCCGTCCCTGGCAGTGTTCAAGAGGTGTCTGGATGAGGAGCTGCGATATATGGTTTAGTAGCTTGTGGTAGCAATGGTAATGAGAAGACAGTTGGACTAGATGATCTTATAGGTCGTTTCCAACCTTGTGATTCTGTGATTCTATGATTAAAGAAGAGACCAAGAGAACAAAGTACCTTGATTAAGGAAGGGTGGGATTTGAAAAATGTAGTTTGAAAGTAAGCTAAGGATGAATCTGAACTATATCAGGAAACAGAGGGTATAAGGAAAGAAGTCTCAACAGAGATAGATTTTGCAATTTTAGAAGTCTAACACAGATTTGGAAGAGAATTCTCAGTGGTGATTGTAAACACTATTTGTGGTTAAAGATGAAAAAGAACAGCAACACCAGGAAGGTATGAGTAGAATGCATTTTTATAAGATTGGAAAAACCAACAAAAGTACAAGCGGTGCTGGTGACTACACATTACAGGAGTTCAATAGAAGTGTCAGATGTAGTCATGTTTCAGGTACCAATCCACAGTAATTCTTGTCATGAGAGGTTGCAGCTATTTTTTTAGCTTCAGATTCTGCTCACTGAGAAAATTTGGCTTAGTAGGGTCATTCCAGGCAAAGGGACAAGGCCAGACTCTTGTGTGGCAACACGACAAGGGGAAACAGCCACTGAAGCATAGGAAGTTCCAAACAAATGTGCATAAGAACTTCATCACAAGGGTGACAGCACTGGAACAGGCCGCCCAGGGAGGTTGTAGAGTCTCCTTCTCTGGAGATATTCAAGACCCACCTGGACACCTACCTGTGCAAACTGCTGTAAGGAGCCTGCTTTGCAAAGGGGTTGGACTCAATGATCTCTGGAGGTCCTTTCCAACCCCTACAATTCTGTGATTCTGTGATTGTACTCTTATTTATATCTCACAATATATACACTTAATATACACTTGGGGGGTTGGGGGGGGAGTGAGGGGGGTTTCAGCAGTTCTCCTTTCCCTGAGGAAACCCAGGAAAGGAGAGTGACCCGACAGCAGCTGCCAGTTCTCAAGAGACAGGCTGACCGCACCCATGGCCTCACCAAAAGCCTCAGGGAGAGCTACCACACATCGCTGTGCAGCAGGCATGGAGAGGAGGAGTCAGTGTGTGTGCATCACGTGGGCCGTTCAAACGTGGAGAAACCATAAGTCATCCATTCATGTGACTGCACAGCAAGGAGACTGTGCAGTGAGTGATAAGTGCAGGGGCACCTGTTAACGGGCTGGAAACATGACATGGGCAGAACCAGCGCTGCCGGTACAGGGCAGAGCAGATCAGTCACACTTCATTTAGTGCTGGTGAGTCTGCTGGTTTGCCATGGCTGCACCCCGGTGGAAGGCTACTGCCAGCAAAAATGTGGAGACCCAGACTGAGGTCCCACAACGAGATGCCAGTGCACAGGTCTATGGCTGCAGTGAGTGCCAGAGCCTGGCCCCTGCGGTGCAGGGTGTCGGAGACAGCACTTGTATGAGATGCAACCAGCTGAATGGTTAACTGAGCTCAGTGGTTGACCTGAAGGAGGATGTGGAGAGGCTGAAAAGTATTAGGGAGTGTGAAGGAGAGTGATTGGTGGTGCCAGTCCCTACCGGCCATAAGGTCATGGCAGCCAGCTGAGGCTCCACGTGGAGCACATCACATCTGAACGCCTTGCTAACAAGTGATGGGGGGACCAGCAGGCACACACTGTTTCTGCTGCAGTGAATGCCCTGTCCTTTCCTCCCCGTGTGAACAACAGTGATGAACTGGGTACAGAGGTCAGTGACAAAAGGTCTCTGCTTGAGGATGCAGAAGCACCTCCCCAGCTGCCCCTGCAGAGCAGGTACAGTGCTTTGCAGGGACAACTGGACAATGGTGGGATGATGGTTCTCCCCTCTTGGAGGTGCCACGAAAATCAAACCAGACTACCCTTAGCACTGAAACCTCCTCAGCAAGGTCAAAAAGATGGGTCATTGTCATTGGTGACTCTCTGCTGAAAAGAACAGAAGGACTGATACATATTGACCAGACTCCCTACACAGGGAGGTCTGCTGCCAGCCAGGGGCCTGTATTAAAGATGTAAGAAAGAAACTTCCTGCCCTAGTTTGTCCCCGGATTATTATCCCCTATTGTTGTTTCAGGTAAGCAGTGATGAAATAGGAAGAACTTCCCTATGGGCTATGAAAAAGAACTTGAGAGCCTTGAGGTGACACGTAAAGGGTTCAGGAACACAATTTGTGTTCTCCTCTATCCCTCCAGTTATAGGGAATGATAAGAGACTGAACACAATGGGGCAATGGATTAATACTTGGATCTGAGCCTGGTGTGCTCAGCAGGGGTTTGGGGTTTTTTTTTTTACCTTGGCTCAATTTACATGAGATGAGGCCTGCTAGCAACCAGTAGGAGTAGCTTATCCCATCGGTGGAAAGGGGTTTTACAATGGGAATTGGAAAAGTTCATTAATGGAACTTTAAAGTAGGTATGAAAGGTGGTGGGGTTGAAATTGGGGTCACTAGAAAGGAGCCTGTATGTAATCTGCCAGTGCTTGTAGGAGAGGGATGTGCCAGTAAGGTCCCACAGTCTTGTGCCTTGGTGAAGGAGGAAGATGGCACACTTTTATGTAGGAGAACACTAGAGTTGGTGTGAGGCTGGTGGGTACAGAAACACCTGAGTATGGTCTAGAAGGTATTAGGGCTTCTCCCACTCAAAAAGGTGGCCCAGCTCAGATGCATTTATACTAATGCATGCAACATGGGTAATAAACAGGAGGGGCTGGAGACCACTGTGCAGTTGGAAAGCTATGATATAGTTGCCAACATGAAAACATGGTGGAATGACTCGCACAGCTAGAGTGCTGTGATGGATTGCTACCAACTTTTCAAAACAGATAGAGTATTTCAAGGCAGAAAAGGCGGTGGTGTAGCCCTTTATGTTAAGAAAGAATGTGAATGTATGGAAATTAATGATGGTGATGGTAGGGTTGAGATCTTATGGATCAGAATAAAAACAAAGGCCAATAAGAATGACATTATCATGGGAGTTTGCTACAGGCCACCCAACCAGAATGAAGAGGTGGACAAGACCCTTTATAGACAGTTGGGTGATGTCTTGAGGTCTCTCCTGCTTGTTCTTGAGCGGGACTTCAACTTCCCCGACATCTGCTGGAATTATAAAAGAGCAGAAGGGAAACAGACCCGGAGGTTCCTAGAGTGTGTGGGAGATAACTTCCTGACACTGTGCAGCTGGTGAAGGAGCCAACAAGAGGAAGCAAAATCCTGGACCAGCTGTTTGTTAACAGAGAAGATCTTGTGGGGGATGAAAAGGTTGGAGGCCATCAGGCTCTTGGGAGATAGAATTTATGTACTTTGCTCTTTCTCATGTGTAGGATTTCTGTCTCCTTTGTTACATTCAAGTTTAGTGTGCAAATATTGTGAACAGCAAAGTAAGTATAAAAGCTGTGGAGACTTTGATTTCTTCCTCCTTTTGACGGAATTTCCTGATCTTCTTTTGGTACCCAAATATTGTTCATTTCCTTTCCATCTGCTTTTCCAATCCAGTAAATTCTTCTCAGTTGTATGTTTGCAGAAGGAAACTTAAGATTATTTATTATTCAGGCAAAGAAACTCAGATGCAAATGTTCTCAGGTAGGCTACTTCACTGCTTTAAATCAATTTTATGAGTCACTACTGTGTCATGTAACCATGAAGATCCACGCTCCAGGACCCAACTGCAGCCTCACTGCACATGGCACAATCTACTCATTGGCCACTGGGCACAGGGCGATAATAATAAATCAGTACCTCTAGATTCCCATTTCACACATAGACAGGATTTATAGCAATACAGCTCTGTCTTGCTGCTTCTTTGTACCAGTATAAGTAGGAAGATGGCCAGTCTAGTTGTTTCTTGACTTATTTTAAATACCGTAAACTATTCTCATAGATTCTCTTAGCATCTTCATGATAACACCTAATGAAAACACTATCCAGTCTTACCAGTCTGGCAGGCTTTCCCACAGGGTGTCCATCATTTGTGCATCAGCCTGTACATGTTCCTGAAGCACAACAGAAAGCATAATGCTGGAAAAGCTTGCAAGAAACTTTCTTGTTTCCTTCATCCTTTCATAGCAGTCACAAACCTTTACCACTGATGCATAATGAATGGTACTGACTAACTGCTGTTATACATTACTTTTCAGTAATCAGTCTTTCAGAAGGAGAAATCAAAGGGAAACATTTTGTTTTAAAATGTTTTGTGAGTAGTATATTTATTCATAAGTCTTTTATGTTCATATTAGAACAAGAACCTCAGTAGAGAGAAACTGAGATTTAATTGAAGAATATGAGATCTGTGATGGCTCTTCTTTCCACGGTTGCTGTTTTACTCGTCTGGAACTGCATGAAAGCTTCTGAAAAACAATTTTACCTACACTTGAAAAAATCCGATTGTTTCAAAGGAAACTGCCTTCATCCTTTCACTTTACATAATGTTCTAGTATGCCTGAAACTCATCAAATAAAGTAAGAACCAGCAGAAATACAAAACGTGCTTGCAGTGATCAGTACCATGTAAGTAGTACTCCATACATACTGTAACATATCTTTTGAACTTAGACAATAATGTCTTTATGGCTTTATGTCAAGAATCACATTGTTGTAGTATAGGCAAAAGATGACAAATCTGAGTAATTGAGGCCAAAACATAATATTAGAGGATTAAAAGGAGTCAGTGAGACAGCTGGAGAAGTCAAAAATCATGAGCTTTGCCAGATAGGTTCTAAGGAATCCTCCCTAGAGCTGCACCAGGAGCCATGAATTCTTTGCTGGAAGACAAGATTTTGAGTATATAGTAGCAGTCTTTTTCAATCATCATCCACACTGCCAACAACAGGAATTAAAAAATCATGAATCAGACACCAAGACAACTTGGAAGTGACTTATACTTGATCATATCTGGGAAAAAAATCAGGGTTTTACACATCTTACTGAGTCTCTGAGTACTTTCATGATCCCTTTTTCTTCAAATTTCTTCAAGGATCTTGGTTTTTGTTAAAATAAAAAGAAGAGTATTTTATGATCCACTGAGTTTATAAGAAAACCTCAGATTACTGAAAGGGATCCACACAGGCCTGACTCCTCTGCAACCAAATTAGTTAATCCATAAGCAGATAGCTCCTGGAAAAAGAAGGAATAAGGCTGTGAAAATAGCAGGTAGGGAAGGAATGCTCATTTGGAGGGCATGAAATTGTCTATTGCTCTTCCTCCACACGTTTTATCACTAGGTGAACAAAGGTTGAAGAGTCAATCATTCTGCAACATCTCTAACACATTCAGTCTTCTACTGCATAGTTTGAATCAATCCAGCAAACCCTGAATTATGTGAAAACTTATTGTCATGACAAAGACTATAAAAAATGGAAAATGAGACAATTAAAGACCCCGTGACAAATTTTATAACGAGCATAGAAAATAACACAAAGGTAATCCATAGTATTATCTTTTCAAGGTTCTTCTTAGATGTTGTAAATAGGGTTTATAGTACTAGTTATTTTTTTAGCTACTTTGTCATCAATCACCCCAAGCCATTACTAAACTGTTACTTATCTGATGACAGGTAAAACGAAACTTTATTGCTGATGTTACTGAAGTTTTACGGCTGAGCATCAAGAGCTTGATAGTACCCAGTGAGAGGGAAAAAAAGCAAAGTTTGTTAAAATATTCTGTTTAAATTTTTAGTTTAGAATCATAGAATTGTTCAGGTAGGAGGGGACCTTAAAAATCATCCATTTCTACCTCTCTCCTGCCCCACTGCTGCTCCACCATGGTCAGGTTTGCTACCCACAAGATCAGGCTGCCCAGATCCACATCCCATCTGGCCTTGAACACCTAGAGGGATCAGTCATCCACAGCTTCTCCAGGCAGCCTGTGCCAATGCTTCCCCACCCTCTGAATAAAGAATTTATTTCTTACATAAATTCTAAACCTACCCTCTTTTTAGAAAAAAATTGTTAACCTTGTCCTATTATATTCCCTGATAGAGTGCCTCCCCATCTTTCCTGTAGACCTCCAGTACTTTAATACTGTAAGGCGTCTTTAAGTTCCCTTCTTTAGTGTTTTCTTAAGACTTTTTTAGGGTAAATAACCATAGTTGTCTCAGCCTGTCTTTATAGGAAGATTGCTCCAGCCTTCTGATCATCTTCATGTCTGTCCTCTGGGCCCAGTGTAACAGGACTGTGTTTTTCTTATGCTAGACATCCCCAAGCTGAATACACAACTCTAAATGAGATCTCCCAAGAGCAGAGTAAAGAGAAAGAATCACTCTCTTTTGATGCAGCCCAGGATATGCTTACCTTTCTTGTCTATAAGTGCACGTTTCTAGCTCATGTTGACTTTTAAAAACATGTATACTCCCAAGTCATTCTCAACAGTTCTGCTCTCCATATATTTGTTTCCTAGCCTGCATTCATACTCAGAATCACTCTGACCCAGGTGCAGGACCAATCACTTGGACTTTTTGAAAGGCATCTTTTTCTTACAGGCCCACCTCTTGAGTCTGTCAAGGTCCTTCTGGATGTCATCCCTTTCCTCCATCATCTTGACTGCACCCCTAGGCTTGGTGTCACCTACAAACTTGTGGAGAGTGCACTCAATCCCCTGTCTGTGTCACCAACAAAGATGTTAAATTATGCTATTCCCAGTACAAACCCCTGAGGAACATCCCTTGTCACTGGCCTCCACCTGTGCATTGAGCTACCGACCGTAACTCTTTGAGTGCAAACATTCAGCCAGTTCCTTGTTAACTGAGTGATCCATCCATCAAATTAATGTATCCAGGCAGATGATGTCAGTTATTCTTTCCTTATCCACCAACACTATAACCCTGCCGTAGAAGGTCACAGATTTGTCAGGCATGATGTGCCCTTAGTGAAGCCATGCTGGCTGTCACCAATAAACTCTCTGTTATCCATATTTCTTATCATAGTTTTAGAAGGATCTGCTCTAGGCATGGAAGTGTGGCTGACTGGTCTGTGGTTCCCCAAGTCTTCTTTTTTCCCCTTTTTGAAAATGGGGGCTATGTTTTCCCTTTTCTGGCTATTGGGAACTTCAGACTTCGCAAATATGAGAAGTGGCTTAGCAACTTCATCTACCAATCCCATTGGATGCATCTCGTCAGGTCCCATCAGCACATGCAACTCCTTAGGTTGTCTTGAACTGGATCTTCTCCTAGAGTAGGCAGTATTTTATTCTCCCAGTCTCTGCTTCTGGATTCTGTGACTTCAGTGGTGCAGCTAGAAAAATTTCTGGTGAAGACTGAAGCAAAAATTTGTTGAGTACTTGTCTCCTCCATATCCATATCCCAGGTAACCAAGTCTCCTCCATATCCATATCCCAGGTAACCAGGACAGGATTTATGTTTTTTCCCAAGTTTTTCTTTCAGCACAGATGTGCTTACAGAAGCATTTCTTCTTGCCTTGACATCCCTGGCCAGACTAAAATCTATCTGGACTTTAGTTTTCCTAATTTGCTGCCTGCCTGCTTGGGGCTGAGGTTGCTCACCTTTTTTCTCATGGTAATTTTTTTTTTTTTTTTCTCGAATCCTTTGAACTGAGGAAGGGAAGGAAAGGAAAAAAGAGAAGATAGTTGACCTTCTAGTTGTCATTCATGACTGACAGCTTTTTTTTGTTGTATGTTGGTTATACTGGAGCAATCATTTTGTTGTATTGCCCTCTGACACCAAGAGAAACATAGATTTTAAGCAACTACTCTGTTATGACGGATGTATAATTATTTTTATATAGGTTTCTAGCATGTGCAGGAAAATGTTACAGGAACCATTACTTGAAATTAAGATATTTTTATGCCACTAATCCTTATTATTAAACCTCAGATTTCTGCAAGAATTCCATTTCTTTGTTTAGCTTTGATACTAGTTACTAAACATATAGTCATATCTCAAAGACAGATAGAAGAGAAAAACAATGAATATCATTGTGCCACTAAGTAAAGAAGAATCCTGAATTTGTGAATTGTACTAAACACTATTGAAATGGAGGCAAATTGCTAATTAAATATATCTAGGTTTATCTGTTGGTGATGGATTCTTCAAAACATGTATCTTACCCAATCTTCTGTTCTAGTTCGGCATGAAATGAAGCTGGCTGAATTTCAACACAGTCTCTCCCCGAAAACAAATTTTAAATATACTGCAATTTTATTTTTGCATCATATTTCTTTCTTTGAATGAAGAAGACCAAAAATCAATCATACATATATCTGGGATTTAGCTGCTTCAGATAGAGGTCAACTGAATAAAAGCTGGCTTGCTATTAAAGAAAATCTACAATGCCAAGGTAAATGTTTTAAGCAAGCAGTTTTTAAAATACTGATTTTAATAAGATGTGTGACCCTGATGCTTGCTATTTAGTCTTGCACATCTTGCTAACATTAGCTTTTCTAAACTTGGCCAGCAGAGAAGCTACTGTTATTTGCTTCAGCAGCAGAAGTACATATTAAGTTTCTTCGTATAGCAATTTCTCAGCATCCTGAAGTTCTGTTCTTCTTCCTGACCCAGTGACGAGATCAGCATTCTGTTATATCTAGTTGAAAATTAAGTCCCCTAGTGCCTCATTCTAGAATTCTGAATTTCAGCAATTGTAGTTGTTCCTTTGTAATTTACCAGTGATATACACATATGACATGATGTAGTCCTTAAAATGGTGTCTCTTCCCTTTGTTTTCTGTAGCATTTGAATGTGTGCAAGCAGAAAATACCAAATAGAGATGCTGTGTGAAAATCAGTATGTGCAGAAGACAACAAACCTTACAGTGCTTCAAGTATCCGCAGGAGCTGAAGTGGGATTATTGTTGGAAAACGTACTTTGAAAGATAGAATCATAGAAAGATAGAATCATAGAGTGGCCTGGGTTGAAAAGTATCCCACAGATCATCTAGTTTCAACACCCCTGCTACGTGCAGGGACGCCAACCACCAGGCCAGGCTGCCCAGAGCCACATCCAGCCTGGCCCTGAATGCCTCCAGGGATGGGGCATCCACAACCTCTCTGGGGAACCTGTTCCAGTGCACCACCACCCTCTGACTGAAAAATTTCCTCCTAATATCTAGCCTACACCTCCCCTGTTTAGGTTCAAAACCATTCCCCCCCGTCCTATCACTATCCACCCTTATAAACAGTTGTTCTCCCTCCTGTTTATATGCTCCCTTCAAGTACTGGAAGGCCACAATGGTCTAAAATGTATGTATAAAAAGACAATTTGTACAAAATCCTGTGAATGCTGAATTCTGTGGGAGCTTTACCATTTAAACAACTCAGCCAATCCTTAGCCCCTGGCAAGTGGTGCCCAAGGAGACTCAGAGATGGTAGATGGCAATGAACTAATCCTGAAACTGTTTGAAAATGTTTTCTTACAGAGACACATTGGATGCAAAAACGTTTTACCAAATGCAATCTTAGGTAACATTCTGTGATTGGTACTTCATTGCACATTAGCTCCTGTTTCAACCATGTCATTCATTTTGTAGAATGCACTTATCATTGTGCTGTTTTTTGTGACTCATGTAGTTTAGAGTGACAGTGCAGTGAGGTCAGATATGCTGAGCAGACAGAGGATTGCACAAACATTTATGTGCTTCCTGTCACAGTATTTGCAGCTCCTTTTGAGGCACATGCCAGTCCACTACATAATTCACCTTGTGAGATTTTTTTTGACGGAGGACTTGTGGTTTTTGTTCACAGAAACTTATGGTTTCCTTCATGTGCTGCTCTACCACTGCTTGTTTGCACCTGAAAGCTCAAAACATTGTAAGTCATGCTCAGTGATCATCAAGATGACCTCTCGAATAATCTATGAATACTTAGGACTGGGAATTTTCCTGAAAATTTTTTTTGTGCGTTTAAAATTGTTTAAAAGTGTTTAGTCTATCATGGACAGAAGTTCTTCTAGTGATGATGGTTTTTATTAGGAAAAAAATATTCTATGAGTAGAATTTGTGGTGAAAAAAAGAGAGTGAAGAGGCATCATTTATGAGTTTATTTATTCTTTCACTATGAAAAGGCAAAATTTAACCTCTTATATCTAAAGGAAAACAAATGTTTGAACAATTTGTACCATGAGTCACCTGATTCAGAGGAGTAATCAAGAAGTGTCCTTGCATAGTAGTTCTAATGATCTACTTAATATTGGACCTCCACATAAGAAATATTAAAGAGCTAATGTATGGCATAGATTATAAAGAAAAGTTCATTTTGGAAACTGAAAATTCACTGTGTTGCTTGCGACAAAACATCATGAAATAATGGTTGGATTCACAAGTAGCTCAAACGTGATGTCTCATGCTGGGACCATGAAGAGATTTAGGTGTGTCCTGTGCCTATTTTTGACAAGTCAGAAGTATATCAAATGAGTGCCTTGGCAGTACTAGATTAGACATACTAAGAGCCTAACCTACGGAATGATTTGAGGTCCCCACCTGTAGAAATGAAAATGCATAAATGCCATAACTCTTCCTGTGCTCTGTAGCACAGGCAGCTCCACTGCAGTACTTCACACTGCCATTTGCTGTCTGATATGTCTAATCGGCCTCAACTATCCAGTCTCTTGATATGATTCATTTTCTTTGTATGTGTTTGTCCTCACTCACAATTTTGCTACTTTACATAGAGAAGAAATTATTTCCCCTGCTGGAATACAAATACTGGAAAATGTACTGAAAAGTGCAGAAAGTGATATTTGAAAACAGTGAAATTAGTTAGCTTGTAAGAACTCCTAGGGTTTTATACATCATAAGTGCGTAAAGGAGATTCTATTTCTTGCAGTTTGTTTGGATATCTCTGTGATTTTTGCTTTTCTCTCCACCTTTACATTGGTTTTGCAGTTAACCTTCAGTCATGAAATGACTTTCCATGCCTTCCAATTTAACTTTTATCTGCTTGTTTTCCTCATTATCTGCTTAGCTGTTCCTGATACTACTTTCTTCACAGCTCTGACAAATACTATGTTTTTAGCAAAACTATTAGCAATTCTGATCTTCTCATTGTTCTTACTTTACAGTATAAATGAAGGAAATAAAAGAATAAGCTTTCAGCACTTATAAGTGCAGAGATATACTAAAAATTTCAACTTAAAGAATGTATAAGCCTGAAGTTTATGAAGAAAGCTGGGGGTATATTTAGATTAAGATATCCTTGTTCCTGATCATCTAGACTGGGAATGTAATTCAGACCACGGTTTCTTTCAACAGAGATTCCTGGATGTTCTTTCAGCAGAAACAAAATTTCATGGGTAAAGAAAGGAAGAAAGCGTATGATCTCTTATGCCCTTATAAAGGCCTGGAATATGGTTAAGAGATGGACTTGTGCATGCAGCATGCTTAGTCAAAATAACCACTCATGTCCTTACGTAGATTTTCTGTCCTGACCACCATCTCTACATGCATCTGTCCCAAAAAATTGCCCTCACATCTGGTATCTGTCCTAAATACCTTTACCTACATAATCTGATAATGAAAATTCCTTTACTTTAAATTAGTTTAAAATTCAAACAGCTTCTTAATAGATGATACTGAAATGCAGTTTTTCCACTGTTTGTTTTTGGTAAAACATCCTTCATAATTATTGCTGGGGAGGAATAATTGCATGCACCAGTACAGGTTGGGGGATGACCTGCTGGAGAGGAGCTCTGCGGAGAGGGACCTGGGTGTCCTGGTGGACGACAGGTTGGCCATGAGCCAGAAGTGTGCTCTTGTGGCCAAGAGGGCCAATGGCATCCTGGGGTGCATTAAAAAGAGCGTGGCCAGCAGGTCGAGGGAGGTGATCCTCCCCCTCTACTCTGCCCTGGTAAGGCCTCATCTGGAGTACTGTGTCCAGTTTTGGGCTCCCCAGTACTAAAAAGACAGGGATCTCTTGGAAAGAGTCCAGCGGAGGGCCACAAAGATGGTGAAGGGCCTGGAGCATCTCTCCTATGAGGAAAGGCTGAGTGAACTGGGTCTGTTTAGCCTTGAGAAAAGAAGACTGAGAGGGGACCTGATCCAGGTCTATAAATATCTAAGGTGTGGGGGGCAGAATGGCGAGGCTGGACTCTTTTCAGTGGTGAGTGGAGACAGGACAAGGGGAAACGGCCGGAAACTGCAGCATAGGAAGTTCCGCACAAATGTGCGCAAGAACTTCTTTACAGTGAGGTGACGGAGCACTGGAACAGGCTGCCCAGGGAGGTGGTGGAGTCTCCTTCTCTGGAGATGTTCAAGACCTGCCTGGATGCCTACCTGTGCGACCTGGTGTAGGGAACCTGCTTTGGCAGGGGGGTTGGACTCGATGATCTCTGGAGATCCCTTCCAACCCCTACAATTCTGTGATTCTGTGATTCTGTGATTGCTAAGACCTCTGTTCCTCCTTTCTGAAGTATTCTGTTAGCAAAGAGGTGATACTGCTGTCTTCTGTCAATATTTTGTTGTTGCTTTGCTTATAGTTGTTTTGTATTTTTTTTCTTCCCACTTACCTTTGGGGATTTCTCAGATGATGTCTGAAGGAGATACTCCATGGGTGAAAGGTCTGCCACTCTGTTCATCTCTAAATGTGTTGAGACTGAGGTTGTTCCTTTGCTGATGCTTTGTTCCTCATAAAACACAGAGTGACAGTAGTACAACACATATAATATTCTTGATCATTTTTGTGCTCCACCTAGAAGACAAGTATTCAGGTATTCTACCACCTTTGGTCCCAGTGCTACTAACTCCAGACCTAGCACAGCACAAGAAGAACAAGCAAGTTCTCTGTTTTGCTGTGTCTTCCAGATACCAGGTCTGTTGTGCTTTATTTTTGTCTATTTTTACAAAGGAAATCATATCATAGAATCATAGAATGGCCTGGGTTGAAAAGGACTGTAATGGTCCCGTATTTTTAACCCCCCTGCTATGTGCAGGGTCGCCAATCCCTAGACCAGGCTGCCCAGAGGACAGACCATCAACATATAATGATCATATCAATGCTAGGCACTTAGGCCCCCATTTACTTTGGGAAAGTCTTCACAATTCAGCATTAGCAAATGGATTTTCTAAGGCAGTTACTGCAGCATTGTCTTTTCTTTTCCCTGAAGGCAATGGTCTACAAAACCATTTTGTGAATTTATCTTGAGATTTTTGACTAAGAGACTTTCAGTGAAGATTTAGTGTTTTATAGACACAAAGGTTTCAGACTTTGAGTAGAAAAATGAAACATTCCTGACAACAAATAAAGAAAGCACAGGAGACTGGTCCTGAAAGAATATTTTTTCTCCCAGATACTGTTTTCAATATAAAACTGCTTTTGCAAATAAAAAAAATAAAATGCAGGCAATGTTTTGGAGACCTTAGAAAAGCCAGATCAAGAACTATACAGATATATCTTATTTACCTCCGAACATGGCTGGAGAGCTTGGTATTTCTTTTATACAAGGATGTCTGTTACACTGATCTGCCAACTGAAGTTAACAAAATACTCCCACTGGTTTCACTGTGTGATAGATTGAGCCCTGAGGGCTCTGCGTGGTTGTGCAGTCGAGTGCTGACTAGTTGGGTGTGTGTCTGCTCGCTTCTAACCCATCTAACCTTGCCACACAGAGAGTGTTGGTAAGCCACATAATGCAGAGCATGTAAAACTAATTTTCAGTAGAATATAGCCCTTGTGGGTAAATAATTTAATTCTCCTCCCCCAGGTACTGTGTTAGAAACAATATTCGGCATAAACTGACTGTATAGATAGCCTGATTGTAAAGCAAGATTAATATGAAAAGGCAAGAAGTCTGTAATAAAACCTACTAACTTAAATCATCCACATTTGTATACAAGCATTCATATTTAGCAACAGTCCCAAGGCTGAGATTAAAGCTGTTTGGTAGGTTACTTCAAGGCCTTTTTATTGCTAAATCTTATTATGTCTCTAAAATGTAGAAATTAATCACCTGTCATCAAAGCTACAGTGGATTATTGACTTCTAAATGTCTCTACAAAGTGATTCATGACAGAATGAAACAGAACACTGAACTAGCGCTGAAATTCTTTTTGCATGTGATAAAAAGGGTCTATTAAAAGTGTTTGAACAAATGCTGGCTATTAGGTAATCATCACAAAGGATTTTGTTATCAAAATGTGGTGCTTCTTGAATAACCTTATTCACTTAAATAGATTTGCAACACCAATCCTCTAATGGGAAAGTTATCTGGAGAATTTAGCTCGTTCACATCTGAGAAGCCTGATGGTAGGCAAATTGGAGCAGGATTTTCTGAGCTACCTTCGAGTCAGTGATGGTGAAAAGTGTTTTTTTTTTTTTTTTTAAATTCACTCCGAGGCTTTGCAACTGCAAATCATATCAGTGTTCCAATTCAGAATCACTGGGTTGTCACAGGAAAATTTCTTTTGATTTGGATATTTTGCCATATGTTCATTGTTGGTTGTTCTTTAAAATTTGTCAAAAATACCACAAGGATGTGCTACTGAGGGCTTTTGATTGAGCCAGAATGTTCTTGAAGGGTTGATAGCTGCCCCATTTAGTTATAGCTATTATGTGTCCAGATAGATGTGATTGTGTGCTGTAATCTGGGGATTTGAAGTGTGTTTGCAGGCATTTACAGAAGAAATCTTTAGATCCCATACTGCTCCAGCTAAATCTGTGTGTGTCCTACACAAAAAGGCTTCTAAAACTCATAGAATCATACAATAGCCTGGGTTGAAAAGGATCACAGTGATCAACTAGATTCAAACCCCCTGCTATGTGCAGGGTCCCCAACCACCAGACCAGGCTGCCCAGAGCCACATCCAGCCTGGCCTGGAATGCCTCCAGCGATGGGGCATCCACAGCCTCCCTGGGCAACCTGTTCCAGTGCGTCACCACCCTCTGTGTGAAAAACTTCCTCCTAGTATCTAGCCTAAACCTCCCCTGTCTCAGTTTAAAACCATTCCCCTTGGTTCTATCACTATCCACCCACATAAACAGTTGTTCCCCCTCCTGTTTATATGTTCCCTTCGAGTATTGGAAGGCCGCAATGAGGTCTGCCCTGTGCCTTCTCTTTTCTAAACTAAATCAGAAAAGAAGTCTTCTGCACAGAGAAAGAGATACATATTTTGTCCCCAAAAAGGAAAACACTAAAGATAATTTCTAAAAAAAGCAAAAACCGGCAAGCATGTTGATTCTGGATGAATATCCTAGGTGTTTTGCAGTCACGTTAGCTCAAGCTTGCCTACATGCACTATAGGACAGAAATTCACCAAGATTTTGCTTAGAATCTCTTTTATTTCTAAAACCAGGTGGAGGAAAATGAAAGAATATATCTTTAGCAAGACCAAATATTGTGCTTTTCATTATGAGACTGGGCATAATGGAGGCTGTAATTATGAGGAATAATGAAACAGGTTTTCTTTTTTTGCTTTAGTTTACATTTAAACCAGAATTTCTTTCTACTTGTGTTTTTATTACCCTTTATCTATAAGCTGTCAGACTTAGCAGCCAAATACCTGGCATTCCTACAGTCATCCTGCCTTGTCATAACTTCCAAAGGGCTCAGCATCTTCCTCTATACTTTCTTTCTATTGATTTGTAGAGGAAAAAGGTGATGACATTGATTTGGATACAAATGAAAATATTTCTGATGGCACCATGTGAAGTCAGACAATTTGGGCACCTAAAATGATTGCCCTTGCTCAATCTGACCTGCTCAGACAGGGATCTTTGTGTACATGTGTCTTTGCCTGCTTCTTATGCCTGCAATTGGTCCTTTTGGAAGTATTGATTGCGTGAAGGGCTTTCCCCCTTGCTCTCTGTCAGCTTTTTTCCTCTTTCCTCACTGTTGTGACTGGATAGTTTGTTTTGAAGTCCTGCAATTAAACTGTGGTTAAGGCTATTATATGAAACTTCCTCAGATGTGCATGTGTGCTGTACACACATACTAGTGTGTGTTTATGGTCCCTGCAAAGACTCCAGATTACTGATAGAGTTTAAAAAAGTGTTCATATGTGGACATGCCAGTTTTTTCTGTCCTTATCTCTGCCTTTCTCTGTTTAACTGACGTTGCTGTGTTTAATAATTGAATGCAGATTTAAATGTTTCTGTTAGTGTGTTTTTATGAAAGTGCTTGTGGTGTTTCCAGCTGATGCACATTTCCAACAGTTACAGTAGCACTGTGTGGGTCACGGGTTTTGGTTGGAAGATAGCTCTGAAGATCATCTAATGCAGCCTTCTGCTCACTATGTACTATTGCCAAGAGTGGAGCATATCAGACAGGACTTTGTCTCATTGAGTGCTGAAGATCTCAGAATGGTTTGGCACAAATGGTTGGGGTAAACTGTTGCCTCTAAAAATTTTCTTCTAATGCTCATCTTGAATTTCCCAAACAACGACCTAAGGCCATTGGCCTTTCTTACTGGCTGCTACTGACAGAAGTTTGGCTCCATCACCTGCATAGTATCTCTTGTAGCAGTTGTAGGTTGCTTGGTCACCCCTAAATCTCCTCTTTACCGCACTAACTGAAATGAACTTCCTAAATCTCTCTTCATAAACTGTAGGTCTCTGACCAGATTTGTTGCTGTCTACTATAATCTTGGGATCCCTCTTCAGTTACATCGTGTCTACTTTGGGGAACGTACACTAGACACTGCATTCTGGGTGCAGCTTCCTTACCCAAGCTGTGTGCAGGACTTGTTGCTCCTAATGCAACCAAGGATGTTTTTGCTTCGCTTATGGTGAGCTACACTCTTTGCTCACTTTGATAGTGTCTATTGAAAACTAGTTTGGCATTAAAGTTCAGCAGGGCTGTCCATTGGATAGTTACAACTTGGCTTGCACTGATATATGGAGTTATTCAACCACGAACAGAACCTTGCAGTTTTTCTTTATGAACTTCAGGAGATTTTTCTTGGCCCAGTCCTCAAATTTATCAGAGAGCTTCTGGATCAAAGCTCAGCCATTCACTGTGTCAGCAACTCTCTCCAAATTTATTTGCAGATTTGCTGAGGATGCAATCTGTGTCACTGCCCACATTATTGAAGATGTTGAAAATCCTGGAGTATGTTGCTTGTTACTGGACATCAGCCATATGTTGAAGCACTGATCACTATTCCTTGGGCATGCTAGTACAGTATTCAGCACACTTGACAGTCTAGCCTGGACAATATTGCAATTAATACAATGTACTGTCTCCTTAGGGATATTTTAGAATAGATAGCAACATGGAAATATCAACAACTTAACATGTAGCATGTGTGGCCAGTGATGAATTCTGTGACCACATGGATCTCGTGCTCTATTCAGTGCAGTTCTGGTTAATCTTGGGGCTGAGAAACAATGCCACTTTAAAGCAAGTATGATAAAAGAAAATAATCCTCCTAATTTTCTCCTCAAAAAATTATTGCTAGCTGTCAAAATAGGTACCCATTTTCATGGAACCTGGGGCTCTGTTAAGGTGAATAGAAGCTTACCCGTGCATGTAGGGTTATATATATTTTTTCCTAAAATCTTTATGGTTAATATTAGCAAAAACACATCACACTACATAGCTATCTTGTGACAATGATGTAGAAATGTAGATGAAAGTAAAAGTTGCTAAGATTCAGAGATGAATGACAGACATCATAGCTAACTACTATCTGGGCCGAACTGCAAAATTCGTTTCTTCACCATTTAAAATAAACCACACATGCTATCTGGAAGCCTTGTAATGATAGTTCCAACTTCTTTTGCACTTTCAGACAAAATAATTGAAGTATACTTTGTCTGGGTAGCCTGGTAGTTGTTGGTGACTGCACATAACAAGGGGGTTGAAACTAGATGACCATTGTGATTCCTTTCAACCCAGGCCATTCTATGATTCTATGATTTTGAATAAACATCAACTCCTTCTCTTAGAAATATGCTAGGAATATGTTCCTGCTTATCTTACGAAGCTATGATTTTTAACTTTAGCTTTAATTCAAAAGGTTGGTAAAAAAAAATTCTGCATAAAAGCCAAGGTGTGAATTCAGTACTGGCCTATGACTACACAGGTGCAACAACGTGGTGTGCTAGCTGAAGCTGATTTGAAGAACACCTGGCTTTGTCACTTTGCCAATCTACAAGCTGGCTAGAGAGTTTGGTCTACAATGAGTGTGGTTCAGAAATTCAGGGGCTGTTATTACCTGTAATTACTTCTAGTTCTTCTAGAGTCTTCTGCATTTTTATTTATTTATTTATTTTTTTCTGATAGGTTCCCTCTTTCCCGGATTTTGGTTCCTTTTTTCTTGTGGACATCAATAAAAGCTGAAGAAGTAGAAAAGAACAAAACACTATAGACATTCTTCTCCTCACTGTGTCTTCTCAGTTTGTCTGCAATAACACACATATGGAAGAGGAAAACAATCATAGAACCATAGCATCATAAGGGTTGGAAAAGACCGCTAGGATCATCTGGCCTAACCATCAGCCCATGACAGCCGTGGCCACTAAACGACATTCCTCAGTTCCACATCTACACATTTATTGAACACCTCTAGGGACGATGACTCCACCACCTCCCTGGGCAGCCTGTTCCAATGTCTCACCACTCCTTCTAATAAGAAATTCTTTGTAGTATCCAACCTGAACCTCCCCTGGCATATCTTGAGTCCATTACCTGTCATCTCAACATACATGGAAATGGTCACTGGTATGGGAGCAGGAAAAGATCACAGGAAGATCATGTAAGGGGCTAGGGACATACTTAGTTATCCACCAGAACAAAAAGAAAGATAAAGCAAACCATAGTGTGATGCTGAAACTTACCCCCCTTCCCTTCTTAAGTATGAAAAGTGGACAAACCCTGAAGGTTGCAGTGATAATTATAGCCCACTTGCCTACCTTGGCTCCCATGGCTGCTTTCACTGCTGGTTGAGTTGGCTCTCAGATTCGACTTCAGAACCATTCAGTGTCCTCTGAGCAGATATGCTCCCTGTGGATTCATACAGATAATCAAGATCCATCATACCTGTTCTTGTATGAAGCAGAGAATTTTTGTAGAGAGTTTGTATCTATGAGAAATCAGATCCTCCACACTGAACATATTGTGCTGGTTTCACTCACAGCCATGCCATCAGAAAGCTCTTTCCAGCAAGACCCATCACAAGAAACAACTTGAGACAGAATGAGGATGGTTACAATAGTCTGGATGACTTCCAAGTGATATTTTCCTCACTGAATGGATGTACGTGCATGTATGTGCATCTGTTCAGGAGAACTGGACATTTTTGTTACTCCGAAACATTTGTATACCCGGCAAATGAATGTATATAAAATTGCTTATGATGAGAATGACAGGAAATCTCATTTTGGTCTTTCATATGAAAATGGGGGTTGTAAAGGATCCTTGTGCTTTATTCTGTAATATAAAGCTGATTGCTAATATGTGCAAGAAAAACTGGAGCAGGTAGTGACTTACTGAAATGTCTTTTGAACTAATAAGCTTCATGAAAAGTTTTGTAAAATACTTTGTGTCTGGAACATTTATTATTGTCTGATCTGTGATGGATTAGTTACTACATATCAGGTGAATTTATTGTGAAAACGATTATAAATTAGGATTTGCAGTTACATGTCAGAGAATCATAGAATCACAGAATGGCCTGGATTGAAAAGAATCGCAATGATCATAGAGTTTCAAGCCCCCTGCTGTGTGCAGGGTTGCCAACCACTAGATCAGGCTGCCCAGAGCCACAACCAGCCTGGCCTTGAATGCTTCCAGTACTGGAAGACCACAATGAGGTCTGCCTGGAGCCTTCTCATGGGGCAAAAATCCCTTGCAAACTTGTACTTAATTCCAAACATTATTCAGAGACCAGATTCCTTATTAAACAATGGAAGAAGGGAGGCACTGAAGAGAGCCTTTAAAACCCTCCTCTATGCATTGTTATCTTCTTGTTCCGGGGAGATCTCATTGCAGCCTTCCAGTACTTGAAGGGGGCATATAAACAGGAGGGCGTACAACTGTTTATGAGGGTGGATAGAGATAGGACAAGGGGGAATGGTTTTAAACTGAGACAGGGGAGGTTTAGGCTAGATACTAGGAGGAAGTTTTTCACACAGAGGGTGGTGACGCACTGGAACAGGTTGCCCAGGGAGGCTGTGGATGCCCCATCCCTGGAGGCATTCCAGGCCAGGCTGGATGTGGCTCTGGGCAGCCTGGTCTGGTGGTTGGGGACCCTGCACATAGCAGGGGGGTTGAAACCAAATGATCACTGTGATCCTTTTCAACCCAGGCCATTCTATGATTCTATGATTTTTTGGATAAAGAAGAATCTAGCTTCCTATATAATGAGAAACGCCCTCAGACCTTACCAATCTGGAACAAGAGGCCTGGGTTTTTGCAGCATAATGGACATTCAGGGCACCTTTCCCCTCTAATCCTAAAATGGCAGATTGGGAAATGGTTTTCACAATAGACTCTAAATCACTGTGACCCCTTTCTAATTATGGTATGCCTGTCTCAGTCTTGATACAGCACCTTTGCAAAGACGTTCTGCGGGCAGTGCAGCACAAAGGTGTAGTTCATGAATGACTTTACTAAATGTAATTGTATTATGCTGGTGTAAAATATGTATAAGTGAGATCATATTTGGGTTCATTAAATTAACTGATAGCTACCTTAACATCTCGTAGTCTCATGGCATCTGGCACTTAGATACATGTATTATTAGATGAGACAAGAGTGGGGATGTATTTGTCTGTTTACTCACAGTTCAGTAGTTCAAAGGAGAATTTCTGTGAATCTGTTGTACATTTTTTGTGTCCCCTGGGTCACATTCTCCCTTATTTTCCCTACACTAACCATTGTAGCGTCTCTGATGTCAAATGAGTTTCTTGTCCAGAGAGTGGTGCTCTCTGCTGAATAGTAGATTTATGGAGAGTAAGATTTGGCCTCTCGTCCTTACATTCTTTTCTTTATTTCTTTTCAAATTAATTTCTCGCTTTGCTTTTGGCGGCATATTTGGCGACCCTCAAATCCTTTTGCAGAGCTGCGTTTTCACTGGTAACATATGGCTGTCTAAGAGGTGGAGCAGACACTCTACAAATGAGAATTTGCCTTTGGGTCTTTTCCTACTTCACCTTCTGTGAATTTGGCTGTTGCACTTATTGTTCTAATCAACTCATCTTCTTCCAGCACATTTGTGATGTGTCTGAACAAGTTTAGAGGATTGTAACAAAGTGAAAAGCCCCCATGCACAGCTTTATGGATTCATGTTCTGTACTCCCCTTATCTCTCCTTTCCCTCTCTTACTACGTTGGTTTTTTTGTTCATAATACATTTTCAGGTGTGGCAGTATCTTTTTCTTACCTCCTACCAGACTATCTATGCTCCTTCTCCAATGCCTTTCATCACTGATCTTTGTAAAACCACAAACTTTGCCTCAAGCTTGTATCACCGTTTGGATGTAGTATAATTGTCTCCTATTTCTTTAGAGTAGTATTGGTGGGAAAGACTTTGAGTGTCTCACCAATAGTTCAGGAGAGCCTCACCAGGCTGCATAAGTAGGGTGAGTTGGGGATTACTTTGTATTACAAGACCCGTGCCAAATAACTTGTGAATTTGGCCCACTACCTTTGTACATGCATACAGCATTAAGCACAGAACTGTAACTTGATAGACAATAAGATAATGGATGCCTTAAAAATACCTATGACAAATTCAATACAAGATTTGAAATACAGGGTGAGTGGAAAGGTGAAGTGTTTGTGAAAGTCTTAAATCTCAAGCTGACCTTTTTTTTTACCCACAGGACTCGCCGTTGCTACTTCTGTGCTGCTCTGTGGTTGCTTTAATTTATATGACTAATGACATGAAAGATGTAAAATCTGTAAAAATACAGTGTTTGGCTGCTTAAATTAAGTTTATGAGTTTTTCTTAAGCCTGCCAAACAACTTAAATATTTCATGGCTTTCACGGGCTACAGTTCTAATATTTATAACTCTTGTGTGAAGATTTCAAAAATTATAATTACAACTCCCAGGATCCCAGATATAGCAGATGTTCAATATTTTGTACAATGTTGGCAGAAATGCTTTTCATGCTCTTTTTGATCTCAGTACCCCATCCCCTTGTATTGTATCTGCTACAACACACTGCTGATAAGAGAGTTTATTGTTATTTCCCTGTAAAAGACTATAGGGCAGATTCAAGAAGGCATATGAAGGAGAGTGAAGGGTGATTCAGTCCTAATGAGTAATGAGGAACCCTGTGTAATGTATTTCTCAAGTGCCGCCCTCTTAAATGGCAACTAGGGTGTCTCTCATTGCATATATCCACACTGGACGTATGGAGTTAATGTGAGCCTTGCATTTTAATATACCTCCTATACCTCTTTGCCCCATTCTCTGGTACTGATGGATCGTGTCATTTCCCATTCTCTCTTGTATATTCATCCCCATGGTGCCTGTGTTCCCTCCATGAGGATGCAAGAATAGCCTTATTTGAATCAGATATCAAAGCCCATTCATGTGTTTTAATCAGAGAGTTGATGTGTGAGTTAAAATTACAGCACTGATTGAGTTTTCCAATGATCTGCTTGTACAGAAGAGAAATAAACCTCAAGCAGCTGGGCTTGTCTCTGGGCTTTGCCACATTTTAGTGATATTTTTTTCCTTGTTATTGTAATTGAGCTCTTTTCTTAGAACTGTATATAGGTGCTCAGTAAAACAGTTAAATAGTTAAACCTCACTGTCACTCAAATGATTGCCCCATGTTTACAGTGCTGTAACTATAATCAGACTGTACTTTTTACAGGCAGATTTTAATGTGGTCCACAAATGTTTTAAAAAAATGAAATCAGTAGGTTAATATATTATCTGCAATATTACTGTAAATGTGTGGCAGTAGCAAATAGATAGTCCTTACATAAATGAAATAAATTTTGATTATACAATCATTCATTTAAATCACAATTAGGAATGTACAGAATACATTAGTATTTGCAGTGTTTTTTAAGGATACCCTATAAAAAATATGGGCTATGTATGTGGTATTTGATGTTCAGTAATACCATAAAAATATCTGTGGTAATATAAAAAATTAGATTGAAAACATAATGAAACTTGAAACAACATCATTTAATGATATATGGATGTCTTCTATTATTCATGTCCATAATACAATTGTAAGAAAACTAATATACCAGACCTTCAGGCAGTTATGTTGTTATGTGTTGAAGGTGTTTTCTGCTTGTTTGTTTCTTTCTTTTGAGGTTTCAAACAATGAACAGTGAATTTGGAAAACAATTAAATCTGTAGTTCAGATAAAATCTAAATATAAGGTGGATCAAACTCTTGAAGCCTAATGAGATCATCTGGAGCAGAAAATGATAACTATGTAAAATGTCATCTCCAAATTGGTGACATCAGATCTGATAAAGATTCTGTGGACAACAGTCAGCTATAGGTGGTTACATGACAGCTAATGTTCAGTTCATTTTGTGAGCTTGAACTCTACTACTAGAGCAGTATATCAGAATTAAAGCACTATTGCTTAGAGAATGTTGAAAAGTAATGTTTTCTATACTATATGTCAATTGAGTTTACAAAAATTGTTCTAGGGACTGTACAGGTAACTGAAGATGCACATTCAGTCATGTATTTTATATTTGTCTCCTAATAGAACACCATGGAAATCAATCCGTTATGGAATTGGATGTGTAGAACCGTTGCAAAGCTTTTTGGCATTGCAGTCAAACATCCTTTCATTGGTTTCCCTTTCCCATCACCATCCTTTTACAACTCTTGGAATTACATTTTCTAACTTTGTATGTATGGAAAGGGTAAACCTTTTGCTTCTTTAAGCTACACATTTATTCCAGCACAGATATAAACATTGATATTTGCTTTGCTGCAGTTGCAGTACTTTGAATACTGTGATTTTAATACCCAGCATTGTTTGCAACAGAAAATGTCTTCTGAGCTGGAAGCACTAGGTTCTCCTGCCAAGTTTGGGTTACAAAAACATTTTAAAATCTGTGTCTCACCAGAAGATACACTACCATCCACTACTGATGCAGAGGAGTTACTCAGAAACCTGTAAAATTAACAGCATTGTCATGGGTAGTGGACTGAAAATGCTAATTAATGAAGCATCATGGACTGTGGGATGAGGCAAGATTCATAACATCCCAGCTTTGCCATTTAGTTCATTCCTGAAGATTCTGTAATTTAAAGTAACTGAACCTATGTATCTGGCTGAGCTTTGTTCAATAGTCTGTCCAGAGAGCATTTTGGCATACTTCTGTGGCCTCCTGGAAGCCTTTAAATTTTCCAGGACAAATTTTTTACATATGGGCATTATTAAACTCACACTTCACTCCAGCAAATCCTGCTGTTTCCACATTTCATGTTTCCCAATTCTGAGTTACACTTTTCAGGTGATTACTATACCAGACTTGAGGTTTCTAGACTATTCTTTTTGTTTGTTTGAGATGTCAGTGCAGAAAATATTCAGATATATTTTAGAAGCAAAACAGTGGTTTATTTATTTATTTATTTGCAGTTTAGCATGATGCTCTTAATATTTTGCCTAATTTTGGTGAACTGATGTCTTTTGTCAGTGATGACAGGAATAGATATTAGGAAAGGAGTGAATCACAGTTTTTGTCCTCTTAGGACAAAAATGTACTTTTTGGTTATGGGCTGATTTCTATTTTTTTGCAACAGATCTATCAGTTACTACAAATGGTAGTAATTAGTGTGGTATCCTGGGAAGTCCCTAAGATATGCTCTATCTTTGACTACTGGAAATGTGCAGACCTGAAGCTGCAGCACTGTGCAGGAAGGCTCGTCTTTGCACTTGCCATTGTAAGGACTATGTGAAATGAAGCAGAAACTGTTTCTAAAGAGCATAACATTGGAAATGCAGATTGCATTCCTGTCCCCCAAAGTGCTGTAAACCTGCATGCATCCATTAATGTTTGTGAAATTTTCTGACACTTTTTAGATGTGTCATAAAAACAAATCCTATCCAGGAAAATATTTTTGAGGTGAGGTTTGAATGTTGGTCAGTAAATTAGCCTTTGGACTGTATTCTGAAATATGAATCTAAGAGGAAACACAGACGAGCTGTCTCATTTGTGCAGCATTGTCCATGTTGTAGACCAAGTAGGGAAGTTTTTCCAATGGAAATATATTGTGCAATTTTATAATTAAAACCTAATTAGAACAAAGATTCCAAATGAAGCAAAGACGTTTTTTTTTAGAATTCATTTTCCAACTCTTGATTCCACTTTGGTACTTTGAAGTACAATTTATCATCAGAAAAACAGCCCTCTAAACTCTGCCTCCAAAATGGGTGAAGCTGGTGTAACAAGTTATGTCTGTTTCTTGGAGGGGTGCTCACCCCTTCATGGAATGTATTCAATTGTTGTGGAGATTTCACATTCCTTTGCTCTGGATAGTAATTAATCATTATTTTGCAGCTCCTTTTTAATTATGTGATTGATGACTTCTGATATGTCAAGAGAAAATGAAACAAATGGAAATCAGTTGGAAAATGAAACTGGAATGAAAATAAACACTGTGAGCCCCCACAGCACATAGAAACAGAGGGGGTGGAGGAGTTTTTTGCATCAGATAGACAGAATCCTTTAAATATTATAAGAGCAATAGTTATAATTTATAACTGCAGATAACTAAAGTCCTTTTCTTCTCATGGCTTCTTGTAATCCCAGTTTGTGTAGTCTAGCTTGTTCATCATGCCTATGATTATAACATAATGAGCAACAAAGCATTATACAGCACAAGGGACATAGCTGGAACATTTAATTATTAAAAGCCAGGGTTTTTAACACTCTTTCTCCTCACCTTCCTGTCCATCTCCATACTGAGACTATAATGAAACCATTATTGAGTGTTAGTTGAGTCTGCTCTAAATATTTGCATCATCAATTTTAAAAGAAATGTTGCAAATATTTGTCTATTGTTCCCAGGAGAGGGACTATGTTATTTGGTAATGGGTGAGCTCTCTTACTCCAGGAAATAAGATTAATACCTCCCAAAGTGAGAATGGGAAGAGTTTTGTATATGAACTTTGGTGAGCTTATGAATGCCAGAAATTCAAATGGAAGTATATCCCAGGAGAAAAGAGACAGCAGAGACGTTGACTTGACAATGTGAACCTTAAAGGCAGAGGAGCAGAGGCAGTTCAGGATGTCAGCATCTCATAACATCTTTGAGAGAGAGGTGAAAGAAAACCAAAAAAGAGTAGGAGGTCTTCACTGCACACGCTGCAGCTAGAAGTCTGGACTCTTATATCTTTGAGACCTTGTAAAAATAGTTGTGAAATAAGGATAACTGAACAGAGGAATTACACTGTCCTTCTTCAGTTCTGTTGGGACTACTTTAAGTTATTCTATGTTTGGTTTGGTTGGTTGGATTTAGTTTAGTGTTATTTTCCTTTCTCCCTCCTCCAAGGTAACCTAAAAACTTGATAGGAGATTTGATTCATAGTTTGACAAAGGACAGATTTAATATGCCTATATTGCCTATATCTGTCTTCATTTCTATAAGCCAGCATGTTCTGTAGATTCCTGCTGACACAAAAGTTGTGCCTAGCTGGGAGGAAATTTACTTCTACCATTCACGTTACTATTGAGGTGATATTATCAGTGGTTTCACAAGAAAAATTTCTTTAAATGGATGTATAAATCTCATAAATGGGGAAGTAGTTGCTCTGATTTGTACTTGGTCTAATAGAAGAAATTTGGTGAATGAAGAGATTGCTTTGCAACAGTGCAGATACCAGATCATTGACATTTAACCCAGTAGCTCTTGGGCCTAATAGCAGGTCATTGATGAAAACACAATTGGGAATTTCAGCTTATCTTCTTTCAGATGGAAGCTTATATCATCCCAAACAATTACACATACACTGTGTGTACATGTACAGCTGGCATCAGCTTACATTCAAAGACGAATCTGAGAATATCCTCAACAGGAAAAGTCTACAACAATATTAAAACTTTATCGCTGTGTGTCATTGACAAAAAATAGTTTAGCGCTAATGCTGGAGATTATTTGGAGGACTGGTAGACTCAGGGGATCTGTAATAGACAGCAAAATTTTTCATCCATAACTCATTTCACTCATCCCAGGTCAGGTGCAGATAAAAGTCATTGCTTGACACTTATCTGTGTTAGTCATTGTACAGTGAGCTGAAGCTTCTCCTTCAGTAATACAACACAAAACCCATCACCAGTATATCAAACCCAATGCCAACAGTCAGAATGTAGAAATACCGCTGAGATGCAGTACTAAGGGTACCTGCTGCTGGAGTCAAGGCAAATCCCCATATAGCTATGTTTCTACAGCCCTATGGCTCCTGTCTAAATTGTCAGAGATCTAGTAACTCGAGAGCTTTCCTGGCTACTTCTCTTGTGGTTGAAACGTTCCCTGCAGCTGCCTCTGATAACAGCTCTCTAGTTCTTCTAGAGAAGATTCCCTTATAATCTTGAAGAATATACTCTGCAAGGAGCAACTGAAGGAACTGGGGCTGTTTAGTCTGGGGAAGAGGAGACTGAGGGGAAATCTTATTGCTCTCTTCCAATACCTGAAAGGTGATTGCAGTGAGAGCGGGGCTGGTCTCTTCTCACTGGTGACAGGTGGCAGAATGAAGGGAAACGGCCTCAAGTTGTGCCAGGTGAGGTTTAGGTTGGATGTCAGGAAAAACTTCTTTACAGAAAGGTTTTTTTGTTTTGTTTTGTTTTGTTTTGTTTTGTTTTTAGCACTGGAATAGGCTCCCCAGGTAGGTGGTTGAGTCACCATCCCTGGATTTGTTTAAAAATCGTTTGGATATGGTGCTGCTCTGGGACATGATTTAGCAGAAGGTTTGTTAGAGTCATATGGTTAGGTTGTGGTTGGACTTAATAATCTTTAAGGTCTTTTCCTACCTGAGCAATTCTATGATTCTGATTCTATGATTTTCCTTAAAGCAGGCACTAATGATTTTCCCTGCTCAAGTGTTAATTTTAGAAGATTCATATTTTCAGAACGACTACTCTTTAGATCAAATTTAATTGAAAATTCCAGTAGCTCCAAACATCTAGGAGTCCAAGTAAGTCTCCAAGATTCACACAATATGCAGATTAGATAGATCTTTCTAAACCTGACCATTTCAAAAGATTGGAAGTTTATTGGCAAGGCGCACTGGGAGAGTGAGAACTTGATTTTGTCAGAACATCTTGTGGTCTGTAAAGATTTTTGTTCTATCACTTAATTAAATAAAATGGTGTGGAGGGATTCTGTTTTACTCTCAGTGGGAAGTAAACGTGAGCTACAGTGGTTTAAACTAATGTGTCATTTTATAAGGGAAAGTGGACATCTCAGCCGATAAATGGTGTATGCAAGCTCATGGGGTTGTAGTTCTTTTAACTCTTCCAGGCAGATGGCTTGTATTTATTTCCAGCTTTAATTCTGAGGAAATAAGTTAAATCCAGAGTTATGGAGAAGATCAGTGTATCAGGTGACTTAACAACAGCTAGAAGTAGAGATGATATTATAGCTAAAGATGTTGAGAACTAGTAAATCAGAGTCAGTGCTAACTCATAAGAGGATTGTATTCAGCAGCTCTAGAGATGCCAAATACCAAAACTGAACTAGATAGTGGCAGCATTATATGGCTTGATTATATTATAAAAATTGGCATTTTGTGTAGATAAAGTGGCCCAGAAAGTGAGAGTTTGGAGCAGGCTACAATTCATCTCATAAGTTGATAGCTATATGTAGTTAAACAGGAGTGAGATGTCTCAGCCAATACAACTAAAATATCATTGCAGTCAGTACCATCAACAGTGATACCTATCTAATACCATTTGAGACATCCCAAGATATTTCATCAGTCCCTGTCTGTCTTTCCAGATGTGCATGTGTCTCCCGTAGATTCTGCCCCATACCTACCAATTCCAAGCAGTCGTCTTGGGCTTTGTATAGTGTTCCTAAACACCTTTGTTTAAGAAACTAAATCAAATATCTTTCCTCATTCTTCCGAAGATACTGGGAGATTTGACTTCTAGTTTATCCACAGGTTTACACATAGGTATCTAATTTAGGTGGCTTTAACTGGGAGCTGAGTTCCACCTCAGATATCCTTTTACCAAAAAGAAGACAACCAGTTTTTTCTTGCATCTAGCAGCTGAATAAGAAATTTCCTGGATAATGTGTGGAAGGGGAGAAGGAAGTATAGTTTGATTGTCAAAGAAACATCATGCAGTGTTATATACATGAGCAGAAGACAAAACTGAGGATGTGATCTCAGCTACTTGTTATGTCCAGCTGCCCCTTGAAAGAAAGCCTTTTCTTCCCTCACCCTAAAAGTGTCTCAGGCTTCTATTATTTCACTGAATTGAATCAAATGACCAAGGCAGCCTGGTCTAGTATTAGATATGGAGGTTGGTGGCCCTGCCTGTGGCAGGAGCGTTGGAGATTGATGATCCTTGAGGTACCCTTCAACCCAAGCCATTCTATGGTTTTGATTGTATAAAAATAACTATGTCTGCAGAGGGAAATAGTTCAGAAAGATGAGGGCAGATATATACATATATATTTGCATTTTTCAGAGTTTGTTTTCCTCTGGATCCCCATAGATGAAACAGCTCATTCTGTGACCATTTAGTTCTTCCTTATTCAGAAGGAGAAAAAGAAGGAAGAGGAGACTGCAGTTTTTTTTCCAAGAACTTGGGTTTACTTTGGCCTACCTGTGTTGATAGCATTGGCCTAAGGCATAGGGATAGAGGGAGGACAGTGTATAATTTCTGATATATCTATTGCTTGTAAGCAATGATTGTATTTTCCCAATTCTTTCTTTGTTTCATACACACTGAGCATTTATCTTGGGGGAAGTGATATCCCTTAGAAGTGTCCTGGAAGACACCTATTGAGAAGGCTAAATTATGTGTGTTTTGTGCCTGTATGCACTCACGTGTGGGTGTGGGTGTATAAGTGCATGTTCACTTCAAGATGAATGCATACTTATCCTGAATACTTTCTCATCCTAGTGATCAAACCATGAGATAAAGACATTATGAAGAAATTTCTTTTAAAATAAAAGCTATTTTATTGTATTAACCATTTTTAAACATCAGTGGGATATTTTATATACTAAGCAGTTTTTTTAGTAGTTTAAATGTATTTTTAATCTTTCCTGTAAAGCTAAAGTTATTATACAAAATTATTTTATCCTTTCTATGTACGTACCTATCCTCATTCTGATAGTATCTGAAGAACTTAAGAATATAAGCAACTAAACAAAACATTTCTCTACTTTCAAATAATTCTACTACCTACATATCAGTCAAGCTTTGCACTGATGAATAAATAAGATTTGCAAAGATAAATAAAGGTATGTTCTTGCTTTCCTTCTAATGTAATGCGGAGAAATGATATCCAGTCTTGAATGTATGAGAAGAGAAACCTTCAAATCTGTTGTAAAATAATTATTTTTGCTGCAATTTATAACTCACTCTCCCACTTTTTTTCTATCTAGACAGCCTACTGCTTTAACAATATGTTGATCTCTTCATGTGCTAGAACGTATCTGAAGAATGGAGTTATGCATATTTTCATCACAGTGCTCTGAAGAACTCTTTTAATCATATTTTGTTCGCCGGCTTGGGGAAAATTTCCATAATCTTTGTTGTTAAATTGATATTTGATAAATCGGTAATCGTGGCTATCTTGATTAAAACATGATTAAAATGCTCTTCAAAGTAGGAAAAAGTATGTATATTTTCATTACTTACATTCCCTATACATTTTAAGATCACTTACCAGGAAATCAGTTTCACCTCCTGAAAATTTCTTGATAATGTACTGCTTATTATTACAAGACATTATGCTCAGCTGTGTTCATTATAGGCATGGGATTCCTGAGTACATAAGATCCCCAACATGTTCAGACATATGGCTCTGTCTTCACATATGGGACTGAATAGGATAGGGCTATATCAAAATATATGAACTGATGATGTATGATCTGAGGCAGCTTGTTGTCCTGTGGATTCATCTCCCCCTGGTCCTACAAACACTGAACAATAAAAACTATGTGAGTTTCAGCAGGAGAGTTTGAGAGAACTAAATTTTGGGTCAACTAATGCCTTTAAGATCAGAAAATGAAAGATTTGGTTCTGTATCCATGGCATATAACTGTTATTGAGTTATATTGGAAGAGTTTATCTATTGATGCCTCTGTAACCACGTTGAAACTGGCCTTGATGTTGCAGCATGACTTCTATCCATGTGGCAATTCATGTCTCCTCTCTTTCTGGGCTGTACAAAAAAAACCTGCAGAATGACTGTTTTCATACGAATGGCTGTGGTCCCCTGAATTTGACAAAATAGACTTGATGATCACTAGAGAGAGCTAGGCTTGAGATCAAACCCATAATATTGGTGATTGGTGGTGGCCAAGTTTCAGCCATGTACTCTGGCTTTGTTAGCTTTTGTCCTGGGCCATCTGAGTTGTTGGGTTTCTGGGGCACCTTCTGTGAGCCAGCCTAAAAATGTTCTTTGGCTAGAGGATGATCAAAGGCAGGTGATAGATAGGACATAAGTGGGAAAAAGGTGAGAATCCCTTAATCTGGGAAGCTGAAGAAAAACGAAAGTGCTGGGGGAAAAAAAAATCAATTAACTGGAAATAAGTTAGCAAACTAGACATCAAAGTTCCACTTGACCTAAACCATCAAAAACAATGAAAACTGTGTACTCACATTATAGACTATGCCCTTCTGCATGGTATTCTGTATAGAAGAAACTATATCAGTCACATTGTAAAAGACCTAGATCAAGTTAAAAAAATAAAACCCAATAGAATGATTACAGCCGCTGCATAGAATGACAAGTATTATCAACAAAAATTAATCAGGCGCATCTTTTAGTGAACTCAATTAATAATGTGCAACAACAGGGTCTCTTTTCTTAAGATGAAAATTAATTAGTAGAGGGAAGGTCACTTGGAGATGCTGACATCACTCATCAGAATGCTCTGGCAGCTCTAATTATTTGTCTTCCAGGCTTGGGTGATCAGAAATTATTGCAATACCTGAGCAACATTTTGAAAAAGCTTTGTGCATGGCTCTTTTAATTAGACCTGGTATTTGATTAATGCAGTGGAAGCATTTAGATCAGCCTCTTATCATTGACTGACTTAGAAGTTTTGGGGAATTACACCGTGCAAGATGGGGTCACTACAGTAGATTTCAGTGATTCAGACCTAAGAAAAAATCAGCTTTAACAATTTGAGCGAACATATATATCTTTTCCTTCCTTTACTTCATCATTAGCTAGAAAGAAATTGCATATTTTTCAGCATCAAGTGAAGTAAACTGCATACTGTGTGAAAAAATTTGTGTGTGCATAATAATACATGATTTACATTTATATATATAAATATAAAAGCACCTGCTAAATTTGTGCAGGCTGGATTTATAGAAGATTACAGCAAAGCAGAACACAGCTACGCTGTGTAATCTGTATCGCATTGACTTTTTATTTATTTTGGTTTTATTTATACACAGAAACACACACACTTGTGTGTATGCATAAATATATAAGAATTATTTCCAGTTAGAACTGTGTGAATAATTTAGGGCAATTTTCAGCATCTTTGAGAACAGGCACTGGCTCTTGTTCTACCAAGCTGATCAGGTAATAGGGGCTATACAGGTAAATGCAAAAAATGTGAATATTATTAAACATAATAGACACAATTATGAATAAATAAAAAGATCAGAAGAGAAGGTCAGAAGTAAAAATAATATCTGTCAAATGACATAACTAAACAACAAAAGCCACCATGTGCCCATGAGCCACATGGATCACAGATGTCATTGGTAGGTGGCAGTTCTCCACCTTTTGAAAACCTATTGTTTATTTTGGAAATTCAGCTTTTGTTTTCTGCCTATGGCTTCTGTCTGGCCAGTAGATCATTTCAAAGAGTTCCTAGTGTGAATGTGAGCTTCTGATCTACAGATATAAATTCTCAGACTGAACAAAATGCTCTGATTTTTTTTTTTTTTTTTTGTGAATCACTTTTCATTAACAATGAGATTTAAATTTAAAGCATATACTCATTTCCCATTTCATAAGTAAACAAGAATGTAAACTGACAACTTATTATTCCCTTGTTTTTTAAAGAAACCTCTCAAATGGGCACACTTTTGTAGAAATGAATGTAATTGTTCTGGCTGAGAACTGTATTTGGCCCATTATGTTGCATTCTCTCTCTCATTTCCTCCCAGCATGGTTTTATTATGACACGGTTTTAAATCATAAACTTATTCACTCTAAGAGACTATAAAATAGAGTAATCAATTTTTATTTTTGATGTATTTGGTTATTTACAGCTTCATTGTCCAACTAGGGAATATACAGCACTGATATACCACCACTGACTTCAATAGAATTATACTCTTTTATACTGAGGCTGAATTTAGCAATAACAGCTAAAAATGAACGTATTTGGAAATGCAGTAAATCGCGATTTCCCATAAAACCCCGTGAAAAAAATTGCTTGGTATCCCTATTACTCAGTGTTCTTAGAATATTGTGTTGTTCTGTATAGTTAGCATCATCCAGATAGTAAAAGACCTTCTGAGTGGAAGGAATCATATCCTGAGACAAAATTAATATTGTAGAAGAACTTTAACAGCAATCCATATCATGGAAGATGGTTTACCATGAAGTTTGTAGTAGGTCTGATTTGTTTCCTTTGCCAGCTGAGCTGGCTTTCTGGGTGAGCAGATGTTTCTCTGTTCCTAAAATCTGTAAAGCTTTTCCAGACATGGATTTCTCATTGCCCTCAAGTACTTCCATCACAAAGCAAGTGCAGCTCTTCTCTGCAGCAAGGTTGTGGTAAAGAACATAACTTTATAAAGTGAGTTTTTAACTTTTCTGTGATCAAATTATTGTTGAAATGCAGTTTCATGCTACTAGATGGATTCCCAAAAATATCCATATTTTCAGATCCAGTTGGTGCTTTGAAATTCATTTTTTTATGAGGGAAGAAGCTCTTATTAGTTATTTTACATATGCTCACAATGTATAAAAATTGGGAATAGCTATTTGGCTCTTTAGACAACACTCTGGAAAAATTCATAAACACTTGTTAGACATATTCTGAAGATTTCATATTAAATGAAGCAAAACAAACTTTTTTTTTCCTTTTTTTTCTTTTTTTTTCTTTATTTTTATTCACATGGCCTGGTGCTGAAAAAATTGTTGAGATGTTAAATTATCTTTCAAAGAATAGAGTAAAGCAAAAACAAATATGGCAAAAGTGTACGTGGACAATTTCTCCTTGCTTATGATTTTGGGCATTTTAAGTTGGACCTTTGCTTGTGAACAAGCTAATAACGTAACTCACCCAAGTTTCATTGTTTTCCTAGTAGAAAAGGCAGACATCCATGTTTAGGTTTCATGCTATTGTCCCACCAATTGTAAGTTAATGTAATTCTTTGCATAGTATGCAGTTTGCATTAAACCTGTTTCAGATTTATGAGTGGAATTCCTAGAATCATAGTATCATGGTATCATAGAATCAGAGAATCATAGAGTGGCCTGGGTTGAAAAGGACCACAATGATCATCCAGTTTCAACCCCCCTGCTATGTGCAGGGTTGCCAACCACCAGACCAGGCTGCCCAGAGCTACATCCTTGAATGCCTCCAGGGACGGGGCATCCACAACCTCCTTGGGCAACCTGTTCCAGTGCGTCACCACCCTCTGTGTGAAAAACTTCCTCCTAATATCTAACCTAAACCTCCCCAGTCTTAGTTTAAACCATTCCCCCTTGTCCTATCATTCTGCACCCATGTGAACAGCTGTTCCCCTTCCTGTTTATATGCTCCCTTCAAGTATTGGAAGGCCAGAATGAGGTCTCCCTGGAGCCCTAATTTGTCACTCCCGAGAATGAGCATGATTTAGTTCCTTACTCAGAAGATTCCAGTGTGATGTGAGATGCCCTGCAGTACCACCATTTCTGTTCACAGAACTTGCCTTCTGTACCACATCAGTCAGACCAGACAGACAGATGTTTGGGGTCTCCTGTCTCACATGGGACTATATGTGCCTGTATTAAGGCTACCAAATCTCATTCTAGCTGTTCTTGATGACAAATTCAGCATCTCAAGGGGACAAGTTTAAACTGTTTATTATATGTGATCATCTGTAGTCATTTTAGGCATTTGGGTAGGAGCCTACCAAATGGCAGAGTAAGTGAATGAATCCTTTTCTTGAAGTGACAGTTTTTATCTATGGCTCACAGGTTAGGTTAGATTCCAGGTAGTTAGCTAAAATTACATGTGGTGAATCACACACTGTGTCTAAGTCATAGTTCTGTTGTACTTGCCATCCAAATGTTGAAAACATGCCTAATTCTAGCACCTTTCCACACTTCAGAATAAATCAGCCATGGGAATCTGTCTGAGCGGTGCACAAAGTAATGACAGGGTCCTGCAAACCCAGATAGATTTTATGGCAGTTCTATTTAGCAGTTGTTTGCGGTCATGTTTTGTTTAGAAATGCATTGTATGTCTTTATTCATTTGTAGCTTTCTTATTAATTTCTTTTCATTATAATTTAACACTAAAACCATAAACTCCTCAGATTCTATGCCTAAATATTATTGTCAGCTTGATTAGGCAAGTTCTGGAATAACATCAATCTAATTTACACCAGTAAAATAGCGCACGGAACTTAATCTCAGCTTAACGTGGAGAACTTCATAGGCACTTGATAATAAAAAAAGGAAGTGTAGGATAGTGGATTGGAGCTAGCTAAATTCTTGGTTTTGTTTTGCAATCCATCATTAGTCTTAACATTTTACTTTTTTCCATTCTGATCTGGCCATGAATAGACACAGTTGTAGTATGGTTCTTTATATGTAATGTAGTTTTGCAGAAAATATTGTTTATTCTGGATTTTAATATTTCAGAGCTGCACTTGACAGATCTTTATATGAACGTGATGGTTCCTTGAAGTTAAGATACTTAACTATGAAGTTTTTAAAGGACTGCTTTTGCTTGTTGTTTAAAAGGAATTCCTTTGTACCAGATGCCGGGTGTAATTTACATTAACGTTAATTATCAATATTTGAAACAAATCATGATAAATAGATGTCCCCCCAAACATTATGCATATTGTTGTCTAAGTAATCTGATGAGTAACGAATCAAATTAGCAAAAGATTTGCCAGTGTTGAGACATAGGTCTTTATTAGAAGACATATACATCATTCCAGCTGTGATATTTTTTATGCTTATTATTTTGATCAAATCTCAATTAAAAAATTACAATGAAGAAATATTTACTGCCTTTGGAAAATTCATTTCTCTCTGCTTCTGGAGGGTCAGCTTTACTTCTCCTTCTTGCATATACTAGATTAAAGAAAATCTGAATTTAAAAAATAACACAGAAGTAATTTGTTTTATAGAAAACCTTTGTTAAAAATCCCTCTGTTTTCATAAAAGCAGCAAAATCAGATTTGGCCATCTGTGTTTAAAATATATAGAAACGTCTTCTCAAACTGCATTAGCAAGAAAAACCCATAATTTCTATGCATTTTGACTTTAACCTCCCTACCAAATGCTATCTGATGGACAAAGGGAAAGTACACATATATATTTATATTGTGTCAGTATTAAATTTTATAGCAAAGGATAAATATTAATTTCTACCACCCTTTGTTTAGCTATATGGGGCTCAGCTGCGTTGCTTCTAACCCTAACTACATCACTTCAAATTACCAGTAAATTAACAGAGTAACACTTGCAACCTTACAGCAGATTTGATCCAAATAGTCTTTAAATGCCATTTCTGTTCCTATTAACCTAAAGATCGGCATAGCAGATATTTTCGTAAGGCTGCCCAGCAATACAGGGCATTAATGGCTAAGTTGTGACAGCACTTTTCATGATGATTTATGATTCAGTGTTTAACTTGATTACTCCACTGCTGACTCTGAATACTATTTCAATTAGTGCATGGAAGGTCACATCACAAATATTCCTCTATAATCTATTCCTATTAACACTAATACACAGAGTAACCAAATCTTTTCACCCTTGTTGATTCGAATCATCCATAGCACTAACTGTAGGCTTGTTTACTAGTTTACTGCTCTGGACACATCCAAAATGGTAATTTTCAGTCCTTTGAGTATCATTAATGACATTGTGAATAAAGCATTCCTTTGCTGCTGTGTGTACATTAATAATTATCAAAGGCTGAGATATTCAAAACAGAAGGTACACTTTCAGAGAAGGACTCTTGTTTAAACAGCTATTTTGCAGCTAATCACAAAGGGGAAAATAATAAGAGAAGATAGTTTAGAAACAAAATAGGAAAGGTCGGTTAATATAATGCAGGATGATGTATAAAGCTAAAACACTGTGGGTAGGAGGCTCAGTAAAGATGGGATTTGGAAGCTATGCTTTTCCTGACATCTACACTGTCCTGTGTACACCCATATAGGCACTGATGTTAGGCAGCTGAATCACACTTTAACTTTTGGTTGGTCCAGGTTGAGCATGATGATGGGCTGTGCAGAGGTATCACATGTTCTCTAGCTGAAGAGCTATGTTACATCAGTGATTATAGTTTTTACTGAGCAGAAGGGTGAATAGAATTTTCTGGTGTGATGGACAGGGCATTATCTGAGCAATAGGGTGGGACTACCACTAGTTCCTGCTGCAAAGACCACCTAAGTGTTTAATACGTGTTGACTTCATGTTAATATCAATGCCCTTATGGTAACAACCTGAATTTCTAGCCTTCGAGGAGTTTTAAAAATACAAATTAAAAATTATTTGTGCTGTTTTGAAGAACAGTATGTTGTCAGTTCTACTTTTTGAAGAACATTTTTTTCTGTGTCTGTGGATGAACAGCGCTTCAAAATGACTAACTTTAGTGGATGTAATTACATTAATGTTTCATTTCAGATCCGGAATAAAACATCCTGATTGCTCCCACTTTTGATGTTGTAGTTAATGCTGTAGAGCATTGTAGAGTGTACAAACTGTATCCCTTTTTTGAAGGAAACTAGCCCAAAAGATGTGGTCTAGGAGCCACATAATGAGCTCCAGCTTCTAATTTGTTTTCACCATGTGGATCAGATTAGCCCAAAATAAAACCCCAACAAATCATTTCTGTGTATATAGATCCACAGCACCAGCTGTTTTGCTCTAAAGAGACACTTGTTCTGTCCTGCACTGCTTAATGTAGTCATTAAAACACTAAGTATTAAACATCTAGGAGTCACCCATTCTAGTCCAACATTTCACTTTGATTTAGTACTAATTAATACTTTGATTTGTTAGCAATGTATATATCAACTAGGTAATATGTTTCAAAACTGAATTAAATTACTTGTTACATTAATTATTTTATAGATAAGTTTCTGGGTTTTTTTCCCCCCAAATATTTAATTCACAGCTAGCTTGCACAAATCTGTTGTTAATTTGCACACAGATGTCACTCTCTGCAGGACATAAAAACAAAGCAGAGATAGCCAGCAGAACTATATCTTGTTGCATCACACTTACAGAAGGAGCCTGCCTTTCATGTTTGTTCTTTGTAAAACAACAGCAAGATCTCGGTTCAGACAACATACAAAGTGCAGGTTTTCTATTCACATATTTATGAAAAGATATCATACAATCATAGAATCACAAGGTTGGAAACGACCTATAAGATCATCTAGTCCAACTGTCAAATTTAGCCACTTGTTGCAATGCATGTACTCTTTTTGGAAAATGCAAATTTACTGAAAATTGACAAGATGGAAAAAATTCTAGAACAATGATATTGTTTCCCTCTGTGCCACAAAGTGTGTGACTACAGATTTGGACAATTCTGGGACAATTCTGGACAATCACAGAACCACAGAATGGCCCAGGTTGGAAGGGACCTCAAGGATCATGAATCTCCAGCCCCCCTGCTACAGACAGGGACACTGATCTCCACATTTAATGCTAGACCAGACCGAGGGCCCATCCAATCTGGCCTTGAACACCTCTAGGGACAGGGCATCCACAACCTCTCTGTGCAGCCTGTTCCAGCACCTCACCGCTCTCATAGTAAAGAAGTTCCCCCTGACATCCAACCTAAATCTTCCCTCCCTCAACTTAAAAACATTTCCCCTTGTCCTGCAGTTATCTACCCTTTCAAAGAGTTGATTCCCCTCCTGTTTCTAGGCTCCCTTTAGGTACTAAAAGGCTGCAATGAGGTCACCCCACAGCCTTCTTTTCTTCAGGCTGAACAAGCCCAGCTCCCTCAGCATGTCTTCGTAGGGGAGGTGCTCCAGTCCCCTGATCAGCCCCAGACTTGGACGCAGTACTCCAGATAGGGCCTCAAAAGGGCAGAGAGGGATAATCACCTCCCTGTCCTTGCTGGCCACCCCTCTTCTGATGGAGCCCAGGATACCATTTGCTTTCCAAACTTCAAGAGCACACTGCTGGCTCATGTTCAGTTTTTCATCCACCAGGACCTCCAAGTCCTTCTCTGCAGGGCTGCTCTCGAGGACTGCTCCTTCCAGTCTGTATGGATGCCTTGGATTCCCCTGGCCCAAGTGCAAAACCTTGCACTTTGCTGTGTTGAACCTCATTAGGTCCACCTGGGCCAACCTTTCAAGCCTGTTGAGGTCCCTCTGAATGGCATCCCTTCCTCCCACTGTATCAACCGCACCACTCAGCTTGGTGTCATCAGCAAACTTGCTGAGGGTGCACTCAGTTCTGTCATCAATGTCATTGATAAAGATATTAAATAGCACTGGTCCCAAGACAGAGCCCTGGGGGACACTGCTCGTTACCATCCTCCACCTGGACATAGAGCCATTGATCACCACTCTCTGTCTGTGGACTTTCAACCAATTTCTTATCCTTCGGGTGGTCCACCCATCAAATTCACATCCCTCCAATTTGGAGATGAGGATGTGGTGGTGGACCATGTCAAGGCCTTGCTCAAGTCCAGGTAAATGATGTTGATCGCCTTCCCTTTGTCCACCAATGCCGTCATTCCATCATAGAAGGCCAATGGCGACTTTGTCTTCTCCTTAGGGAAATGAGAGCAAGTTTTATCATGCTGACACTTCCAGCAAACATTCTAATATGAACTACTGTTAAGAAGTCTTTGTCATATGGGTGATTAGGATTGCATTGAGGTCTGGTAGTTTACACAGTTTCAGGAATTACTGCTTGGGAACAGCACAGTGGTGACTGCAGGTGGAGGTTTAAAACAATCTGACTTACACTGGGTTAGTGTGATATGAATTGATTAGTACTACTTTCTGCAGATACTTCATGCCGTAACGATTTGTTGCCCCATCACTGGAGGTGTTCAAGGCCAGCTTGGATGGGGGACTGGGCAGCCTGGTCTACTATTAGATATTAGATAGGAAGTTGGTGGCCCTACTTGCACCAGGGGGGTTGGAGCTTGATTCTTGAGGCCTCTTCCAACCCATTGGAAGCCATTCCAAGCCATTCTATGATTGTGATTCTGTGATTCTATGATTTATTCTCTTATACTAACCTGTTTTTTTCCTGTGGTAAATATAAAGGGGCATCAGTAGCAAAAAAACTCTTACATTTTGATACTTTCTGTAAAGTTTCTTATTGTTCAAATTCTTATTTTCCAAGTGATCTGAAAAGGGATAAAACTGTATATAAAAAGCATTTTCTGTGATAAGTACAACTAAATGACAGAACTTAATTTTCTAAAATAATCACTGCAGTAGGTCTCACTGGACCGTGGAAAGAACCCTCAAACAAACTAATGAAACCAACATCCATATATTTCTTTCCCAATTCTCATCCAAATTCTATAAAGTCTTCAGACAGTTCAGAGGTGTTTATGGGAAGTACTAAAAAGCAATATTTGTGTACATATTTATAGAAAAGGAGTTGTCGTTTATTGGATTAAAGTAAGTATAATTACTTCTAGTACTTGAGTGGATGTGGAGACCACTCTTGGTATATGCATCAAAAAAATGCCAGTCCTTTTAATATGCATTTAACATTTAAACATCCTTATGGAAGGTCATATTGTTTCTTTAACTAATACGCCAACATTTTCAAATGTCAGAAGTGGTCTGAATCAATGCAGAAGAGAGGGAATGGGAAAAGGAAAAGGGCAGCCTGGAGGCAACGTGTGCAGAGATGTACAAGGGAAGGATAGTTTGATAGGAATAAGGAGAGAAGAAACTGGCAGAGGCAGAGCAGGAGACATGCTGTGGGTGGACAAAAATGGAGAAGAAAATCTTATAATCCTACACAGACTACTTCTCTCCAGAGTTTCCAAGAGAATTTCTGAGCTGCAAATGTCCTTGGTTGTGTGGGAAATGGTTATAAAACTGACAAAACAGACATCTCACTCCCATTGGAGTCTAAATTTAAAAGAACAGTGGGAATTGCCAGTGTCCTAACTATTTTAATGAACTTCAGCAAGGGTGCTGAATTAAGGGTACGTAGGTACTTTGGTACAAGAATCTTTGTGAATTAATTTTTCTATGATCTGCTTTTTGTAGGTAATTTGTTGTCTTTGTTTTCGTTGTTTGTTTTTTTCCTAGTGTGGAGAGAATCTCAGCTAGGAGAAACAGGGAGAGGCATGAAAATTTATATAGGAAGTAGCTGACTTTCTCAAATGAGTTGAAAATTTTAAACGAACTAAAAATCCTGCAGCATTTTAAGTTACTGGCTTCAGTTGTGAATAACTACAAGTATATAAAGGCATAAACTGAACAGTGTGTCCTCCTACAACTTGAAGATCTTCTCTGTCAACAATTTGATTATGTTCTATGGATACGTAAAGATGGAATTAAAAAGAAAGATCCTTTATCAGCTCCTTTTTTGTGTGTGTTTACTTTTTGTCATAGGATCCATTTATTAGCCTGGAAATAATGTGACAGTTGACTCTAGCAGTAACACAGTACTTATTAGTAAGCTTGACAGGAAAGTGCCAACAGCTACTTGAGACAGTATTTTATCAATCTTCATGGCTCATTTGAGAAACCTTCTACATCGTGACCTACTCCCAGTGCTTACTGGGACAGAGGCAAGCAACCAAAAGCACAATGGGGACTTGAAGAAGGTTTTTATTTGGCAACTTCTGCCTACCAGATTTGATGTCAAGTGTAAGACACATTGCATGCACTTTTTGTATGTCAAGGAATGCAGGGATATGACAAGAAAGGCTAAGGCCCACTTTGAATTAAATCTGGTGAGAGGGCTTAAAGACAACAAGAAAGGCTTCTTTAAGTATGCCAATAACAAAAGAAAGACTAGGGAAAATGTAACCAACTGCTGAAGAAGGTAGGCACCCTGAAGAAGGTAGGTAATGGAGGACAGTGAGAAAGCAGAGTTACTGAACATCTTTGCTTTGGTCTTTACTGCTAGGACTACCCCTTGGAAATCCCAGACCTGGAGACAAAAGAGAGAGTCTGGGAATAAGATGACTTCTCCTCAGTTGAGGAGGATCCAATCAGAGATCATCTAGACAAACCTGACACATACAAATCCATGGGCCCTGATGTGATGTGCCCACAAGTTCTGAGAGAGCTGACAAAAGGGACTGCTAAGCCATTCTCTAGTGTCTTTACCAGACCATGGAGAACAGGAGTGGTGCCTGAGGACTGGAGGATAGCCAGTGTCACTCCAGTCTTCAAAAAAGAAAAGAACAGGACTCAGGAAACTACAGGCCAGTCAGCCTCCATCCCTGGAAAGTTGATGGAACAGCTTATTCTGGATATAATCTCCAAGCATCTGGAGGAAATCGTGCTTGACCAATCTGGTAACTTTCTATGATGTCATGACCAGCTGGGTAGAGGAGAGGTTAGCATTGTGTGCTGTGTACCTTGACTTCAGCAAGGTTTTTGATATCCTTATAGGTAAGCTTAGGAAACGTGAGATAGATAAGTGGATGTTGAGATGGATTGGGAATTGGCTGACTGGCTGCTCCTTGGTTTAAGAAGACAGAGAACTTCTAGAGAGAGTCTAATGGAGGGCCACAAAGATGATTTGGAGCCTGGAACATCTCCCTAAATGAGGAAAGGCTGAGAGACCTGAAACTGTTCAGCCTGGAAATTAGAAGACTGAGAGGAATCTCAGTGTTCTCAGTGAATCTCATCCATGTCTATAAATATCTAAAGTGTAGGAGTCAAGAGGATAGGTCCAAGCACTTTTCAGTGGTGTCCTGTGTTAGGAAAAGGGGCAACAAACATGAAATGGAACACAAGAATATCCACCTGAGTATGGCAAAAATCTTTACAGTGAGATTCACAGGGCACTGGAACAAACCACCCAGAGTCTGTGGAGTCTCCTTCTCTGGAGATATTCAAAACCCACCCGGATGCTTTCCTGTGTAGGGAACCTTCTTTAGCAGTGGGATGGGCTCAGCAATGTCCAGAAGTCCTTTCCATTCCCTATAGTTCTGTGATTCTGTGATTCTGTGACAATTGTACAGGGTTTTTTGCATACATTTTCTAACATTTTTATAATCCTTAGAATAGTTATTTGCAGAATTTAAAAGAAAAATTGAGAGGATGAGTACAAAGATTAATGCCATTCATGGATTAACATCATCATGCAAAAGAAGCAGTGACTATAGGTATTTTAGAGATTTCACTGTTTGATCTCTCCTGAGTTTTCTCATGATTTTTTTTTCTTTGGTGGATTATCATCGTTTTGTGGTAATTGATATTTTCTTTTTAATTTTAAGATACTATTGATTTGTAGCACAGTAATTCATCACAGTAATGACATTCTAAAACTAAAAGATTTTGAATTATTTCTTCCACAGATACTGAATTGTAACAAATGGCATACCAAAAAAAAAAAAAAAAAAAAAAATCAGTTGTTTTTCTTTTCTTTCTGATGGTTGAGATTTTCAGATGCATTCTGTTTATGGTTCAGTGCCCATAGAAAAGACAGCTATATATTCATAAAACAGATGTGAATTGAGATTACAGTTTATTTGCTCTGATCAACAGCTAGTAAAGAACTGAATAAAAAATTAACTGTTACAGTATTCACAATAAAATCATGACTTTGTGTAAAACTGGTGTCTGTTTTGTGTAGTGAAGTATGAAGTCTTGATTCAGTTTTCTACTGCTGTGCATTAGTAATGTCCTCTAGATTACTGGGCAGGGAAACTCTGTCAGTTTTTGTCATGCAAGAAGAAATGTTTTAATCTGTTTAGGAGGTTGGGGCAGTATGAATTACTGAGATACCATATGTCCTCAGAAACACATGGCAAATTCCTCTTGCCTGCAGAACAGCACCAAAAAATTGTTTCATTTGTGAGGTCCAACATTGGGCATGTAAAAAAAAAGAAAGGAGTATATGCCTTTGTATCATCTTATTAGATCATATAATTGCAATAGAATCATAGAATCATAGAATCATAGAATCACAGAATGGCTTGGGTTGGAAGGGACCTCAAGGATGAAGCTCCAGGCTGTAAATAGTAAGAAATCACTGAGCTCAATCAGACTCAGTAAATAAAGGGAGCAGATACTGAAGGTAACAAGAGGTGAGCAGGAAAAGAACACTAGGGAAAGAAAGACATGACGCTGCACATTTACGTGATGCTGCTCACTTACTTTTACACGTAAGCATGTGTGTAAAAAAAGAGGCAAGAAGGGAAGACTTTGAAAAGTAAAGATGCTATTTACATATTTGATTTTCAGATTCCACAAATATGTAAAATCTGAAAAGACTCAAAGATTTAAGTGTTAGAAATCAACATGTGAGTGAATGAATTGTCTCAACAGTATCACCACTAAAGTATTGCGATGCCTGCAGCAGAAAGCCACTGAAACAAGAAAAATCACTGTTAAGGCTGCACCATGCCATATGTCCTCTAATACCTAGCAACAACAGGGGCACAAAAAGCAAGTCATTAAAGTTGCACCCTATTGTGCGTAGGTATTAGAGGACATATGGTGCATTTCAAGTAAAAGTATAAAATTCCATGCATTCCTTTTCTGGCAACTGTTTTTAACATAGGAAGCTTTTGTTGCTATTTTGATCTTCTAGGAAAATTGCCAGAATTACAGCTTTTGATAAAAATGACAAAAAAAAAAACCAAAAAAAAACCAAACACAACCCTTTCACACCTAAAACCTTTTGAATTTGCAATAGCTATTTACATTAGATGTGCATCAGCTTTCTTACCAAAAGTCTAAAAAATGTTCTGTATTGAAACATTTCTAACTTTTTTCTCCAATTTAAGAAACTGAGTTGACACAAGATGGGAAGAAGGCTCTTTTATGAAAGTTGGTTAAAGAATAGCAAACCGTAGGTCTCACCTGTGGAGTCAGGAGACAAGAGTAGCAATTGAAGAGGAGGGAGTTGAAAGGCTTGCTTTCTTTGTTTCTGAGAGAAAAACCTGAGTGATAACAACTGTTATTCACTGACTCTCAAAGGTGGATAAAGTGCAAGCTAATTAGCTAAGTTTGTGCATAAATGAACTTTTCCCATCTAGATATTCTTTAAGTAGATCAGAAGTACTATAAAGCAGCATTTCAAAGTGCAGTTTCAAACTTTGAAGATTCCTTAAATGAGACTGACATCTTAAAATGCAGAGTTGAGGAGCTTTCCATTAACATCATTGTTATTTTACAGCCCTTTGCTTATTTTTCAAATTCATTCTTATTTCTCACTTTCAAAATTGTCACTGGTGTCCCCTTCATTAAGTGCTGAGTAGTCAGTTTTATACAAAACATAGCAACTAGTGTAGTCCATTATGGTCCAAAGGGCTAGGAGTTTAAAAAAAAAAAAGGGACAAAATGCTAGAAATAGGCTCAGGCACAACTATCAGAAACACAGCAAGCAGGTACATAGAAATACAACATGAAGGCTCCAGGTATTGTGTGATAACTTACAACTAACAACAGTGTAGGCATTCTGGTATTCCTACACTTGATACTTTCCTTTTTCTTTGTTTTTAAATAGCTTTATAGGCATGAATCCAGTGACCTTCCTCTTCCAAAAAGATTCCCTGGCCTTACATTACCCATTTCTCCTGCAGCAACTCTTCCTGTAGTTTCTGTATATGACACAAGAAAGGATATATTTATTTTCCAGAGCAGAATATCCTTAGCTCAGGCTTTAATAAGGTAAAGGAGGCAAAAAAATGGAAATCAATTATGTTCAAGTCTCTTTGAAGTACAGTGCAATAAAGCAAAAATTGTGCTATTAAAAGGGACCCACTCCTATATTAACCTAGCATCTCATTCAGTCTGCATTTTCAAAGAGTTTTTTTCTCCCTTGGTGCCCAGACACAGACATTTGAGATGTGCAGAACAGCAATAGGAACATTATAAAATGTCTGTAATTGCTGTGCATGCACATAAACTCGTTATTTTAAACAAAAAAAGCCTTCTCAGATTTTTTTCCCCCCACAAAATATGTAAAGAGATTAGCTCACATTAAGGTCCAGTGGCCTGCAAAATTAAAACTGTTGGAGCAGAAAAAATCCCTGATCAGAGATTTTAAAATCTGAATGATAAGATCAACAGTGGACTACCAACAAATATCAGAGGTTTGGAATAAATCATGTTGTCTATCAATTTTCTTAATGTTAAGATTAATATTTTAGAACTCAGTTACCAAAGTAAATGGGTAACAAGTATATAGGAAACAATTTTATTTAAGTGCATTATTGTGTTCACGCAGTAAACTTCTCTTCATAAAAAGTGGACTCTGAAGGAAGTTTTCACCATTTCCATTATTTCAGCATATACTGTAAATGCATGCACATGTACACGTCTGGCAAGAACACTTCCACTATCGATGTCTATAGTGCTAACTTTTGTTAATGTAATGGAGGATGGACAGAGAAAGGAATAAAAGTGCCTGCATTTACAGCATTGTGGAAAGTAAATGTTTTGTGTGTGAATGGAAAAATATGAAGTCTTTACATACGAGAAGGTCATTTGCAGCCTAAGAAATATTAAAGTCTGCATTTATTTTCCAAGCCACCTTTTCTTCTAAAAGATGTTCCAGTTATTTAACTTTATCCAAATACTTCCTTGCATTACCAGGCTGATGGTAATATTCTTTAGAAGAATCCTGCCTGGAATTGTTTTGTTCATTCAGGCTTTCTTATGATATTAGTCATGCCATTATCAAACAAATTTCTTCTTGTTATTGATTTTCGTAAGGTTAGTTGCTGCTAAGCCATAAAATTAAGATCATATGGGAAGAAGTGGCACCACAAGCAAAATGGTGCTGTCCTGAGTAGGCAGGAGAAGTGCCCTGAAAATGCCCAAATGAGCAAAGAGATGGAAATTCTTCCCGTGGGAAAGCTTACTTTCTTTTTATGATGTGGATAGCTAATTACATATAAAATTGAAAAAAAATCAAATCATAACAACAGTATGTTACGATCTTACATAAAGCACACTAAACAGATATTAGATATCATAATGCTCTGGTACGCGAATAGTTCCACATAACAGTGTTCTAAAAAAACAGCACCATATTACTTATGTCTTCAGCAGAAGAATAGCTTGTTATTGCAATGAATGTCAATATGAAAACTCAGAAAAACACAAGTTTATCTCATCAGATTGTGGGTTGGATGCCAAAACAAAGTTTACTCTGTCTGTTGTTGTTGTCCTTGGCTGCTTGAAAATACAGCTGGCAAAACAAAGCTGTCTGAAATCAAAGAGTACACAGACTTTCAAGTACTCAAATGGTATTCATCCTCCAGCTCATCTACAACAAACCTTGGATATTTGGGTGTGTTGGGGTGTTGGGGAGGAACAGTTGTCTGTGGTTTTTTTTTGTTTGTTTGTTTTCAGGATTTGCTTAGGTCTTCATATTTAAGAACTACATTTTTGAAACTTGCCAGCTTTGGTCCTATTCTTAAAATGAGGGTTATAAATGACTGATCTATATTTCACAAAAGAAATATTTCAAGCTTCAGATAGACACCAGCCAACGTTTGTAAAAAATATTGATTCATGAGGTGGATAATTCACAGTGCCTGTTTTACATGAAATATTTTGAAACATACATTAACTTTTGAGGTGTTTTTAAAGTATTGACGAGAATCACTAGTCACCCTTGACTGCCTTTTTTTTCCTGAGTATTCACTTTCTCACAGCCTAAACAATAGCACTTCTGCCAAATAATGTCACGTTATGTGCTTTGAAGTTTTAGTTGGCACCTGTTTAGATACTTAATCTCTATGTTGGAAGAACAGTGTTCTCCATATGAGCTGGTACAAAGCTGCTCATAAACCAACAAGAGGCTGTCATGCTAACCTGTCAGTTAGCTAACCTTTGCTGAGGGATTTCTCCAAGTACATAGGTCATGCTGAAAGTAATGCTTCCTATTTATTTCCATGGAAACTACAACAGATACAATAAGCTCAATATCACTGTCTGATAGAGAAAATTCTCAGCTGCAAAATAGTGTTTTTCAAAAGTCACCACCATGGGCTATGCATCTTCACCAGCAATGAACACGAGCCTGCATGCCATGCCTGAAGAAATCTGCACCAAAGGAGGTGACCCACTGTCACTGTTGTCACTGCTGAAATGTACTACTCGCCACCTCACCATGCTCATTTCTGCTATTTGGTCTCCATCAACGTTCCACTTCTACTGCACTACCTTCAGTTCTCTTTCATGTGTCCTACAGAAATTCCTCTTTGCTACACTGCATACAGCCACTTCTCATCACCTGAACTTCTGTCTGGGCAAATGGCCACAGAGACTCTCTGATTCCAAGCTACACATATGGGATGCGTGGTCATCTGCTCATATCTTCAGGGACAATATCACTGAATCACAGTACCACAGAAAGGCCCAGGTTGGAAGGGACTTCAAAGATCATGAATCTCCAACCCCTCCCCCCTCTCCCCCACCACAGGCAGGGCCATCAACCTCCCCATTTAATGCTAGACCAGGCTGCCCAGGGCCCCATCCAACCTGGCCTTGAACACCTTCAGGGACGGGGCATCCACAGTCTCTCTGGGCAGCCTGTTCCATCACCTCACCACTCTCTCTGTAAAGAACTTCTCCTGACATCCAACCTATATCTTTCCTCCTTCAACTTAAGACCATTTCCCCTTGTCCTGCTGTTATCTACTCTTTCAAAGAGTTGAACTATGCTTAAGCCATATGCTTATGGCTACCTGTGGAAAACACTCATAACCCACATGCTAACTCATGAATATCTGATCCTCATTTAATCATCTCTGGCTCTGCTATTACTCTATCGAGATTGTCTGAAATGGAGCAGAGGTTTGTCAGTGGCAAAGAGGTGACCAGGACCGATGAATGAGTAGAACATTATTCATCCATCAAGATATTTTTCATTAAGAAAGCTAGCATGAACAGCTGGAAAGAGCAGAGTTGACCAGGAAGCCATACATATTGGGGTACTTTTGCCTACTCTAATAGTTAATTTTGTCTCAGCTGGCAGACCAGATTTTTCTGTCTTCAAAAAATTTCTTCATGCTGGTTCATGTTCTAATAAAAACATTCTTTGAGGGCTTCTGAAGCCTTTTTGTGGTTTTTCGATACCCGCTTGAAAGAAATACTGCAGGCCAGTTCATTTGAATGCTCCAGCTGAACTGGGCTGACACAGCATGTTAAAAAAATCCCCTTGTTAGGCAGTTTTGAGATCGTGGCAAGATCAAATTAAAATATTCCATTTAATTAAAAAAAAGAAAAAAAGACAACTTCAGAGCAAACTACTAATTCACCTTTCTTTATTTGTCTTGATTACAACAGAAAGAGACTTTCTGCACTTCTACTACTTTTTCCTTAGTCTGTCTGACTATTTCTCTTGACTCTTCCTCTCTCAATAACCCATAGTAAACTTTGATGAAATTTCACAACAACATGTTTGTTTCACATCTCACAAATCTGTGGAAAGTTGTGAAGGTGAATAGAAAGACCCTGTTAGTGACCCAAGTGAAGAAAAGATTGCAACTGCTGCTCAGCCTTCATTATTCATCAGAAAATCCACAGAAAACTAAAGTGGTTTCTGACAGCAGAAATACTTGGTAGAAACAAAATATCTGTAACAGGAGAACATACAATCTGTAAAACAAATCTGTAGGAAAACAGACCTTTTTAGCTCCTGTACTCAAAAAAAACTCATAAAAGAATATCACCAAATGTATTCTTGTAAGAGTTTGCATGTGTATTATCTCTTCAGCAAGATCAAAGGAAGCTTTGTTATTCACTCATACTATAGTAGCAAAAATGCATAGGGCAATGCAGTCAGGGCTAATGGAAAGCCCTGTGTCACAATTAAGAATGGAAAATTGCTAAACAAAATGTTTCAAATGATCTGCTGGAGACTTTGTTGCATTTCCCCTATTATTCTTTCCTACCTCACAGTGTCTGTTCAACTTAGATAGACTACACAACTATGATGGAGTGATGGCATCGATGGAGAAAGGAAGAACAAATAATATCATCTACCTGAACTTCTACAAGTCTTTTGACATGGTTTCATACCACATTCTTATCTCTCCATTGAAGAAAGACAAACTATCCAGAGATTGAAGAATTGGTTGGAAGGTTGCCGCCAGAGGACTGTTGTCAATGGCTCTGCGTCCAGGTGGAGGTCTGTCTTGGGATTCTTCAATGTCTATCAATGACCTGGATATGGGATCTTGTGTATCCTCAGAAAGTGTGCTAATGACACTAAGCTAAGTGGTACAGCTAATAGAATAAAAGGAAGGGATGCCATCCAAATGTACTAGACAGGCTTGAAAATTGGCCCTGTGTGAATACAGTGAGATTGAACAGGTCCAAATGCAAAATGCTGCATTTGGATCAGGGCAGATATGTGTACAGATCCAGATATGTGTACAGACTAGGAGAACATGTCATTGAGAGCTGCCCTGTGGAGAAGGACTTGCACACTTCTGGTAGATGAAAAGGATTCAAGGAGCCAACAGTTTGCATTTGCTGCCTTGAAGGACAAATGTATCCTGGGTTGCATCAAAAGAGGGGTTTCCCTCTTGAGGCCCTGTGTGGAGTATTGTGTTCACATCTGGGACCTTGTGCACAATAAGGACATAAAGATGTTGGAGCAGATCCAGAGGAAGGCCACCAAGATTATCAGAAAGCCCCTATTAAGAAAGACTGAGGAACCTGGGTTTGTTTAGCTTGGAGAAGGGAAGGCTCCATGGAGACCTCATTTTGGCCTTCCAGTACTTAAAAGGGAACTTACAAGCAGGAGGCAGACCAACTTTTTACACAGTCCGATAGTGACAGAACAACGGGGAGTAGTGTTAAATAAAAGATGGGGGATTTAATTTAGGTATTAGAAGGAAATTTCTTGTTCAGAGTATGGTGAGGCACTGGAACAGGTTGTTCAGAGAAGCTGTGGATGCACCATCCCCAGACATATTCAAGACCAGGCTGGGGCCATGGGCAGCCTGATCTGGTGGGTAGAATCCCTGCCCAGGGCACAGAGCTTGGAAGCAGATGATCTATAAGGTCCCTTCTAATCCAAGCCATTCTGTGATTTTATGATTCTATGATTCTACAAACTTTGTATATTCACTGTCTCTGAAGTCGATGACTGAATGTTCCTGGTTGTAAATTGTAGGCTACCCTTGTGCTTTTTATTTCACAGTGGAAAAGAAAGCTAACAGGTTGAGGGGAGATTCTGTCTGTGCTTTATTCTTTTTCAGATTGAAAATAAACAGGTAAGTACTATTATATTATTTTTATCCACTTATGATGTTTAAGAGAAAGTTTCTCCATTTTATGGCTGGAACTGGGCATATGAGTTAAGTAGGTGTGAGGAAAAGTAATAACAGCATTCCAAGACACCTTGTGACATGAGGATTGAGGGGCCTGGAGCATCTCTCTTGTGAGGATAAAGCTGAGAGATCTGGAACTGTTCAGCCTGGAGAAGTGAAGACTGAGGAGGGATCTGATCAGTGCTTACAAATATCTAAATTGCTGAAGTGGATGGAGCCAGGCTCTTTTAAATGGTGCCCAGAGACAGGACAAGGGGCAACCTGGAACATAAAAGTTTCATCTGAACTTAAGGAAATGCTTCTTTACTGTGAGGCTGACAGTGCACTGGAATAGGCTGCCCAGGCAGGCTGTGGAGTCTCCTTCTCTGTAGATATTCAAAACCCACCTGGACACTTTCTTGTGTAACATACTGTAGGGCACCTCATTTAGCAGCAGGTTGGGCTCAGTGATCTCCAGAGGTTCCTTCCAACTCCTATGGGTCTGTGATTCTGTGATTTCTTGGAGACCTTGTTAGAACTGTGTCACCTTGCTTATTTTCCAGTTACAAACATTTGATTTACTCATTGCTTTCATTTTTCTCTGAAGGAAAAAAAAAATTCATCTTGTTCATTTCATTTTTTTTTCCTTTGACATCTTTAAACTGTTTAAAGACTGAGATGCTTTGTGCTGCTGAACTAACCGATCAAATTACTTAATGATTTTTAGTACGTAACTATTTTTTACATGCCCTTAGAAATGACATAGTGCTTCAATAGCTACATTATCTAAATCTCAGCCTCCTCAGGTGTATCACGGAATCATAGAATGGCCTAGCTTGAAAAGTACTTTAAAGATCATCTAGTTTCAACTCCCCTGCTATGTGCAGGGATGCCAACCACTAGACCAGGCTGCTGAAAGCTACATCCAGCCTGGCCTTGAATGCCTCCAGGGATGAGGAATCCACAAAATGTCATCTATATGTCATCTGGACCAGAAAAACTGAAAAATGATCAGCTTTTTCAATAACTGTTATTCCTTTCTATTAAGGATTCTTCTGTTTTAAGGCTTTGGCCCAACCATATTATTCACTATTTCCAAGAGCTCAGTTGAGATGGAATTAGAGAATTATACGAATTATTATCAGCAATAGTTAAATTCTTTTTCTTTGCTGACAACCTTCCTGAGAAGACAACTTTGCTAAATGTATGTGTATAAAACGATCAGTTTGCAAATGAAAAGAAAAACGCCTATTAAACTACCAGCTATTTTAATTAGATAATGACTCCATTCTGTCTATAACTTTTCTGCAGAGTATACTTCTTTAAATGGGGCAATCTGTATTTGAGTTGGTAGCAGTAATTACTTTAAGCTGATTGTAGAGAATCATAGGATCATGGAATCACAAGGTTGGAAACGACCTATAAGATCATCTAGTCCAACCGTCTCCTCATCACCATTGCACCACAACGACATCACGCAGCACATCACCCAGATGCCTCTTGAACACTGCCAGGGACGGCGAGTCCACCACCTCCCTGGGCAGCCATTCCAGTGCCTGACCACTCTCTGAGAGAAAAAGTTCTTCCTTATGTCTAACGTAAAGAAGCAACTTAATGAACTTTTAGCATGGTAGGCCTTCAGATTGAGAAACAGACTTTGTAATGGAAAAAGCAATAGAGGGACCGCAGTGGGTAACCAGTGTTCTTCTCTGTGTTCAGGGATACTCTTGGACAGCAGTGAAGGATTCTGGGAGCCCTTTGGCCAATCACTTTTCCAGTTGATTAGCTAGATCAGTAATACCACAACCCAGTTCAGCATACTCTTATAATCATGTTGAAGCCCTCTGGAGGTTTACAGACTTCTACAAAAATGATTACCAATCTGAATGTGCATATTTTTCAGAGATGCGAGAACTGTAAAGTGTTATATTTGTAATGAGCTAGCATTTTCTTCCCCCATGTGAAACGCTGGCAGAAATCACAATAAATAAATACAATGTCAGGTTAGAAAAAATGTTGTAGTTTCATGTTGTTGGTTTGCAAATTGAATTTTTACATAAAATTTACACTAAATGGAACCTCATTATACAGTGATGAGGTCCAGTATGATCCAAATCATTAAAATCACTGTACTGCTTAATGATTCACTAAGTGGTACTGCAGTGTCATAAATTTAGCACTAGTTTCATGATTCAAAACACCAGACTGAGACACCAGCAAATCGTATGTGGATCATTAAATTTACAATGAATGTCAGAGATGAAATAAGGGGGAAAAAACACTTTGAGAGATAGGGATAATATGTGCTCTAAGGTGACATCCATCAAGATAAATGATCTTATACCACTTACGCTTGGATAATAATGGGGGGTTGTTTTTTTGTTATTCTTCATTCTGTAATTTCTAAAAGGGTTGGAAATCCAAGCCCTTTAAGAATTAAAGTAGCTGTCATTTTCCTGAGTACTGTGTGATCTGTTTTATTTGTATTTATACAATGTACATATGCTGTTACATTTTTCTCTGACCCCGCTGCGCGATGTTCTCCCCTCAGCGGGATCAGAATATGTCAGGTCTGTTAATTTTACAGAGCTGCCCTTGGATTACAATAGTATAAATTGAACACTGTTAGTGCTATTGGAGAACTAGAAATTAAATGTGAATTTAATGGAGTGTTTGGGTTTTGGGTTGTTTTTTTTTTTTGTTGGTTTGTGTGTGTGTGTGGATGTGGGGGGTGGGGGGGGGAAGGAGGGCTGTTTCAATCAGAATTTTCTATTATAATAAAAGATCACATAAAGAAGAACTTCCTCTGTAATAATAATATAATTTCTCTTTTATATTTCATTTGTACAGATATTCCAACCTACATTAGTGAATATAAAAAAATCATACTCAAAGACACGATACTGTCTTATTCAAGATACAAGTACGGAATACTTCAGCCTTTACTTCTGAAGAGACAGAATATTTCATTTTTTCTTTGATTGAGTATTTCACTGTTTTAACTCTTCTGTGATTCTCTGTCATTTTTATTTGGGCATCAACAAATCATTAGCTACTGTTTGTTAGCTACATTTTTCAGAATTGGTATTTCATAACTGAATTTAGAGGAGCAGGGCATAGATTTCCACATGGAAGTAATGCACAGATTTTCGTTGGGAAAAAAATGTCAGCTACATAGAATCATAGAATCATAGAATCATAGAGTCAATAAGGCTGAAAAAGACCTTCTAGATATCAAGTCCAACATTCCATCTCTCACCAATATTTCCTACTAAGCCACATTCCTCGGTAAAACATCTAAATGTTTCTTGAACACTGATTAACATCACTGGATAGCAGAATTTAAAGTTTTCTCAGAAAGATGGAAATTAAATATAAAGAAGTGCATGTTTGTGAGTTTTATTACTATGTGAAGAAATAAAAATTCGAAATTTCTTACATACAAAGGAGAAATAATGAAGAGATCTCCCCAGTTTTGTCACACTTAAATATTTCAAAATTCCATCTTCCTCCATTGCACCAAGTTGCCAAATGCAATAAAGCACAGGACAAAAACATTATGAGATATGCACTTGAACAAAAAGAGAGAAAAAGAAAGGTGCAGAATGCAAAAAACACATTATTTGAGAAACTGTGTTGTTTTTGTTGTTTTTTAATGGCAACCCAGTTATCCTAAGGCATGTGAAAGATACATGGAACTTGTTCTTTTATTAAGATATTTGCAGTGTAGCTATAAGCATACAAGACAACAACAACAACAAAACAATCACAAAAAATATAAAATACTTCTGGTTCTGTGATGACTGTGATCATGAATCCACTTACAATCCAAATTGGTGTTATATGCAATTACTAAAAGGAACAATTAAGAAAACACAGTAAAAGTCCATGAGATCAGTCTTGTTTTCTCTCAGGGAATTGCCTCCTTGCTGAGTGCTTTTGTCCACCATTTTTAGGCTTCTGGCTTCATGAGCAAACTTATTCTCTATTGTTTGCTCTGACAACCTTTTTTTCTTTCAGAAAGTAAGATTTCTCCCTTTCTTGCATCAGTCCATAGGACTAATTTCAAATTCAGCCCACACTTTGCATGGTGGAAACAATGATTCATGTTATTACAATAAGGGAGGTTTAGACTGCAGATAGATATTCATTCTGGGTCAAGGAGCAAAGTGAAAAAGGAGAAGGTTTTTGGGTGCACATAGCCTTCTTCTTCTATAGGACATATGAGAGCTTAAGCAGTGGAAAAGGATTCAAGAACTAAGCAGGACTTGAATTAGTGTGAAGCAGCATTTTACACACCCACTTTGACAGCTGTAGGATTTTACTAAAAAGGCTGGTTGGAAGTATAGTATCTGTTGCAAGGAGGTTGCAGGCTGTATGGACTGTGAAACTGTATTTAAGAATGATGTATGTCAGCCAACCTGGATTTAATATTTTCACTCCACACTGGTCTGGTAAAAGTGGTGAGATGAAAGGAAAACGAATTAATTTACCTTCAGACACAGGAAATGCTACTAAATTTGGATATGTGAAAATACTGAACTTTCACTGGGGAAAAAAGTAAATGATTTGAGGCCCTAGTGATCACACGGAGAATCCAGACAATTTGACAGGTATGAATTTATCTCACTTGTGAATGAATAACCTTTGGTAACTCACTTGAGACTTCAATATTCTGAACACATTTTCTCTGGAACACTTCAAAAGACGCAGTTCATTTCTGTCTCTACCAAATGGCCCCTTTGGTTACTTTCAGTTTAGTGAGGTTTTGCTTTGCAAGTTTGGAAAATTAACATAATAAAAGCTTACTAGTGAGTTTTAGTCATGTAGGAATGAAGCTAGATTAACTCTTTGCTTGTTCTGAAGTCTACACAATCTTTTTTTTTTTTTTTTTATCAACTGAGAAAGGCTTCATTGATCTCCTGTAAATCTTACTTCTGCTGTACATGGAAATTCACTTCTCTTTGAAAATGCAGGGGTACATTTTCTAAGAAATGTTTCAGTATATTCACAGAATGGCTTCAGCATAAGCCACTTTTTTGCAGTTTTTTGAAAGAGAGGTGATCAATTGTGAGTCAGTGAGCTAAAGCTACTGCACGGGGACCTGCCTTAAGATGTGCCAAGGTACAGTGCCAAGAGTTGCTCCATACTTTCAACAGAGGTAGGAAGCTGGGGATATAAATGAAAGCAGCGGGCATGGATGCTCCCCAGCTGATCCTCAAAACTGTGCATGACTGGGTTGTAACAGTCTCCAGTTTCCAGAGTGTTTTGTCTGTGAGTAAAATACGTTAAACTTGCAGATGAAGGTAACCATTAATGGATATCTTCATGCCAGTCACCATCAGCTGGCAACCATGACAAGTACAAAAGAAGTCAGTTTTTCTTCTCAGACACAGAATTATAGAACTGTCTGAGTTGGAAGGGATTTTTAAAGGCCATCTAATCCAACTCCCCTGCAGTGAGCAGGGACATGCAGAGCTAGATCAGGTTGCTTAGCCTGACTTTGAATGTCTCCAGGGATGGGGCACCCACCTCTCTGGGCAGCCTGTTCCAGTGGTTCACTAACCTCGTTGTAAAAATTGTCCTTATTCCAATCTAAATCTCCTGTCTTTTAGTTTGAAACACTGTGTGTTCAGTTTCCTCTAAGGGTACAGCAGAACAAGTCTGCAAGTAGTGGGTTACTGGTGCATATAGGAGCAAGCTCACTTGTTTCATAATAATTTACGTATAGGTTATTTGTTCCCCAGGACATATGACAGTTTGAGGTTATTTACTCTTTTATAAAAGAAGAATAAGCTAATTTTCATGCAGCATGAGGCAAGACCTAGATGACTGCCAAACACAGGAGACCTGCTGCTGTGTAGTAATTCAGTAATGTATTAGTTGGTCCAGAAAATGGGACTGAAAAGAGAGAAATCCGACACATTCCTTAAGAGATTATATTCATCCTGTCCTCAACAACAGTATTTTTAAGCCTTGTGGTCTGCCTTTGTGTTCTGAGTTCATCCTGAGCAGCTAACAAGCAAGTACACTTCTAATGCCTGTGACCACAGAAGCACCAGTTAGAAACACAGTGCAAGAGTGATGCTCAGCTTCAAATAACAAAAAAATCTAAATTTAGTTTTACAAGTGCCAAAGCATGAGTTAGATATCTAGACTTCCATTTAATCAATACAGTTAATAGATTTTGGAGAACTTGAAAATCACCCCAAAGTATATAACGACATTTAGTCAAACGTATAGCCCACCTGCTGGTATCAACTAACAATGAGTTGACCACAAAGGGAACTTAGACATATAGTTTTTATGTACATGTAATTTTTAAGTACTGACATTTAGACACAGATTAGGTTTTGCTGCCTGAAGTGAATAACTCCTGGGGATGTTGATCCATTGCTTTCTTTTATTCTCCGGTACACATTATGAAAATGCACCAACATTGTCAGGTCTGACATACCCACCTGATATGATCCAGACAGAGAATATATACATATTTTTCTCTCTCTGGAAGATTCCTCTTTTGGTTACATTTGAGAACATCTATGCTATTAATTTGAAGGAAGGACTGATAGCAATTCTCATTTCTGTATCTCATAACAGAGACTTTTGTTTCTCTGCCTATTCTGGATTACATTTGAGACTTCAGCATGGCAAGGAACAAACTTCTGTTCTAGGCAGTTTTTCTAATTGCTTTAATTATAAGTGCAAAAGCAGATATATCTTGAGAGATGTTTTGTTCTGGGTGCTCCTTTCTGTCTTGATCAGACTGTATCTTATGATCCTTACCGATCTATTCCATGTTATTCTTCTATGCTTTTTTAAACACCACACAGCTCATGGAGCTGTGAGGCCTAAATTGTGGCCTTCCAGTACTTGAAGGGAGCTTATAAACAGGAGTGAAAACAACTGTTTATGAGGGTGGATAGTGATAGGACAATGGGAATGGTCTTAAACTGAGACAGGGGAGGTTTAGGTTAGATATTAGGAGGAAGTTTTTCACACAGACGGTGGTGACGCACTGGAACAGGTTGCCCAAGGAGGCTGTGGATGCCCCATCCCTGGAGGCATTCCAGGCCAGGCTGGATGTGGCTCTGGGCAGCCTGGTCTGGTGGTTGGTGACCCTGCACATAGCAGGGGGTTGAAACTAGACGATCTTTGAGGTCCTTTTCAAACCAGGCCATTCTATAATTCTATGATATGATTCTAATTTAGTTGGAAGCAACTAAAATATATTCTTTTGATATTGAAAGGGTTCACTGGAGTTTTTCTTTTCAATACTTTTATATATATTTCTGTAGAATATAATTTTAAAACTACATGTTGTATTTGGAGAATAAGAAATGTGTATGTTAAGAAATCTTAAACGTGGAAATAAGGGAACACATTCCACACTCTGTGGAAGTTAAGTCATTCTGCATCTCCATATACTTATTTCATACCATGGATGCAGTCCAACTAGTTAGCCAGTTGTAGTATAGCACTGTAATTCACTATTATCGTTTTTAGCAAAGGTTAGTTTTTAAAATCTCTTTACAACTATTAAAAAAAATTGATATTTAACATGAAATCTTTTTATGATACATTCCATCCTGTGAAACAGTGCCTAATGCATTGTTATTCTAATTAAATACATATGATGTACTTATACTGTGAGAAGGAATCCTCCTAATAAATACAAGTGTGCTTCAGGGATGGATAGACTAAAGGAAAAATTGCTCTACAGAATTCTGTGTAGTGATTCTCATCTAAACAAAAAGCTGAGATATCGTATGGAGATGGAGCATAGTAAAGGTGACTGATTTGTCACTTTCTGCACCAATTATATCATACACCATCCAGCTACTTTACACAAATTTTGTTTCATAATGCTGGTTGAAGATACTTATTTCTGTTGTTGATTTGACCCATTTAAATTATGCTACTGTTTTTATAAAAGCTTATAGTGCTTTTTAGATGAGTGACGTGTTTTCTTTTTAGCTTTTTAGCTTTGTGCAAGAAAAGATGAAGCAGAACACATGCATCAGCTGTTATCGTTCACCTAGTTCATATCGGTCTCATTAATGTGGTTTCAGAAGACTGTCAGAGCTGCAGCAAATGTATTACTCAGGTGACAACAACATTGAAGAAGCAAAATCTCCCTGCTTAGGTCATTGCTACCAATTGGAATATCATCATAGTAATTTCAAAATTGTTACACGTTTTGTAATCTCCTAAGCATATATACATAGATTGCTCCAAATTTAAAGTCTCCTATTTAGTACCATGAATACAACAGCTACAAGGAGCACAATAACACTGTTTGATAGAGCAAATTCTCATCTACGAGATATTATTTCTCAGTGTAGTTACTGGCATTAGCTATGCTTTTCTTGCCAGAGATAAACAAGAGAATGTGAAGCTCACAGAGGTCTGCACCAGCGGAGGTGACTCATTATTTCAGAGCTGCTATGATGGCATTGTTGGTAGGAAAATGTTGCCCATGCAGTCCATCTTTCATCTTCACATACAGATCTGGACAATATGGTGGGTAGGGTGGGACAGTCCAGCCAAGATTGGCAATGTGCTCCAAGGTGTTCAGTTTGGTATTGGTCCTGGCATTATTATTTTCCAAGAGAAAACCTGCTCTCTTCTTTGACCTTACTCTGAAAGTTTGACCTATCAGTTTCATCAATATCATGAAGTAGCAGTCAGAGTTGATGATTTGTCTGTGCTCCAGGAAATCCAGAAGGATCACCCTTTTCCTATCCCTGAGGACAGTGCTCATCACTTAACCTGCTTAGGGCTGCATCTTAAACTTTATCTTCAGTGGGAATTTTGCATGTCACCACCACTCCATGGACTGCCATGGACTGTTGAATTCCAACACTGTCAATGCTGTTTCCAATGTACTGAAGCCAATATTGAACTCCTTGCACAGTTCCCTGGTTGCAATCTGCTGATTCGTGCAGATCATCTAATTGAGATACTCCATTTCATGGTGCGACAGCTGTGCATGGCCATCTGTAATGTGGCTTGTCTTTCGCGTTTTTGTTCCCACTACTGAAACACACCACCCATTGCCTCACTGTGCTCACATCCACTGTGTGGTCTCCATGAATGTTCAGCAGGCATCGATGAATGCCAATGGGAGCCATTTTCACTTTTGCTCAGATACACTTCCATGTCAGATGCCATTTTGTCTGACTGCCTCTCTGCTGCCATCTATCACACAGCAACAACATGTAACAGAATACTGGCAGGAAGGGTCAGCCACTACTGCCATACAACCATCATCTACCTCTGATGTTGTGAGCCAACCTAATAAAGTGGGAGACATTATTTTCAGAGCAGCATTTGTAGAAATCTAAAATAATGACTTGCATCCTAGAAGAGCACATTGCTCTCCATTGTCTGTACTTGGCTAGATTTCCTCTGAGTGCAGTGATGTCATCTTGTACCCTGAGATAGCATAAATGAAAATCATAGTTCATTTCACCACTCTTATCTATTGTCTCTTGTCATTGAGAAATGGCAGCTACTTGGACTGCAGGCTACCTTAATGCTATGTTTAGGATAATAGCGTCACAGGTAGGGACCCAAGAATATGAAAACAATTTATATTCTTCTGTCAACAGTTTACGGGCTGGTTCGGCCCAGTTCCGTGACCAGCAAGGCGGAGGGATCCGTGGATCTGCGCCTCTGGAAAAGGGAAACAGGGGACCTCAAAATAATTAAAAACAGCGGCAACGATCTGAGGAGAAACAAACTAATTTACTAAATATAGTATCGGAATGCAAGATAACACACTATAATGCAATATAATCAGAATTGAAGCTAACAAATCAAATATAATGAGAGAGAGAATGTCCGAAAGGTGGATAGGACTCACCATAACGCTGAGGTGAGATGCGCAGTCCAGCTGAGCAGCAGGGAGACGGGAGCAGCGCCCACGATGAAGAGCAGACGAAAAAGAGCGCATCAGGTGACCTTGCCAGGAGTTGTATCTCTTCTCTATGACCGCAAAGTCCCCTGGGGAATGTAGTTCTTCTTCTCTTCTGGGCAGGTACCCAGGACTTGAGCATTAACAGTTAAACTCCCAGTGCCCCACATGATGTCATGATGTGGAATACCGAAAACCAAGAATCACAAAACCATGACATCTTCATATGTTGTTATGAGTTTTTTCCTCTGCTTTGGCTGTTTTTCTCACGATTTTTGTTGAAAGAAAAGGATATTTTTCCTTACGTTTAGAAACACATTGCTGTCAGAATGTGCTATATTTAAACAAATTTATTGAAATAATCTGTTCTGTTTTTATTTTGCAATGTTGCTTTGATTCATATGAAACCTGTGTTCCTACTGACAATCTTTTTTCTGTTGTTTTGGTGTCTCCTTATGAAATTCCTTCCACTGCGAAAGGCTACTGGATCAGACCACATCCCCAGCTTGAATTCCTTCTAAGCTGCATTGTAGGTGTGAACCAGAAGAAAAGGTACTGTTGTAAAAAGCACATCTGAAGTCATTTGCAGGCATGTGGGAACAAACGTAATGGGAATTAAATCATTATTCTGAATCAGTATGTGATGTTCATAAGTGAGACTATATGGTGGTGACTGGGAGTGGCCAAAACTAATTTGGGATCATTAGGGAGGAACATGTGAAAATACTTTCAAACATTGAAGACCAATTGCTTACCTGAGTTACTTTCTTGTGGTGCTGCATCTAGAAAATGGTGCTAACCATTTTCAAAATAGTTAGCTCACAGGAATGTTAGATACTAAAGCAGTACATATGAAACGTTTGCATTGAGAAATAAAGTAGTATACTTAGTTTGGTCTTCTAAAGCTAAAGAATGTCTCATAAGATACTTTCATTTGTGAAATGATATAATAGCAGATGAGTTTGTAAGTTTTTATGCATTTCTTTGCAGTTTTTTCCTTTTAGAGCTGCCCTGACTAATTGCAGTGGAATCACTGCATATTAACAGGACAGTACAAATTGCAGGTAGCTTGTAGAATAAAAGAATGTAAATTGATTAAATAGGGAAAATAATTAAATTTCTAGGGGAAAAAAAAGAATCTATCTGATACTTAAATAACTGGAGAGTGATTATTTGTAAGTAAAAAATGCATACGAAATACTTTTAATTAATGTGGTTGACCAGGTTTACTAGTCATAGAATCAGAATCACCAAGGTTGGAAAAGACCTCTAATATCATCCAGTCGAACCATTCTCCTACCACCATTATATCCCCCCTAAACCATGTCCCTCAGTACAACATCTAAACGCTTCTTGAACACCTACCTCCAAAGACAGTGACTTAACAACGTCCCTGGGCAGCCTATCGCAGCTCCTAAGCATTCTTTTGGACAAGTATTTCCCAATGGCCAACCTAAATCTCTCCTGGCTCAGCTTGAGACCATTCCCTCCAGTCCTATCACTGTTACACAAGAGAAGACACTGACCCCCACCTCACCACAACCTCCCTTCAGGTAGTTATAAGAGTGCAATAAGGTCTCCCCTGAGCCTCCTCTTCTACACACTGAACAGCTCCCTCAGCTGCTCCCCATAAGACCTGTGCTCCAGACCCCTCACAGCTTCGTTGCCCTTCTCTGGACATGTTCCAGTGATTCAGTGTTCTTCTTGTAGTGAGGGGCCCAAAACTGAACACAGTACTCAAGGTGCAGCCTCATCAGTGCTGAGTGCTGAGGGACAATCACATTCCTGCTCCTGCTGGCAACACTATTTGTTATACAAGCAGTACTCCATTCTTACATCTAACTTAAATGTCCACTACTTCACTCATCATTTTCCTCTGGTATTCTGAATACTGTATTTTTCCGTTAGCATCAAATACTAACAACTGTGATGGGCTTTTTTATATTCTAAGGATATTTAAATACGGAAATAGAATTTTAGTCACAGTAATGCCTGAATGGCTCAATCTTGTTTTGGGAAGACTGTCTTGAAGGGAAAGGATAGGCATATTTTTATCAGCCTAATTTAAGAACTTTAAATGCTACAGTGTTGCACTGCTTGAACTTATGCTTATGCAACGTGAACTTCTATTCATCAGGACCAAAATTCCCGTAGTAGCCACTGCACTCAATGCATAAAAATTTTCATCAGGAGACACAGATGGATTGAAATTCATGACAAATAGGTGGAAAATGCATTACTGTTTTAGCCTCCTCACCCATTGGTTGAGTTTCAGTTGAAGAATTTATATTGTGAATTTCATTTAAGGCCAGGTTGGACGGGGCCCTGGGCAGCCTGGTCTGGTATTAGATATGGAGGTTGGTGGCCCTGCCTGTGGTGGGTGGGGTTGGAGATTCATGACCCTTGAGGTCCCTTCCAGCCCAAGCTATTCTATGATTCTATGATTTAGAATCATAGAATTTAATAAAATTTAGATTTACAGAAAAAGTTTGCCTGATCTAGAAAGATATTAATTGAACTGTAATAAGATGTAATGAAAAACGACTGACACGCTGCTATATAAGGAAGAATCAGTCCCTATGTGTAGCAACTAAAACTTTACATACCTAAATAAATTACATTCCACATAGTAATTTATGTCTTTTTAAGATATATCCTAGCAGTTAAAATAATGTCGATACAGCTGACTCTGTTTGCCAAAATACCAAACAGTTCTCACTAAGCCTTAGTCGTTTCTATACTTGGAATATTCTGAAACAAGGACCATGTTCCTGTCATGGTAAATTAGGTCAACATGGTGAAACAGAGAGTCGTGGGATGATAAAACATTAAAGAGTACGTTATTAACTGATGTCTTTTTCATTTTATTTTTCTTCAGTGACATTTAACAAATTGAACGTTAAATGCTGAGAGACACAAAAATACTTTGTTAGATTATTAAAAAAACAGGAAGAGTTCTCTCAGCTGATATATAATGTAATAATATAAAACTGAGCTTAGTGATAGGCTCTGGAGTGGCTGGTTGAGATCTCCCGCCCCTGAGATAAGTAAGAGATTGTTGATCCAAAGTGCAGTCCACATGATTTATTAAGTTTCTAGTATTCTTAGTTTAGTGGAGTTACTACAGAAATCTTTAGTTTTGCCTCAGCCACATCCCATGAGGACTTTTTGGAATCTCGGGACTGTGTAATATAAAATGCTGCCATTCTGGAATCCACATACCTTGGAAGGTAACTCTCTGTCATCAGCATATATTGATGTCCTGGGTGAACAGGAAGGTTCTTCTGGTAAGAGAATTGATAATGTTACCTAGAGCTAAACATTAACTGAATCCCATTGCTGACTTGCAAGGGTGAATGCCACATTCCAGACATAATGAGGGCAAGAAATGTTAATGTGTTTTTAAACCTATCTTCTTAGCTGCAAAGCAGAAAGGATAATACAACTTTCTGTATATAACAGCAAAAATTTGTAATGTGATGATCAGATTTGTAAACTTCCAATTTCGGGGCTCCCATCAGCTATCTAACAGAATAGCCTGAAAATTATGTTTCAAGAGCAGATCTATGATATTTTAGAGCAGCGTTGTATAAGATACATATTCAGTTCATCCAAGCAGGTCAGAAACTGTAGCCTTGTAGATTGCAGTGCACTATGAATGCTTCTTTGTTAAACACTCAGTACAATGAAGTCATTCAAGGGATTATCACAAAATGTAAATAATGCAGTCAGGATTTGCCTTCCTTTCTTGCTCTTTCTTGCTATAGTAAATTATAGACCATGCAGAATTTATTTTATTTATAGAAGATAAATACAAAATTCTAATTCTAAGATGCAGACGTGATGTAGGATTGCTCACTTGGAAAAAAAAGATGGAATTTGTAGGTTTTCTAACTTCCAGTCTGGCTCTTGCAAACCAGATCTCCCTTTTGAACTATAATTTCACTGTGTGACTAATTCTATGTCCTTAATACTACACAAGGCAATAGGGGCGTGGAACAAGGGACTTGAAACTCTATCTCAGTCTCAGGACTGTAATTATTTACCTCTGGGTGATTCAAGCCTTGAAATATCATGTTACAGTCCTCTGTTGATATTACAGATTTGAGTAGAACGGATCATTGGCTTTTCCTGGGATTACTCTCCTATTGAGTGGCATGTATGAAAGCAGTAAACATAGCTTTTTGCTACCTACATTGATGACTATTTCAGGTGTGGTTGATTTTTTAAAACAAAATCTTTTTTCCATATTCTGAAGATTGTTTTTTTAATAGTAATTATTGTATACAGTAATATTTGGGATTAATTTGGCCGGCAAAGGAAGATAAAAATGAGGAGACCCAAGTAATATTCTGTGGTTAGGGCTTTTATATGTGACTGTGAAGTAGCTTATACTCTTGGTGACATGTAAAGTGTGAAAGTGGCATCTCTCTGTTCAAGAGTCTAGCATTATGGGCAAGATTATCATTCTTTTACCTTCCCCCTCTCTCAGTTTTCCCCACTTTCTCTTTCCTCTTCAGAATGGGAGATGCAGATCTGTGGTGTTGTGATACTGCAGCAGGTTTCCTGCCTCCACTGCATTTCAGAGGGATGGAGAGCTCTTGTGCTCTCAGAAAGGCTCCTTCAAGAGCAGCCAGCTTTGCTCAGCATCTCTGTCTTGAAGGACGGCATCCCAGGAGATCTTTGCCAACGATTCCTTCAGCAGCTTCAAGTTCTCTCTTCTGACGCTCAGGGTCCTGACGCCGTGCTTTGCCAGGCCCACATCCCTGGAGACCACAAACTCAACCAGGGCGGTCACTGCAGCCCAGGCTGCCTCCAAACTTAGTGCCGTTCACGATCTCCACCGCATTGGTGAGCAGCAGCTCCAGCAGTGCTTCACCTCCACGCCACGTCCCTCAGCACAGCGTCCAGACGTTCCTTGCACACCTGCAGGGTCGGTGACTGCATCACCTCCCATGCAGCCCATTGCAGCGCCTGGCCACTCCTTCAGAAAAGCAGCATTTCCTGGCGTGCAGCCGGAATCTGCCCTGGTACAGCTTGTGGCCATTCCCTGCAGTCCTGTCCCTGTTACACGAGAGAAGAGGCCGACCCCACCTCACCACAACCTCCTCACCCCATAGCATCTCCACACAGCGCAGCCCTATTGTGTCATCCCGTAGAGATGCCCTGTAGAGCTGCCCCATAGTTTCACCCCATAGCACTACCTTACAACGTCACACCATAATGTCAACTCAGATACTGCTCCAGAGGGCTGCCTGGGATGTCACCCCATGGCATCACCCCATAGCACTGCCCCGTAGAGCTGGCCCATGGCATCGCCCCATAGTGTCGCCCCATAGCACTGCCCCATAGCACTGTCCAGTACGACCGCTGCGCAGTACTGCTGCCCCATGGCGTCTCCCCAATATCTCTTCCCATAGCATCACCCCATACCATTGCCCAATAGCTCTGGTCCATGCCATCACCCCACAGTATCAACCCATAGAACTGCCCCACAGTGTCACCCCATAACATCACTCCATAGTGCAGCCACACAATGTTGCTCCATAGCCTCACCAAATAGCATCACCCCATAGCACAGCATCATAGCATCACCCCACAGCACTGCTCCACATCACTGCCCCATATCATCCACCCATAACATCACTCCATTGCACTGCCCCACGGAGTCCCCAGATAGGATAAATGCATACCGCTGCCCCATAGCATCACCCCACAGAATCACCCCCTAGCGCTGCTTCATATCACTGCCCATAATGTCACTCGATAACACTGTCCCCACAGTGTCACCCCCTACTGTCACCCCATAGCATCATTCCATAGCATTGCCCCATAGCACTGTCCCACACAATCACCCAGTGGTGATATCATAGTAAAACGCTACAGTTCTGCCCCATAGCAGTGTCCCAATGCACTGCCCCATCGCACTGGCTCATAAGTACTGCCCCACAGCACTGTCCCACATGGTCACCCCACAGCATCGCCTCATAGCATCACCCCGTAATGTAACCCCATAGTGCTGCCTCATAGTGTCACTCCATAGAACTGCCCCATAGCGTCACCCCACAGCGTCACTCTGTAGTGCTGCTACATAGCATCACCCCATGACAACACCCCATAGCACTGCCCCATGGTGTCAAACCATAACATCGACCTATAATGTCATCCAGTGTGCTGCCCCACAGCATCACCCCAGAGCATCACCACACAGCAATTCCCCATAGGGTCAAACCAGAGCATCACCCCATAGCACTGCCCTATAGCACTATCCCGTACCGCTGCCCAAAGCATCACCCAAGAACAAGTTCCCGTAACGCTGCCCCCTAGCGCTGCCCTGTAGCCGCACCCGATCATTTTCGACAATTCCTTATTACTGCCCCATAGCACTGCCCCTTAGCATCACCCCAGAGCATCTCCCCATAGCACTGCCTCATGGTGCTGCCCCATAGTGCTGCCCTATTGTGTCATCCCACAGAACTGCCCCATAACGTTGCCTTATAGTTCCACCCCACAGGGCTGCCCAATTAATATCTCTCCATAATGCGAACCCATAGCTCTGCCCCAGAGCATTGCCCCAAGTGTCACTCCATAACCTCACCCCACAGAACTGCCCCATAGCATCACTCCATAGCACTGCCCCATAGCATTGTGTCATAGAATCACCCAACGGTGCCATCCCATATGTGGTACTACCACACCTTAGTGCTGCCACATAGCATCGCTGCATACCGCCATGCCCCGTAGTGTCACTGCACAGCACTGCCCCATACTGAGTCCCCATATTATCCACCCATAATGTCACCCCATAGCATCTCCCCATTGCAGTGTCCCACAGCATTAGCCCGTAGCATCCTCCCTTAACATCACCCCACAGCATCACCCCATAATTTAATCTGCCTCATAGCGCTGCTCCATAGTGCTAACCCACACTATCACCCTATGGCATCACCCCATAGTGTCACGCTATCGTGTCACCCCATGGCATCACCCCATAGCACTGCCTCAGTCGACTCCTAATGTCACTCCAGTGTGCTGCCCTATAAAATCACCCCAAAGCATCACCACACAGCACTGCCACATAGGGTCAAACAGAGCATCACCCTATAGCACTGACCCACAGCGTCACCTTATAACAGCATCATTCCATGACGCTGCCCTATAGCGATGCCCCCATACCAACACCCATAGCATCACCCCATAGCATCACCCCATAATGTGATATGCAATATGATATCCTCATAGCACTGGCCCATAGAATCACTTCATAGCATCACCCTATAGGGTCTCACCAAACCACTGCCCCATAGTGTCATCCCATTGTTCTGTCCCATAGTGTCACCCCACAGTGTCACCCCATACCATCTCTCCCAGAGCTAAGCCCCATGATGTTGTCCCATAGCATCACTGCATAGCACTGCCCCATAGGATCACCCCATAGCACTGTCCCATATGGCTACCCATGGTGCTGCCCCCAAATGTCACCCCTTAGCATCTCCCCATTTCACTGTCCCTTCTGTTTCTGTTCTCACCCCTTTCTTCCTTCCTCTTTCTCCTTCTACGACTGGGTGACCAGCCTGGTAGATGAGGGAAAGGCTGTTGATGTAGTCTACCTAGACTTCAGCAAAGCCTTTGACACGGTCTCTCACAGGCCTCTTCTGGGGAAATTGGCTGCCTGTGGCCTGGACAGGTATACCCTTCTTTGGGTAAGGAACTGCCTAGAGGGCTGTCCCAATGGGTAGTGGTGAATGGAGTTAAGTCCAGCTTGTGACCCATTACGAGTGGTATCCCCAAGGGGACAGGGGCCCATCTTGTTTAATGTCTTTATTGATGACCTAGATGAGGGGATCGAGCGTACCCTCAGTACGTTTGCAGATGACACCAAGCTGGGAGGTGGTGTCGATCTGCCTGAGGGCAGGGAGGCCCTGCAGAAGGATCTGGATAAGCTGGATCGCTGGCTGAGGTGAATGGGATGAGGTTCAACAAGGTCAAGTGCCGGGTCCTGCACTTTGGCCACAACAACCCCATGCAGCGTTATAGGCTTGGGGATGAGTGGCTGGATGATTGTGAAGAGGAAAGGGACCTGGGGGTGTTGGTTGATGCTCGGCTGAACATGAGCTGACAGTGTGCCCAGGTGGCCAAGAGGGCCAACGGCATCCTGCCCTGCGTTAGAAACAGTGTGGCCAGCAGGAGCAGGGAGGTGATCATCCCCCTGTACTCAGCACTGGTGAGGCTGCATCTCGAGTTCTGTCTTCAGTTTTGGGCCCCTCACTACAACAAAGACATTGAGGCCCTGGAGCGTGTTCAAAGTATGGTGACAAACCTGGCAAGGGGACTGGAGCACAGATCTTATGAGGAGTGGCTGAGGGAGCTGGGATTGTTGACTCTGTAGAAGAGGAGGCTCAGGGGAGACCTCATTGCGCTCTACAACTTCTTGAAGGGAGGCTGTGGTGAGGAGGGGATTGGCTTCTTCTCCCAGGCAGCAAACAGGACCCAAGGAAATGGCCGCAAGTTGTACCAGAGGAGGTTTAGATTAGACATAAGGAAGAACTTTTTCTCTCAGAGAGTGGTCAGGCACTGGAATGGCTGCCCAGGGAGGTGGTGGAGTCGCCACCCCTGGCAGTGTTCAAGAGGCGCCTGGATGAGGAGCTGCGAGATATGGTTTAGTGCTTGTGGTAGGACAAGCTTGTAGGTTGGACGAGACGATCTTGTAGATCCTTCCCAACCTTGTGATTCTATGATTCTGTGATTCTGAACTATAACCAAAGTGCTTTCAGAAGGTCAGAAAACTTTACTTTTCAGTCCCATAGCATCACCCCATAATTTCACCCTGTAGAATTGCCCCATAGCATCACCCCACAGTATCAACCCACATCATCACCCAATATTGTGCTCCCATTGCACTGCCCCACAGCACTGCCCCATAGTGTCACTCCATAGCATCACCCCATAGCATTGCCCCATAGTGTCATCCCATGGTTATGCCCATAGCATTACACCATATCATCTTCCTGGAGCTCTGCCCCATAGTGCTGCTCCACAGCATCACCCCAGTATCTCTTCCACATCATAGTCACCACATGGTGCTGCCCCATAGCATCATCATATAGAATCACCCCCTAGCGCATCGTAGCATCATAGCACTGTCCCACAATGTCACCCCATAACGCTGCCCCCACAGCATCGCCCCATAGCATCATTCCATAGCACTGCCCCATAGAATCACTCAGTGGTGCCATCCCATAGTACTGAGCCATCGTGCTGCCCCATAGTGTTGCCCCAATGCACTGCCCCATAGCTCAGCCACAAAATGTCCCCCATTGCCCTTCTCCATAGCATCTCCACATAGCAACATCCCATTGCGCTGCCCCACACAATTGCCCCATAGCATCATCCCATACCGCTGCCCCACTGCACTGCCTCATGGCTTTGAGCCATAGTGTCACCCCACAGCACCTCTGCATAGCACTACCCCATACCACTTTCCCTTAGTGCTGCCCCCAGTGTCATACCATAGCGCTGCCCCATTGTATCACTGCAATCTCTCTCCCCATCCCATAGCATTGCCCCATAGCATCACCGTATACCCTTGCCAAATGTCTCTGGACAATGGCTTCACTCCATAGTGTCTCCACATAGCTCTGCCCCATAGCAGTGCCCTACAGTGCCATCACATACTTCCACCCCTCAGTGCTGCCCCACAACATCTCCCCATAATATCAACCCATAGCACTGCCCCATAGTGCTGCCCAGAGTGCCACCCCAAGGATCACCCCATAGAACTGCCCCATAGTTTCACCCCATAGAATCACCCCATAGCACTGCCCCATAGCAATGTCCTATAGAATCACCCAACAGTGCCATCTCATAGTACCACACCGTAGTGCTGCCCCATAGCATCACCTGAAAGCGCTGCCCCATAGCTCAGCCACAAAATGTCCTCCATCCCACTGACACATATTGTCACCCTCCAGCACTGCCCCATAGTGTGTCCCCATATCATCCACTTTTAACATCACCCCATAGCACTGGCCATAGCCTCACCCCATAGCAGTGCCCTATACTGCTGCCCCATGGCACTTCTCCCTAAGGTCCCCCCATGGCATCATCCCGCAATGTCAAATCCACAGTGTCATCCCATAATGGAGCCCCGTAGCGCTGCGCCATAGTCTCACCCTATACTATCACCTCATAGAACTGCCCCATAGTGCCACCCTATAGCATCACTCGATATCATCACCCCATGGCATCATCCCATAGTGTTGCCCTATGGTGTCACACCATAACACTGACCCATAATGTCACCCCAGTATGCTGCCCCATAGCATCACCCCAAAACAAATTCCCACACCACTGCCCCACAGTGCTCCCCCATAGCATCTCTCTGTAATGTCATATGTTTCATAGCATCACCCCATAATGTGACCTCATACCACTGGCCCATAGAGTCACTCCATAGCATCACCCCATAGAGTCACAGCAAACCCCAGCCCCATAGCATCACCCCTCAGAACTGACCCATAGTGTCATCCCTTGTTCTGTCCCATAGTGTCACTGCATATCATTTTACAGGAGCACTTCCCAATAGCACTGCCACACAGCATTACTGCATAACACTATCTCATAACATCACCCCATAGAATCACCCCATAGCACTGCCCCATAGAGTCACCAAATAGCATCACCACATGGCACTGCCCCATAGTGTCACCCCATAGAATCACCTCCTAGCACTGCTTCACAGCACTGTCCCATAATGTCACCCCATAACCCTGCCCCCACAGTGCTGGCCCATATTGTCACCCCATAGCGTCACTCAGCAGCACTGCCCCAATAGCATTGTCCCATAGAATCACTCAGCGGTGCCATTCCATAGTACCATGCCATAATGCTGCTCCATAGTGCTGCTCAAATGCACTGCCCCATAGCTCAGCCACTAAATGTCCCCCGTAATGCTGCTCCATAACATCACTGCATAGTGACACCTGATAGTGCTGCCCCATAGTGTCACCCCATAGAATCACCCAATGGTGCCATCCCATAGTACCACGCCGTAGTGCTGCCCCATAGCGTTGCCTGAAAGCACGGCCCCATAACTCAGCCACAAAATGTCCCCAGTACCGCTGCCCCTTAGCATCACCACATAGTGACCCCCCATAGTACTGCCCCATAGCATCATCCCATACTGCTGCCCCATAGCGCTGGCCCATGGCATCAACCGTAGCATCACCCCATAGCGCTGCCCAATAGCACTGCTTCCCTTAGTTTTGATTTGTTCACATTTCGCTTCTTGGGGCATTTCTCAATGCAAAGGCTGAATGTGCACTGTGTCTGGATGGAGTTCACACAGGGATCCCATGTGGGAGCACAGCTGGACGCTGCTCCTGTCGGTTGCTGTACCAGTGTCATCATGCATCTCGCTGGGCTGCACTCTGCTGGATGTGGGCAGTGCTCCCTTCTCAGCCTCTGTGTCAGTGGCTGCACCATGCTGGGTTCCTTCTCAGGTCACAGACCTTTGGGCTCCTTCACTGTCACGCAGTGCTTCACTCCGGCGGTCACTGTGTCTGTCTGCTGTCACTAAGAGCAAACAAAGCATGTATGTGAGAGCAGATCTCACCAGAACTTCTTGTAATGGAACTAACGTTGTTCAAACGCTAACACACGAAAATACAACATTTGCATTTTTCTCGGCTGCCAGAGATGCTTCTTTCCAGTTCCCAGATTTCCAGAAGCACAGAATGGTTGAAGTTGGAAGGAGTCTGTTGAAGACGTCTGGTGCGAAGCAGTGATCATCACAGCAGGTTGTGGAGGAGCACGTCGTGGAGTCGTGGAGTCATAGAACCATAGAATGGCCTGGGTTGAAAGGGACCACAGTGATCATCGAGTTCCAACCCCCTGCTGTGTGCAGGGTCACCAGCCACCAGACCAGGCTGCCCAGAGCCACATCCAGCCTGGCCTTGAATGCCTCCAGGGATGGGGCATCCACAGCCTCCCTGGGCAACCTGTTACAGTGCATCACCCCCACCTCGAGTGCTGTGTTCAGTTTTGGGCATCTCAGTACGGAGAGGACACTGAGGTGCTGGAGCAGGTCCAAAGAAGGGCAGCAAGGTTTGTAAAGGGCTTGGAGAATATGGCCTGCAAGGAGAGACTGAAGGAACTGGGGCTGCCGTCTGGGGGAAAGGAGGCTGGAGGGAAGGAGACCTTATTGCTCTCTTCCAATATCTGAAAGGTGCTCACAGAAAGAGCGGGGTTGGTCTCTTCTCACTGGTGACAGGATGAGGGGAAATGGCCTCAAGTTTATACAGTTGCTGTTTATACATTCCCTTCAAGTACTGGAAGGCCACAATGAGCCTCCCCGGAGCCTTTTCTTCTCCAAGTTGAACAAGCCCAGTTCCCTCAACCTTTCTCATAGGAGAGGTGCTCCGGCCCTCTGATCTTCTTAGTGGCCCTCCTCTGGACCCACTCCAAGAGCTCTGCATCCTTCCCGTGTCGGGACCCCAGTCCTGGACACAGTCAGTTTCATGAGGAGGTCTTGGACTTGCTCCGCTGTTACAGTGGGACGGAAGCTGTTCCTCTCACCACACACAGAGCTTCACATGAGGAGCCTGACCACTCAAGAAGACCAAGACAAAGCACTCATTGAGCACCTCAGCTTTTCTCTGTGTCTGAGGAAGATAGTTCTCTGCCCTCATGTATCAGAGGGGAACACTCTCTTTGGCCTCTCTCTTCTCGCCTTTGTACCTGCAGAATGCCTTTCTGTTATGTTTCACATCCATCGCCAAGTTCAGCTCCATCTGCGCCTTGGCTTTCCTGATCTTATTTCTACACATGTGGACAGTGTCCCTGTGTTCCTCCCAGGATACACAACCCTGCTTCCCCTTTCTGTGCATTTCCCTCTTTTTTCTCAGTTTAAGCTACAGGTCCTTGCACAGCCACAGCGGCCGCCTGCCTCCCCAGCTCAACTCCTGCTGCTGGGAGATGGGGAGCTGTTGCGCTCTCAGAAGGTCCTTAAAGAGCTGCCAGCATTGTGCATTATAATTACATGTAACTATGCAATACATAATAGCAAACACACAATCTGAAATCTGTCACAGTTGTGAACTTTTCCTAGTTGTGGTAGATTAAGGCTCTACGACACCTTTTCTCGTAGCTAAAGAGTATCTAAGTTCTACATTCACCCAAATATAAAGTTACTTTTCCTGCACTGTTAAAACTTACAGTAATTAATACATGGAGGCTCTGTATGTCTGATCATTTTCAGTTCGTGTAGTAGAAGTAATGAATCCCATTTAAAATATGTAGAACTGAAAGGAAAAAAAAGAATGGTGTTTCTGTTTTGGGAATAGAGAGTAGCATCGGAAGAAACGCTGGACTTCAATGTTTAAAAACTGAATTTTAAACCAATTTCTTAACACAGAACCATCTTGTAGATTTTATACATCAGAAGCTTTTTTAACGAATTACAGTAATTGTAATTGTTGCAAAGAGCATAAATGTAGAGTTATTTCTGTGTAACGTTTTTCTGGGACCAGCAATCTCATATTGTCTCTGTCAGCATGAAAACCCTTGATGTGATACTGAATTAATAGCTACCTTTTGACAGCCATCTTCATGTAATATTCAAACCTCTTTTCACCATCGTACACACAGTACTGGCCTGGGATCTTGGCTGGAAGAAGATGGAGAAGTTGATTCATGCCTTTGTCATCTCTAGCTTGGGTTACTGCAATTTATTATTTCACCCAAGTTAAGCTAAAATGCCTGCCTCAGCGTCTTCAGCTCTGTCAAAACATCAGATGCTACAAATCTGCCCCAACTCAATACTGTTTATCAACCCACTTATTTAAGTGTTTCCATTTACTTCTGGTAAAATATCACATTTATTTTAAAGGAAGGCTTTCAGGTGGAGGACCATACCAGTGTTCTAATTTGCAGGTTCATTTAATAGGCTGAATTTTGAAAGGGGCTTTCAAGTACATGGACATAAGCATTCACACATGTAAGTAATAGAGCTGATGCTTGCAAAGCCCTTTTTGACAAAAGAGATTTGCTTCAGAATATTCTATCCCATGCATAGGTAAGTGCCGGATCCATCACATGCATGCAGAGATGGCAGTGGTTTTAAGATATACGAACAGTATCTTTCACGAGCAAAAGGTGGAATAAGATCTTGAGGAATTAGGCCCAGATTCTATTGGTTTTCCTACCAGAGTTACTATTGTTCAGGTAACAAACTGAGGACAGCATCATGACAGCTCACTTGCTGGGAACAATTTGGTAGTTTGCACCACGGTATCACATTTTTTCCCCCGTAAGCTTAATTATCAGAAATAGCTAAAAAGAGAAGCGAAATATTTGCTATGCTAATTTAAACTGTTTTTCTTCATGAAAACTGTAGACTTGTACTCCTTGTTTCTGTCCATAATCAAACAAAGTGCTATTGAGATAGGTTGTTTCCTTTTTGACTGATAAAAGGATACAACTGATGGGGAGTTTTTTCATTAATCCATTGCAAAGCTGATGGCACTCACTGTTATAAATGTGAACCTTGCACCTTCCTTTTCAGCACTTTTAACCCCAGCGATAGCACATGGGTTTATCTAAAATGTCACAACTTCTGTAAGAGCTTCACATATCAACAACTGCTACAATTGCTGACAATACAAAATGAGTGAGCTTTCTTCAACCAGCACATCAGGTAATAACCTTGTATGCAATGACCTTGTAACTGAACATTTATGCCTAAATTTAGAGAACCATAGTATTGCTCAGGTTGGAAAAGACCTCAAAGGTCATCGAGTAACACAACCTAACCATACCACCCTAACTCTAACAACCCTCCGCTAAATCACGTCCCTGAGCACCACAGCCAAACCGTTTTTAAACACATCCAGGGATGATGACTCAGCCTCCTCCCTGGGGAGCCTATTCCAGTGCTTCACAACCCTTTCTGTAAACAAGTGTTTCCTGATATCCAACCTAATCTTACTCTGGCACAACTTGAGGCCATTTCCTCTCATCCTGTCACTTGTCACCAGTGAGAAGAGACCAACCCCACTCTCACTGCAAGCACCCTTCAGATATTGGAAGAGAGAATAAGGTCTCCCCTCAGCCTCCTTTTCCCAAGACTGAACAGCCCCAGTTTCTTCAGTTGCTCTCCAAGCCCTTCACAAGCCTTGCTGCCCTACTCTGGACCTGCTCCAGCACCTCAATGTCCTTTCTGTGCTGAGCTGCCCAAAACTGAACACAGCACTCGAGGTGCGGCCTCACCAATGTCAAGTACAGGGACCAGATGACTTCCCTAGTCCTGCTCACCACACCATTCCTGATACAAGCCAGGATGCCATTGGCCTTCTTGGCCACTCGGGCACACTGCTGGCTCATATTCAGCCAACTGCCCACCAGTACACAAGGTTCCCTTTCCATCAAGCATCTTTCCAGCCACACCTCCCCAAGCCTGTAGGGTTGCCTGGGGTTGCTGTGACCAAAATGCAGGACCCGACACTTGTCCCTATTGAAACCCATACAGTTAACCTTGGCCCATCGATCCAGTCTATCCAGGTCCCGCTGTAGTGCCCTTTTCCCCTCAGGCAGATCAACATTCCCTCCCAGCTTGGTGTCATCTGCAAACATACTGAGGCCAGAGAAATTCAAAGCAAATATATAGGCTGGGAGGAGAAATCCTTGAGAGCAGCCCTGCAGAGAAGGACTTAGAGGTCCTGGTAGATGAAAAACTGAACATGAGCCAGCAGTGTGCTCTTGCAACTCAGAAAGCAAATGGCATCCTGGGCTCCATCAGAAGAGGGGTGGCCAGCAGGGACAGGGAGGTGATTGTCCCTCTCTGCTCTGCCCTTGTGGGGCCCCCAGTGCCTCCAGGTCTGGGGCCTCCAATAGAACAAAGGGAGCTGTTGAAGAGTGTCCAGAGGAGGGCCACAAAGATGATCAGAGGGCTGGGGCAGCTCTCTCACAAAAACAGCCTGAGGGAGCTGGGCTTGGTTCAGCCTGGAGAAAAGAAGGCTGTGGTGTGATCTCATTGCAGCCTTCCTGTACCTAAAGGGAGCCTACAAACAGGAGGGGAATCAACTCTTTACAAGGGTAGATAACGGCAGGACAAGGGGAAATGGTTTAAAGTTGAAGGAGGGAAGATTTAGGTTGAATGTCAGAGGGAATTCTTTACAGGGAATGGTGAGCTGCTGGAACAGGCTGCACAGGGAGGTTGTGGATGTCCTGTCTCTGGAGGTGTCCAAGGCCAGGTTGAATGGGGCCCTGGGCAGCCCAGGTCTAGTATTCAGTGTGGAGGCTGGTGGCCCTGCCTGTGGTAATGAGCATAGAAAGCAACCTAAAAATGCCTCTTTGTTCAGTAGAATGTGTTCTTGATCTGTTCTTTAGTTGTGCTGATTCAGTCCTTAACACTGCATCCCAATGAATCCACAGTCCTTTCTCGGACACAGCAGTCATTCCTACTTTGTCTCATCTTCTTTTGCCTGTTGGCAAAAAGGATTCCATAGAGTACCAGAAGATTACCTGCTCACAATTCTGTTGAAAATACAGGTGAAAATGTTGTTGTTGTCTAATATTTATTTATTTATTTATTTTTGATAGAGAAAAGAAAACCACTGAGTGGTCACATCTATCGTAGCAGTTTTCTAAAACATAAGGTTACTGTGAAGATGATCAGCTCTCCTTGCTCATTGATCTACTAAGACATGTATCAGTAAAAAGCTTCCCAGCTACAGGGACAGTGAAACTGTGTTTAAGAAGCTACATAGAGGTGCTTTTGAATTCCCTTACCTGGATATTTTCAATATCAAATTAAACAGATTTTGTTAAGTATAATCTTGACTTTGTCTCAGAATAATTAAAAAAAAAAAAGAACTAGATTATTTTTAGGCTACTTTCCATTTTGTTTCTAATGCCACTTTCTAGTTCAGGCTGTTTCTTTCATTAAATGCAAAGGCTATATTTGTAACTTCAAAGCATTTGCTATCTGCTAAAAACATTATTTAGTGAGCTGCTGTCAAACCCCTTGCAGAAGAAGCTTGTCTGATGGTCATTATCGTGCTCTTTCACTGTTCTGGAGGATAGTAGGAGATCTGACAATAATGTATAAAACAAGAATTTAACAACACTTCTCTTTAAGTCCACAGATTTCACCTGGCTTATCACGTACAGAGTTTAGGCTGCTTAAACAGATACATATCTCCTGATTTTTGCTATGACTTGCTACTTTTTCATGTTTTGCTGGGTCAGTGAAGAGAATGAACACCCTCATTTTTATCACACAGAACAGCCGAGGTTGGAAGGCATGCCTTCTATTCTACAGTCCCACTTCTCTGCTTCTTCACATATGCACCAATCCTTGCTCCAGATCGTGATCTTTGTGAATCTATTCTAGATGTAGTCTGGTAAGTCCAGGATACCAGCTCAGTATGACTCTGGTCCTTTTTGTTATGAGGGCACATTAGTGGCTCATAGTCAGCTTGTGTCCACCAGAACCCCCAGGTCCTGCTCTGCTGAGCTGCTTTCCACCTGGCAGTTATTTGGTACTGGTGAATAAGGTTATTCCTCCCCACTGTAAGACTTGTCATTTCCCTTAGCTGAATTTCATGAGTCTCATGTCAGCGAAGTATATTATGCTTTAATAATGATTCAACTTATGTACCTAATCCAATTGTTTATATGTCGTAGTTTGAATACTGCTCTGTCTCTTAACAGGACACAGAAAAGATTATGGGAAAGGAAGATCTCTAAAGCACAATAATCCCATCCTTAGGAAAACATCTAACACATATGGGTTGAATCACCATCTTGAAATCCTATTGCTGTTGTGTGATTATAGATGGAACCTGCACAAACAGTTTAGTTTTTGCACCTAGAGACAGATGAGAATGAGATACAAAATAAGGAGATCTGGGAATCTGTTGTCATTCTGGCCTAAGATGGATGAAAAGCAAATGAATATATCCATCAGTTAACAATCATAGAGTCATAGAATGGTTAGGATTGGAAGGGGCCTCAAGGATCATGAATCTCCAACCCCCTGTTGCATGCAGGACTGCCAACTTCCACATTTAATACTAGACCAGGCTGCCCAGGGCCCCATCCAACCTGGCCTTGAACACCTCCAAGGACGGGGCAATCCTATATACAGTCCTACACACAACACAAAATATTTCCCAACACTTACCCCATACAGTGCTGTAAAAGTTGTAATGAAAAATGATGTAAAATTTTATTTTAGAAGTAACAAGGAAGTGTCCCTAAATGTGAAACGCTTGATGCAGCAGTGTCTTTCACTAAGTTTTTAATATTCTAAGCAAATTATATATTAAATATTAAATATATATGTTATTGTCCATACTGGTTTCTGAAGACTGATCCATTTCTTCCCTATAGGAAAGTAATGAAGAAGCAAGTTGTATCTAATTATTTCCCCAAAATGTAGCAGTCAATTGCCCCCATGTCAGAAAAGATGTACTGTAAGTATTCTGTGATTTTATCTGCCTTTTGCCAGTCAATAAAGAAACAAGATCATTTACAAAACATGAATTCCACTGGGCTAGAGACATCAGGAATGATAATAGGTTTTTACTTTTATATACAGTATATTTTAAAAAAATGGTTTGCTCTATATTGTTAAGAAAACAAAAAATACCTCTTGTGATTTTGAGACTGGTACTCTTCTTACAGTGTAAGATTATGGATTTTTTCAGTCTGGGCTTGTAAACATTGAAATGAATTTATTAAAGAAGTAAAGTTACAGACTGAAAAAGCTTTGTGAGATGAAGGATACTCTGTTCTGAAATGGGGGCATTTTGGGGTGTCTGAATTACTGTAACGAAACAAATTTCGCAAATATCTGTTTTTATTCTTGAATTATTCCCTTTATGCAAACATTTCAAAATTTGATTTGGTTCAGATTTTCATTTGAGTTTATTTGGTGCCTTAGTTTTTAAAATCTGACTGCACTATTCTTTGTCCAAATCATGCCTTTGATCAGAGAGAGTTCCATTCAACTTGTAAAGATAAGAAGAAATGGACTTCATGATCTTTAAGGTCTTTTCCAACCTGAGCAATTCTATGATAACATTAGTTCCTCTGGCTGGAAGGAACGTAAAGCAATTCTGAAATATTAATTTTGTCTAATATTGTTAAGCTTACTCCAAAATTCACAACTAAGGTATTAAAACAGCATTAAATCTAGTGGAAGCACATGCTGTAACTTTGCCATTAAAGGTCTCACTTTATCCATTCATTCTACATCTTCTACACATTGCAATACTCCCCTTGGCCCTCGCATTCCCTGATTCCTACCTAATTTTTAATTCTTTCTCATCTCAGTACCCTGAATTTGCACATGCTGTCATACCAGTCTCCCAGACCTCTCCCACTTCAGTAATTCTTCTCCCTACTTGTCACCTTATTCCTTTGCAACAAGTGCCCAAGAAGCACTACTCTCCTACTCCTTCCAGTTCCCTCTTTGGACCACAATCAGGGAACAAGAGCACATGTTCCTTTGCCAGAAGACCTGAAATAAATGTTGATTGATGGGGAAGCCCATCCAGACTTTTCCTGTCTGCCTTTTCTGTCCCAGCTGTCAGGAAGACCAAAGAACCTGTATTCCACATCGAAAAGCCAGAGAAAAATCAGGTGCTCAATGCAAATGTATTAATGTTTGCAGAAATGTACTGCTGTACATGCTCTTCCTCATCCCAACACTTTTTCTCTGAGAGAACCATCCCCTCTTTTTCTGTTCCTGGACAGCAAGAAGCAGAAAGTATTTTTCTACTGTTACACAGCCTAAAGTACTTGCTTTTGAATTTCCCCATTGCTATATAATCTTTGCCATACTTGCTTCTGAATTTCCCCATTGCCATATAATCTACGTCACTCACAGACAATATATTAAAGTCTCTGCTCTAGCTGAGAGGAATACAGGCATGTTAATTAATTAAATATTTCTATACTAGCATTTCAGGTCCATAGAGAATGTGCAAATGATACCATCCTCTCTCCAGTTTAGATATAAGAATGTGGCCTGAGACCGTGTCAAAGACTTTGCAGAAATCCAAGCAGATGACATCTGTTACCCTTCCTTTGTCCACTGATGACAGCACTCCACCGTAGAAAGCCACCAGATTGGTCAGGAAAGATCTGCCCTTTGTGAAGCCATATTGGCTGTCCTGGATCACCTCCTCATTTTGCATGAGTCTTAACATATCTGCCAGGAGGATCTGCTCCACGACCTTCTCAGACACAGGTGAAGCTCACTGGCCTGTAGTTCCTAGGTCTTCCTTTCCCTTTCCTTCCCTTCTGGGCTGCAAGAGCACACTATTGGCTCATGTCCAGTTTCTTGTCCACCAGGACCCCCAAGTCCTTCTCCACAGGGCTGCTCTCAAGGAGATTTTCCCCCAGTTTGTATAAATACCTGGCATTGTCCCAACCCAAGTGCATCACCCTGCACTTGGCCTTACTGAACCTCAGTAGGTTCACATGGGCCCACTTCTCAAGCCTGTCCAGGTCCCTCTGGATGGCTTCCCTTCCCTCCAATGTATTGACTGCACCGCTCAGCTTGGTGTCATCCGCAAACTTGCTGAGGGTGCACTCTATGACATCATCTGCATCATTGATGAAGATGTTGAAGAGCGAGCGCTGGTCCCAAGAGCAACCCCTGAGGGACACCGCTTGTGATTGGCCTCCACCCTAACAAAGAAACATTGATCACAACGCTTTGATCAGCCAATTCCAAATCCATCCTTCAAATCCACACCTCTCCATTTCAGAGAGAATGATGTGGTGAGGGACCATGTCAAAGGCTTTGCAGAAGTCCAGGTAGATGACAGGTGGATTATCTTCCTCTGTCCCCTGATGCTGTCACTCCATCATAGAAGACCACCAGATTGCTCAGGTAAGATCTGTCCTTGGTGAAGCCATGATGGCTGCGTTGGATCACCTCTTTATCTCCTATGCACCTTAACATAGCTCTGGAGGATCTGCTCCATGATCTTCCCAGGCACAGAGGTAAGGTTCACCGGCCTGTAGTTCCCTGGGTCTTCCTTTCTCAAAAATGGAAGTAACATTTCCCTTTTTCCAGTCACCAGGCACTTCACCAGACATCCATGATTTTTCAAATATGATAGAGAGCAGCTCAGCAACCACATCAGCCATCTCTCTCAGAACCCTAGGATGGATATCATCCTGCCCCATGGACTTATATATGTTCAATTTCATGAGGAGGACTAGGACTTGTTCCACTGTTGCAGTGGGACAGAAACCACTCTCCACACCCTCACCTAGAGGCTCATGATTCTGGCAGACACGGGAAGCCTGACCACCCATGAAGACTGAGGAAAGCACTCACTGAGTACCTCAGCTTTTTCTATGTCTGAGGAAGCCAGCTCCCCATTACCCTTCATCAGAGGGGGAACATTCTCCTTGGCCTGTCTCCTCCTGCCTATGTACCTGTAGAACCCCTTCTTGTTACCTTTCATATCCCTCACCAAGTTCAGTTCCATCTGCGTCTTGGCTTTCATAATCCTGACTCTATACACACGGACAACAGCCTTGTATATAACAGCCCCAGGATACACAACCCTGCTTCCCTTTTCTGTACATTTCCCTCTTTTCTCTCAGTTTAAGCTGCAGGTCCTTGCACAGCCACAGCGGCCGTCTGCCTCCTCAGCTTGATTTCTTTTGCTAGGAGATGGAGAGCCCTTGCGCTCTCAGAAGGGTGTCCTTAAAGAGCTCTCAGCTCTGTTCTGTGCCATGCCCTTAAGGACAGTTTCCCAGGGGATCCCACTCAGCAGTTCCCCGAGCAGCCAAAAGTTTGTTCTCCTAAAGCACAGGGTCCTAGCCTTGCTTTTTGCCAGGCCCGCATTCTTTAAGATCACAAATTCCACCAAGGCATGGTCACTACAGCCCAGGCTGCCTCCAATATTGCACTCCTCTGCATTAGCGAGCACCAGGTCCAGTAAGGCTTCACCTTGGGTTGTTTTGTCTATTACCTGGACCAAGAACAGACTCCAGGAATCTCCTGGACTGTCTGCCATCTGCCATGCCACTATTCCAGCAGATACCTGGGGGACTGTGAGATGGCAGATGATCCCCTCTGCTTGAGCATCTCCCCTGCACTCTTCCTGCAGGATGGCAGAGTGTGACTCCACCAATCGATCCCCTTCCTGCAATCCCGGATGCTCCTCACCCTTCCTACTTCCTCCTTTAGCTCTACCACCAGGCTGAGCAGATCATCCACCTGCTCACACCGCACACAGCTGGTATCCTGGCTGCCCTCCTGCAGCAGTGACAGGGCCAGGCATTCTCTGCAGCCTGAGACCTGAACTGCGGCATGGACACTCGTGCTTTCAGTCTGAGTCTCCACGTCCCTTTTAGCCGCCGTGCGGTGACCATGGCTGCACCTCGGTGCCTCCAGAGAGCAACGATGTGTTAAGTGACCTGCTAAGTGCTAAGTCCCCTCCTACATGGCAAGGTGCCCCTTAAGAAGATAAGCCCTTCTTAATGCTGTCCTGTACTCCCTCTTTACAATGTCTTTTTTTTTTATTTTCTGAAAACCAGTTGATTTCTTAATAGATAAAACAAATGTAATCCAGACATAAACACTATTCTACATTATGCCAGCTCAGTATACACTATCTATCAGCTGTTTTCAATAAGGTTTGAAGTGATAAGTTTAAGAAGTCGCCAAGAACAATGCTCCAAAGTTTCAGATGTGAGTGACGAGCTCTGAACTAGTACACTGGCACTGCAAATCTCTTCTCTTCACGAGGCTCTTCTTGCTCAACATGACATCACACTTGCTGAGAAACAAACTCTTCTTCTTCTTTCAAATTCTGACACAATCACAGAGCTGAGGTTGGAAGGTGAAGCTTTTGAGGAGCACTGTAATTTACCATAGTGTCAATTCTGTGCTCTAAATTAAGGGTTACAGTGACAGTAACTACTGAGAAAATTAAGATGCTGGCATGGGAAGTCTTTCTACTGTGGCAGAGTATTAAAATTTCTCAGTACGAGTATTCAGCATTAATAGATAAGTTTCAAACATCAAAGTAGATGCAGAAATTGAAAGAGCATGTTAGAACATGAACTGCTGCACTGAGCAGATAGTGCTGTATTCTGGATTTGAGTGGAAGTTTTCACTTTGATTTTTTTTCAGGGAGTGGTTACTAATTCACAATTACATAGATGAAATGTGCTATATATTATTACTTCATTGAGTGGTGTACTATCAGAGTAATGAGGGGGCTTTGGGTTTCATTTCAGCCAAATTCAGTCCTGCTTCTCCAAGAGGGATTTGCTCCTGTAGGTATTATATGAAGGAGAATAAACTCTAAAACACTACGAAGTTTATGCCTATCTGTACATCTCTCATAGGTCTGTTAGTCAGTATGTAATGCTACCTTGCTTGGGTGGGACTCTTTCTCTGAAGGAGAAGGACTTTTTTCAAGCAGGCCCGAGCAATAATTTTGCCATCAAGCCGAAATGAGGCAATGTTAAGAAAGATATTTGGTTAGTGCAAAGTAAAATTTAATTTCAGACATTTTTTCTTTAATGAAACATTATATTCTGTTATTGAAATATATTACATTAGCATAAAAATAGCTTCTGAATGAGACTATCAGTATTAGTAACCATATATATATACTTCATAGTAGTTTATTTATTCAGCTGAGGCAATGCACAGAAAAATAATTGTGAATAAATATTATTTTGTTTACTGCACTATTAAATTATTTTATTTATTTATTTATTTATTTATTTATTTATTTATTTATTATTTCCAGACCATCAAGGCTTGTTTTAGGCTTAATATATTTAAATTAAACCTTTGTAAGTTGCTTAAGAATTTATATCCTACATACTGCAACAAAATTTCTGGGCTGTCTTTGTGTGTGGCTCCTTCAGAAATACTAGCTCTTGAAACTCAGGAGACAGTTCTGAGGAGAGCTTGTTATATGGACTTCTTTGTTTTCTGCTTTAATAATATAGGTATTCTTTTTGGAGGCACCTGAAGGGAAAGTTTTTCTGTTATAGATTGGTTTTTACTTGTATAGAATTCATCACACCCATGTTCATGCTCCTATTTTTTTTCTCGTGTTAGCTCAGAAGTAGATTGTGAACCTATGTAGGTAGTCAGACACATCCATATTAAAGTCTGAGCAGCTCTCTTTGGATTCTTTTTTTTTTTTTTCCCACCAGTAAAGTTAAATGTTTCCTTCTAGAGGGTCCTGTTTTAATCATAGGAAAAGGACAGAAGCTCCTTCGGTGAGAAACTGAGGGAGATCTTACAGTGATGCCATGATGACTTCAACAATTGAGTTTTTCAATTCCACATCATTTTTTTGCTGACCAGCTGTAAATAACATCTTAGTTTTAAGGGTTTCATAAAAAAAATCAAATGGAGTTTCCTTTTACTGCAAGTAAAAGATGCTTTTTATCCTCCCTGCTCACTTTTTTTTTTTTTGAAAGATCAAAAGCAACATGTTGCTGGCACACCTCACTATTTGACAATTTTTTCTTATAGTGTGATTTCACTGGTTTTAGAAATGTTTAAATCTTTCCAAAACTATCAGGAAGAAGAATTTGTTGCCAGCAAGGAGAGGGAGGTGATTGCCCCCCTCTACTCAGCTCTCTAGGTTGCACTCTACAAGCTCCTGAAGGGAGGTTGTGGTGAAGAGGGATTTGGCCTCTTCTATCAGGCAATGAGCAGGACACAGGGTAATGGCCGCAAGTTGTATCAGAGGAGGTTTAGACTGGACATAATGGAGAACTATTTCTCTGAGAGAGTGGTCTGGCACTGGAATGGCTGCCCAGGGTGGTGGTGGAGTCACCATCCCTAGCAGTGTTCAAGAGGTGTCTGGATGACGTGCTGCGTGATATGGTTTAGTACTAGTGGTAGCAATGGTGATGAGGAGACGGTTGGACTAGATGATCTTGTAGGTCATTTCCAACCTTGTGATTCTATGATTCTATGATTCTATGATTCTATGATTCTATGATTCTATGATTCTATGATTCTATGATTCTATGATTCTATGATTCTATGATTCTATGATGTGAGCCCCCATCTGGAGTACTGCGTCCAGGCCTGGGACCCCAGGTACAGGAAGGACGTGGAGCTCTTGGAGCAGGTCCAGAGGAGGGCCACTAAGATGATCAGAGGGCTGGAGCACCTCTCCTATGAGAAAGGTTGCGGGTACTGGGCTTGTTTAGCTTGGAGAAGAGAAGGCTCCAGGGAGACATCACTGCGGCCTTCCAGTACTTGAAGGGAGCGTGTAAACAGGAAGGAGGATGGTTGGTTGTTTACATGGGTGGAGAATGACAGGACAAGGGGAATGGTTTTAAATTGAGACAGGGGAGGTTTGGGCTAGATACTAGGTGGAAGTTTTTCACACAGAGGGTGGTGACGCACTGGAACAGGTTGCCCAAGGAGGTTGTGGATGCCCCATCCCTGGAGGCATTCAAGGCCAGGCTGGATGTGGCTCTGGGCAGCCTGGTCTGGTGGTTGGTGACTCTGCACATAGCAGGGGGGTTGATACTGATATGATCCAGACAGAGAATATATACATATTTTTCCCTCTCTGGAAGATTCTTCTTTTGTTTACATTTGAGAAGATCTATGCTATTGATTTGAAGAAGGACTGATAGCAATTCTCATTTCTGTATCTCATAACAGAGACTTTTGTTTCTCTGCCTATTCTGGATTACATTTGAGACTTCAGCATGGCAAGGAACAAACTTCTGTTCTAGGCAGTTTTTCTAATTGCTTTAATTATAAGTGCAAAAGCAGGTATATCTTGAGAGATGTTTTGTTCTGGGTGCTCCTTTCTGTCTTGATCAGACTGTATCTTATGATCCTTACCGATCTATTCCATGCTATTCTTCTATGCTTTTTTAAACACCACACAGCTCATGGAGCTGTGAGGCCTAAATTGTGGCCTTCCAGTACTTGAAGGGAGCTTATAAACAGGAGGGAAAACAACTGTTTATGAGGGTGGATAGTGATAGGACAATGGGAATGGTCTTAAACTGAGACAGGGGAGGTTTAGGTTAGATATTAGGAGGAAGTTTTTCAAACACAGGGTGGTGACGCACTGGAACAGGTTGTCCAAGGAGGCTGTGGATGCCCCATCCCTGCAGGCATTCAAGGCCAGGCTGGATGCGGCTCTGGGCAGCCTGGTCTGGTGGTTGGTGACCCTGCACATAGCAGGGGTTGGAACTAGATGATCATTGTGGTCCCTTTCAACCCAGGCCATTCTATGATTCTATGAAGAGGAATATAAACTCTGTAATCAGAGTTTAGGTTTGTCTTTTCTGCCTTGTCTTCTCTATCTGGTCCATGTTTTGCATCCTTACAAAAGCTGAATATGTCCCATTACATAGTCATATACAAAGTACTTATCAGAATAATAGAATGTCCTACACCTAACATAGTTGGTAGCACAGTTTGTAGTGAAGCTTTAGTTTGTATTTGTGCTGTAACAATTACTTATTTTACGTTTTGCCATAACAGTGTAATACTGCTCCTATACACACCATAACTGTAAAACATACTGTGCTTCTGAATTCATTTAAAGTGCAACTACTTGATAAGTACAAAGTAATTAAGCAATAAGACATGACAGGCAGTGCATTTCTGGGGAATTATTGCACTTCTTAGATGCCTTGAAAGATATGAGGCTAAAGGTTGAGTGACTTCAGTCACCTGAGAAGTGGAATAACCTCCCAGAAATGCTTTGCTTACTATGGTTTATTGCTATTATGAAATGGAAATTGTGAAATCAAAATAGGAGGAAAAGATTAGATCTGTACATTTATGGAGGATTACTTATAGTGCTATGACATCACTGTCAGCTCTATATGTGTCCAGAGAGTTCTTAAAGCCATTTCAGAATTAGCACGTGAACAGCAGGGCTCATTGAAACTGCTGCTTCAGCAGTCTTCATTATCATCTTCACCTAGACTGGCCCCCCAACATTTCCCTACAAAATCATTTCTGTATTCTCAGTACAGATTTGTCTCTGATACTAATCACACTACCTCAGGGGGTGTGGTTATTCTGAAATAATCATACCCCCTGGAGGATTAGAGGCATTTGGTTGCTTCCTTGCCTTGTAACACCCCAAGGTCATTATCTCATGATAATCACATCTCCTGGAGTTGCCTTATTGCTTAAGTGTAACACTAAATTTTAATTACAATGAAATAGAGCTCTTTTGGTAGTTTGTATAACATCCTGTGTGCACAAAGCCAGATGGAAGTAATGCCTGGCTTTTACTGTAATAGCATGTGACGGGTTTGTGCTCCAGTGCAATAAATGATTATGTTTTTGATAAGAAAATCATTCCAAACTGAATCTACAGAACACTAGTATCCAGTGTAAGATGGGCTTTTAATATTGTTTTGATTTGTTGCAAATTGAATTCCAATTAGAAACATACAGTGAAGAAATACACTGATAACTTTCTACATCTCTTAATGTAGATACACTTGCCACTGAATTGCACTCTGAGTTTGCTGAAGATGGGGAGTATAATGCTCATCTCTGTGGCCATTTCAAACAGTCGTCAGTGAAAAAATGATGTCTGCTTTGAAAATTAAGATCAAGTATGATTCAGAATTTCTGTTTCTTTCAAAAGACTAAAAAAAAAAAAAATCAACATACCAAGCTCATGTGAGAAATACATTTCTCATTTTTAACTCTTTTCAGCTCTGAAGTTGGAAATACCATCACAGGGACCATCTTACCAGAGGTTTCTTGAGAAAAGGCTAATTTTGTAAAGACATTTAAATTTTAAAGCTCACCAAAGAAGGGAAACTGTTATACAATAATTTTGCTTAAGAAAGTAAATATATGTATTTTTTAAATAGTTTTTATTGTTTCCACAGCAAGATCTTACAGATTTTAAAACACTTCCTGCATTGTCTAGAGAGGTTATATTTTATATTTACCAGATCTTCTGTAGGACATTATATTTGGAGGTATTAAAAATGCACTTCTCCAAATCAAATAGATGAAAATATATAACATATGCGGAAGTCCAATAATTTAGACAACCACTACAACAAAAAGAAAACATACAAAATAAAAAATACCTGTAGTCTGTTATGTAGTCTGTAATGTAGTCTGTTGGACTACATAATGCTACTGAAAGCATCACACTTACAAATGATTCTGCACTGTTTTGATCCCAGTTAGAACTACAGTTGTGTCTTGAGGCACCTACAGATACATTTGCTGTTCATTTTTAGTGAAGCTCTTGCCATAACACTGCACTGCTGAGTGCTTTCAATGCTTGAAGAGTTCTTATTCTATTATTCTTTTTTAGACATTTACATCAAAGACAATGATACAGAATTGTTTGTGAGGATAATCAGACTCTATGATCACAGTTTTTCATGTTTTATTTTGTTGATTTGTCTTCCTGCACTGCAGCTTCAACAATTAAATGTTAACGCTGTATTTAGCACTTGAAACTGCATGTACTGTCATGTTTATTGTTCTTAGCATAACCTTTATTTCATTATTAAATCAGCGTGAAAATGAAAAGACTATTCCCTGCTATGATCTTAGTTTAGGTGTGCTACTTGAAGTGGAGTTCTTAGTTAATTGCTTGTCATACAAAGTTTCAGACAGGTTACTCTGCCTCAGCAAATCTCCCTGCTAATCAATTTCTTTTGTCCCACCCAATGACACCCTCTTGGAAATCAGTGACCATTTTCTGACTGACTAGTTAGAAATTGATTTTATGAAGATAATAAGCTTCTACAAGGTCTGTTAAATGAGTGGCTCTCAAAGAAAGGAGACCTGATTGGTGTTCTCCATCAGGAAGTGAGGAAATGTTTCATAATAAGGAAAAAAAAACCTAACAAAATATCATTTTGTAGTAGACCTCCCAGGACTGCTACGTGAGAAATGTTACAAGTTAAATTGAATTAGTTTTTGTTTCACTAAATTTCATTCTATTGGAATTATTTTTTAACACATTTTCAATGTGAGAGTCTAAGTCCTTCCTCGTATGTCATGATTTTCCCTTTGAAATCAGTGACTCATTTCAGGAACAGTTAATTTTAACCTATTGGACGAGAGACTTGTTTTCACTACAGCTGTGGGAGTGTGGAAAAACAGGAAAATCTGATCAATCCTTCTGATACAAAATTAGATTGATTCTACAGTACAGGACAATGAAATTTAATTAGCTTTCTTCTGTGCTGAAGTTTGTGGTTCTGAGAAAGATCATTATATTTTCATAGTATTGATGATTAATTGCTTAATAGAGACTAGAGAGAGTTACTTTGGATACCCTGTTCAGGATCACCATAATAATAATAATAATAATGGTGATGATGATGATGATGTGTTAGGAAACCAAATTATTAACTGTTGCACGAAGTGGCTATATTGTGAATATTTCACCTTTACCAAAGCTTCTTATCTTGTTCTGCTCTTGTTCATAGGTCAAATTATGCACTGCTTTGTGCTAGTTTGACAAGAACTAATGTGGATACTTAAATATTTTAAAGGCTGCACATTTCAGAATGATAAAATACTCAACTGCTTTTCCTTTCCTGTTGAATTTGTGGTTAATGGTAAAACAGTATATATATTTTTTTCTGTTAGTAATTTAACAACAAACATAAAAATCTTTTGAGGAAAATCAAAAGGGAGAAAATGTTCAAATAAGGCCACGTAATAACACTTTCTAACTACAGTTAGTTTTTATTCAGCCATAAAATCTATCTTTCATATAGAAACTCACTTACATGTCTTACTTCAGTGAAGGTTATTTGTAGACTGAAGGTCTTTTCTTGTCAAGATATGATGAATACCATGTGTGAAGACAGAAGAGCATCAGGACCTGTATTAGCCGGAAAACCCACTGATCTGTGAATAACCTAAAAAAGAAAACCTGAAGATTAGCAACGTCGCTTTTAAGAATGATCCATCAAATTCAACAAGCAGATTCACAGAGATGAATCATCTAGTTCCTTTTATTCCAACAATACAGTAAAGGTTATTTCCTTTCCTTACAAATAGAAGTTCCAAAAGGAAAGGAATAGAGACTTGCAAGTCTTTTTCAGTCATAAGGCAATGATTATACATTTTTTGTTTGGTGTGCTTTTTAAAAATGTATTTTTCAAATGAAGTAGATGTGGGTTAACCTATGCAGTACACAGCTAAGCAGCTGTAAGCATCCATTTGGACACACTATTTTTGGTGCATAAAAAGATGGTGATAGGTAGATGTTAATAATTTTTTTTTCAGTTTCTTTAATTGATATGAAGATATAAATAAATTTAAGTATGGATATAATATAGATCTCTGTACATGCAACAGTATGCTCTGTTTGTACTTACTGAGGATCACAGAATCAGAATTGTAGGGGTTGGAAGGAACCTCTGAAGATCATCTAGTCCAAATCACTGCTAAAATACACTATGAAAGTCCCTTCCAAATCTTACACTAACAAACTGGGAGATATAACACTGGACAGCAGCCTCTCTGAAAGGGATTTGGGAGTCTTAGTCAACAGCACATTGGATGTGAGTCAACTGTGTGCCCAAGCAGCAGGAAGGCCAAAGGTATCCTAAAGTTCATTAAACATGGCATTGCTAGCTACTGGAGGAAAGTGATCATCCCAGTCTACATTGCATTGGTGCAGCCTCATCTTGAATACTATGTTCAGTTTGGGGCATCACAGTACAAAAAGGACATAAAACTATTAGGGAGTGTCCTAAGAAGGGCTGCAAAGACAATGAAGGGTCTGGAGGAGACGTATGAAAAGCAACTGAAGTTAGATCAAGCCAGAGCAGAGGAAGCTGGGGAGAGGCCTCATGGCAGCCTATAGCTGCTAATGAGGGCAGTGGAGGGGCAGAGCTGAGCTCTGCTCTGTGTGACAGCAACGGGGCCCGAGGTAACAGTATGGAGCTGTGTCAGGAGAGAGGCAGCTGGGGGTTGGGGACAGGATTTGCACCAGAGAGTGGTTAGGCACTGAACAGGCTCCCCAGGACACTGGTCATGGCTGCATGCTGTAGGAGTTCAGAAAGTGCCTGGACAGTGCTCTCAGACATGTGGTCTGATTGTTGGGTTGTTTTCTGTGGAGCCTGGAGATGGTCTTTGTGGGCCCCTTCCAGTTCAGGATATCTGTGATTCTATTAGTCTTTGTAACAAAAAAAAAAAAACAAAAAAACAAAAAAAACAACCTGTAAAGGAGGGAAATTCCAGTGATTGTAACAAGTTTAAAAAGTGAAAAGGCCTTGAAATATATGCTCCATGGTCATATATCATATGTGAATGTAGAAGATGCTGTCAATAGTGCTCAAATATAGGACTGCAGTAAAGTGAAGAACTTGAATTTGGCAGTGAAAGTCTATCTGCATCATTGATTTGAACTTTAGTTTAAACAGACACCCCTTCAATTTAATTTCCCATTCTGATGATGTTAAAGCAAGCTTGCTACTAAATAAAATGGAGTTAAAGAGACATGTTGCTTGATATAGCAAAACAATGAAACAATTTAATTAGGTGATAATGTTTCTGGCACTGGAGTATACACAGCAATAAACTGCTTTTGCAGTTGATTAAATGCTGAAGTGAAGCAGAGCGTGAAATCTTTCTCCCAGGATTGAGCTGCCTCTGGATCTTCCCATTATCTCTGGATCTCCCCACTGCTGCAAGGCAGTGGAGCTCGCTAATGATGCTCTTGTGATTCTCATTTACAGGTGTTGAGAGTGAAGCTTTCAAGGATCCAGGAGATCAGCAATGGCTTTATCTATTTGATTTTTTACATCACTGTGTTCCTACAGGCAGTTCCCAAAGAGACTTCTCATTCACTGGTTCCTTCCCTTCTGCTTTCACATGCAGTGCAGTGAAGGTATAGTAATACATCCTGGGAGATACAGGCACCCAAAAGAACATATGCCCAGTGATGGGGTCTGTCCTACAAATTTTAAATTCCAGGCAAGAGCTTGGTTCCTTAGCTTCCTCTACTTCTATTATTAGTAAACAAATGCAGAATAGCTTCAAACTGCTTTCGGAATGAGAAAAACAACTGAAATTTTAAGAATGGAAAGCTGCTCTCCTTTTTCATTCTGTTTCTGAAACAGAACTGCATTTTATGATAACCTGGACTACAGATGATTATGAAGGATTTTGATGACCACTGTTTGAAAGCTCTTTAAAACTATTCCAAATTATCTTTTTTACTCTATGGAAACCTCTACTTGTTTCCCATAACGTAAGTTAATAAAACAAAGCCAAAATTCCAATCTGTTTTGGTCCGTAAGAAGTTGAAATAACATTTGTATTGGACAGTATCCATTTCTCCTCCCAACCTCTATATCCTTTTCTAGAGGTCCTCTCTTTTGTCAGTACATTACTATGGTGTAGAAACATTTTGTAATAGAATACAATGAAAAAAATATTCTCAACTATAATTCTGAAGAAAATATTTCTTAATGAAGATCATTTAAATTTCCTAGTTTTCTTGTTTGAACTCCTGTGGATGGCTGCATTTCCTCAGAATTTTGCAATTAGCTATTAAAATACTCAGCCGAAAACTTCACTTCCAAGAAATGTCCTTGGTTTGGCCATTACATAATTCAGTACTTCTGAATACTTCTGGGAAGCTCTGAAGTTAAATTTTTATATTTAAAAGTCTAATTGCTAAGTTCCTAGGTGAGCTTTTTAAATGCAAATTCAGTACATCAACCACCTCTATTCCTCTTTCATTCCCATGATCATCAAATCAAGCACCCCTCTGTCAGTCCAGGCTTCCTTCAGATTTGTGACCTGAACTGAAATCTTAACAGCTCTTCCAACAATTAAATCTCTGACAAAAGCTTGTATTTCTTCACCACAGAATGGCATGTTCAACAAAATGGCTTCCCTGGGGCCCAATCTCCATCTTTAAACAAAAACAGTTCTGGTTCTCTGGAGACATTATATTTATTGAATGTAAATGTCATACTAGCTTGACAGGTGTTCAAGCTTGTCTGAATTTTGCGATCTGAAGCTCTAGTGTCCTACTGCCTGCCCCACAATTAATCTTATTGTTTTCATGGGGTCCCAGGGTCTATGTGCCCAGATAACAAGGGGCAAAATGACCTGTCAGTTAAGCTTAGAAAAGTGCTAAATCCTGGAAGAGCACTTAAATCCAGCACTTAAAAGGACCTCCTGTACGGAATTGCCTTCCCTACATCTCAACACTTTCCCTAGATAAGATGATGGAGAAAGGGCAAGAGAAAAATCAAAAAACAAACTTAATAACACCTTCCCTTCCAGAGGCTATGATTTATAACAAGATTCTGAGAACATTCTGAACCTATTTCATGATGAATTACAGTATACCTTTACAAGTGACTGCTAAACCAGGAGTTCGTGACGATACTACTTGTGTTACTCTCATACCACTCCTTGTTCTGCCACTAAAATTTAAAATGTGATACATACAAAATAGATCTATAAATTTATATAGTAACTATCCCAACAAATGCAAACTCATTCTTAGTAACCATAAAATTACCTTCTGTTATCTATCACCCAGTGAATTATAGTTTCATCACTTACAACAGCCAGCAAAACTGAATAACGCTGCCTGCCTACTCACTATTTCACTGTTATATTCAGTGCAAGTGCTGCAGCTTGCAGAAAAAAAGAATAAACAACAAAAAAATTAAAGTTGAATATATGGTGTGGTAAATAACGGTTGTGTTATCAGCTCTGCACTGAATGCAATTTTTTAAAGTCAGTGCCTATCTCTTTAGCTTTTAGGTTGAACCACAAATAAATCAGTATAATTTTGGTCTCTAGATATGCCAACTGGGTTTTTACATTTATGGAGCATTCCTTTGTCAAATTACTTTTATTCTGAATAAAATACACAAACCACATACGTTTTAACTGGATACAAATTGATACAACTGTTTATGTGACAGAGTGCAGGAAAGGATAATCTCAGTGTCAGTAATAAACCTTTGCCTTAGTTCCTCCTGTCGGGTAAGTTGAAGGCAGCTTCTCTACTATCGTTGCCTGAAGTGGAGGCTGATCATTGTCCTGATGGCATAGCTTCTTGCCATCACAAGTAAGTGCCAAAGCCATAAAAAAACCCACTTCCTTTTCTTTAGGCTGACATTTTGGTCATGAGAAGTCTCACACTGCCATTAACAGAGGTAGGTACACTGCTCTGTGGTTTTTCTGGCCCATCACAGATAAGTGTTAGAGATACGAACACTGAAACATCAAAGGAAGATGTGATTAACATACGCAGATAAAAATTACAGATGGAAGACATTCAGTAATTCCATGTATGTTTGAAGTTTTGATTGGCTGCTCATGAACAGAAAAGACCAAATTCATAATCTGCATTATTTTTCACTCACTTGCTCAACCTAGGTAGGAGCATGAATGCTGCACGTGTTACTAGGATATGAGCTGGTACAACAGAGAGCCTTGCAGTGGATCTAGAGTTTCTAGTCCTGCCTTCAAACAGCTTTTCTTCAAGAAAAAGGAAAACATACTGGCATTTGGCTCTTAGAGTCTGCATTCTCAAGATATATTTTATCTAGATTCTATTCCTCAGAGCAACTACTGTAATCTTGTTTTTCTCTAAAATGTGATAATAAACATTTCAAGCTGAATTTAACGATATATCTAGAACTTATTCATTCAACGTGTGATAAGAACCTTGCCCGCTATTCCAAATTTGCAAACAGAGCTTGACATCAGTCAGAAATGTAGGTCTTTTAGTGTTAACATTTGAAAATTGTGAGCTGCCTGCTGTAGAACTTTGATGATATGGTCTTATAAACAAATAAACTGGAAGGTCAAGCTGCCAGTGCCTCATATACAAAGAAGAACAAGAACGTGCTGTCTGAATAAAACTAAAAGTAATGTTAACTGATCTACTACAAAGCACCAGGAATAATTTAGCATTTTAACCAAGCAATTGAAAGAGCAGATGAATACTTTTGCTACACAATAGAGGGCTTAAACGTTTGGGCAATGAACTTCCATAATCCATACTTCTTTTCATTTTAATATTCATGTTTATTACCCAAATAGCCTTTTCTTATAATTTAGCAAAGCTCATTAATAAAACTTGAGACGAGCTCAAAGGATGGAAGAAAATCCTCTCTGACATTAAGATAAAATGCCCATTACCAACCCTATTCTGATTGTTTGCTGTAATGCAGATGATTGTATTTACTGCACAGAATTTGGCCTCTCCTTTCAAGACTGCATATCTTTGCTTTATTATGGTCACTCCTTACTTGTTTCTTCTTGATAAAACCAGATCTCCCTCCCCCCTCACTTTTTGTATCATGTCATTACCCTTGCCTCAGTGTCATCCCTTTTATGCTTACATACATTCAGTGTTACTGTTTTATTATTTGTGGGGTTTTTGTTTCTTAATATTTATTTCTATTTTTAGAAAGAGAAAAGGAAAATTGAAAGGGCAAAAATTTGTTTTCAAAACTACTTCCAACTACTGCTAATTTCTTGTCAGCTGGCATGTTTTTACATCCTTTTGGTTTGTGTGGGGTTATTGTTTTTGATAGTAAAGATAATGGAGCATGAAAATTCTGTGAAACATGAACTGGAATGTTCTAATGAAGGACACGTGAAATGCCTCCACAGTAATATAGTAGCAACAGGTAATTAATTCTGAACTTGAACAACATAGTATCTGTAGCATTTGGACAAATCAGTTGCCGCAGCTTTATGTTTTTTGTTACCAGTATTCCACATCATAACATCACATAAAGCACTGGGAGCACTGCAAGGGCAGAACAAGTCCAAGACCACCTTATGAGGCTGAATGTGTACAAGTCCATGGGGCTGGATGGCATGCATCTCAGGGTTCTGAAGGAACTGGCTGAGGTGGTTGCCAAGCTGCTCTCCATCATATTTGATGATTGAAAAATCATGGCTGTCAGCTAAGGTCCTGGCTGAATGGAGGAAGGGTCACGTCACTCCCATTTACAAGAAGGGGAGCAAGGAGGACCTGGGGAACTACAGGCCAGAGAGTCTCACTTCTGTACCTGGTAAGATCATGGAACAAATCCTCCAGGACAACATGCTTGATCACATGAAGAATGAGCGTGTGATTTGAGATAGCCAGCACGGCTTCATGCTTAACCAGTCTGGTGGCCTTCTATGATGGAGTGACGGCACTGGTGGACAAAGGGAAGGTGACTGATGTCACTTACCTGGACTTGAGCAAGGCCTTTGACATGGTCCACCACCACATCCTTATCTCCATATTGGAGGGATGTGGATTTGATGAGTGGACTACTCGATGGATTAGAAATTAGTTGAGGCAGTTGAGGCTGCAGGGTGACCTTACTGCAGCCTTTCAATACCTAAAGGGAGCCTGCAAACGAGGGGAGTAAATTCACAGAATCACAGAATTACAGAATGGCCAGGGTTGGAAGGGACCTCAAGGATCATGAATATCCAACTACCCTGCCACATGCAGGGCCACCAACCTCCCCATTCAATACTAGACCAGGCTGCCCAGGGCCCTATCCAACCTGGCCTTGGACACCTCCAGGGACAGGACATCCACAACCTCTCTGGGCAGCCTGTTCCAGCACCATGCCACTCTCTCTGTAAAGAACTTCCCCCTGATATCCAACCTAAATCTATCCTCCCTCAACTTCAAAACATTTCTCCTTGTCCTGCTGTTATCTATCCTTTCAGAGTTGATTCCCCTCCTGTCTGTGGGCTCTTTTTAGGTACTGAAAGGCTGCAATAAAGTCACCCCACAGCCTTCTTTTCTGCAGGCTGAACAAGGCCAGCTCCCTCCGCCTTTCTTTATAGGGGAGGTGCTCCAGCCCTCTGATAATCTTTGGGGCTCTTTACAGTGTAGAGAATGGCAGGACAAGGGGACAAAGTTGTTTTTTTTTCTTTCTTTTTCTCCTGGGGCCTGTGCCCCTGTCATGGGTTATCTAAAGATAACCCTGTTACACTAGTCCTTTCCCCAGGTGCTCAATCTGGTTCAGGCCGGGACTTAACAGTTAGCATACATTATCAATACAGCATTTTACACAGTGTCACCTGAAATACTGTCAGTATTAGAAACAGTTACAGAATCAAATAAATTGGGAAAACTAGGAAAGAAGGAAGAAGCAAACACAAGAACCATTTGTTTTCTGCGTCTAGTTGGGCCAGCATCAGCGCCTGCTTCCTCATGTTGAGGTGAGCAGTTATTTTCTGAGGGAGCATCTCAGTAACTGACAGGAGAGAAATATTCTTTTCAACAGACCTATCTCCAGCTTCATTTACAGATTATTCGTCACGTTGCAGATAGAAGACAGCTTTTCAGAGGGAATCAGTTAGTGTAGAGTCTTCAACAAGATTATAGTTGTAATAATAGCAAAACTGAAACAGCTGAAATCTTCTTTTCTTTTGTTCCTCAGAAAATACTGGTGTCCACGGGAAAACAAGCAAAGAAAGCATTGTAATGTCTCAAAAATATTAGAGGAATATAAAATGTAAAACTCTTGTTAGATGATTGCTATTTGAAAAAGTTACCTTATACAAAACCAGGTAATTAATCATAGAATCATGGAATTGTAGAATTGCTCAGGTTGGAAAAGACCTTAAAGATTGTCAGGTCAAATCACAACCTAGCCATACCATCCTAACTAACAACCCTCTGCTAAATCATGTCCCTGGGTGCCACATCCAAACAGTTTTTAAACACATCCAGGGATGGTGACTCAACCACCTCCCTGGGGAGCCTATTCCAATGCTTAACAATCCTTTCTGTAAAGAAGTTTTTCCTGATATCCAACCTAAACTTAACCTGGCACAAATTGAGGCCATGATGTTATTTAATGATACAAAGCATCTCAGAAATGTAACAAAACCCCCTAATTTGTTGCAGTTACAGTTATGTAAAGTTGTTGAAATTTTCACATATTGACAAAATTTTTAAGAAAATGAATGCTTCAGATAGCTAAAGAGCTGTCACTCTAATTGTAAGAATATTGAGTCAGGTTAGACCAAATCCAAATTAATACCAAGGCAATTGTAAGACACTTAAAGTCATGATCTTTTCCAGTATTTCCTCAAAAAGCAATTTTGCTATAAGTAAAAATGTTAACTAGCATTTTTGGATGTTATTTTCTCTTTCAGAGTTTGAATATATCTTGCACTTAATTACATTGGCTGAAACTTGTAAGGAATTAACACTTTAAGCAAGAGCCTTAGAGGTAGCTGTTGCTGAGGGTACATACGGCTGTTAGCATTCTGGTTCTATAAATTAACATTAGCCTGGAGAAGAGAAGGCTGCAGGGTGTCCTCATTGCAGCCTCCCAGTACCTGAAGGGAGCCTATAAAAAGGAGGGGAGTCAACTCTTCACAAGGGTAATTAATGGCAGGACTAGGGGAAATGGTTGTGGAAGGGAAGATTTAGGTTGGATATCAGGGGGAAATTCTTTACAGAGAGTGGTGAGGTGCTGGAACAGGCTGCCCAGAGAGGCTACGGATGCCCCATTCCTGAGGGGTGTTCAGGGCCAGATTGGATGGTGCCCTGGGCAGCCTGGTCTAGTATTAGATATGGAGATTGGCAGCCCTGCATGAGGGAGGGAGTTGGAGCTTGATGATCCTTGAGGTCCTTTCCAACCTAGGCCATTCTATGGTTCTATGATTCTATGAACGTACCTCTCATGCTTAAATCTTTCAAGCTAAGATGGAATTTATTAACAACCAAGTTCTCTGCTTTTGTCAGAGACTATGCCTGCTGAATACTCATCCAAATATTCAGAGAAGAAATTGTCCTACCTACTGGAAAATAGAGAAGATTTTTAAGCGTCAAATGGTCTGCATATTTAGCTCTGAAAAATAATGCCTCCCATTTATTTCTGTGGAAACTCCAACAGATAAAAAGAGCACAATAACGCAGTACGATATTGCAAAAATTGCAGCTAAAAACACACTATTTTCAACACAGTTATTGCCATTACCTATGCATTTTTTACACTTGTAAAAATCTGTACAATCAGAGATGACGTAGTGTTTCAGAGCACCTACACTGTTAGTAAAATGTTGCTGTAGTGGAATTCCAAGGTCACAGCCTGAACCAAGCTCCAGTGAGCTATGTAAGAATGTGAGTGCCTGGAGCGGGGAGGGAGGGGGGGGTCTGTAGCCACCCCTTCTGTCTCTGCGATACTTCCTGTGCTATCTGATTCTGTGAGAGTCGCCTTTTTCCCCTGTCCTTTTCTCCTGCAGCACAATGGTCTGAACAGGGGAGGGTCACATTCCTCAGCTCGTCCCTTTCTCCAAACTGTTACCGGGAGAGGTGAATTAATTCCTCTTTAATATCTTTTCCTATAGCACCTATTTCTCAAATAAAGGCTCTGTCATTGCCTTTGCTCTATAGTTGCCCACACAGTCCGTCTTTCATCAGACTGAGCAGATGGAAATCAGAAGGCACCGAATCCAGAGTATCTAGTGAGCGTGGTAGGACAGTCAAGACAAGATTGGCAGTGTGCTTCATGATCTTCCAGCTGGTATGGGGCTTGGTGTTACCGTGTTGCAAGAGAAAGGTTGTCTTCTTCTCTGGCCTGACCCTGAATGTTGGAAACTTCAGCTCAGTGTTGTGATGTAGCAGTCAGAGTAGCTGGTTTGCCAGGGTTCCAGGAAATTCAGAGGGATCACTCTTTTCCTGTCTCAGAAGAAAGGGCACGTCACTATATCAACTCAGCATTGCATCTTTTCTTCAATGGGGAATTTGCATGTCACCACTCCATGGAGTGTTTTGATTTCAGCTCATAGTGGTGATACCAGGTCTCATCACCAGTAATGATGCAATGCCCAACGTTGTCACTTTCAGCCTCGTATTGATTCAAGAGATTTTCACAAGCTTGCATGTGATGTTCTTTATGTTCCTGAGTGAGCATTTGTGGGACCCACCAGGCACAAACTTTATGTTATTCCAGTGATGCCACCATTGTTTCCAACTCACTGAAGATGATACTCAGTCCTGTTCATAGTTTCTGGGTCATAATCCATCAATTTTGTGTGAATAAGTTAATTGAGACATTCTTCATTTCATAGTACAGCAGTTGTGCATGGTCACCTGGAACCTGACTTGTCTTTCACACTACTGTTGCCAGTGCTGAAATGCACCACCCACTGCCTTACTGTGCTCACATCCACTGTTTGGTCTCCATTGTTCAGTGAGTGTGAACCAATGCCAGTAGGTGCAGTCTGCATGGAGGAATTCAGTGATATGCCTTTGCTTCATATGCACTTCCATGTCTGATGCCATTTTGTGAGATTACCCCTCTGCTGCCATCTGTCGCACGGCAATAAAATGTAACAGAACATTAGTGGGAAGGTCCAACATCTATTGACACCAACATCTACTCTGACACTGCGGGACAACATAATAAAATAGGAGACATTACTTTCTGGGAAACCCTCATAAATATTAAACTCTTCATTGAACAGAGTTGTGCCTCCATTTTAAGTTAATCAATCCAAATAGTCTTAATAGGCCTTGATATGTTTTCCATTCATTTCACCATTGTTTTCTGACCATCTGTTCTACAAAATTATATTAGGAAAAGGAGGGATATTATTGCAGAGAATTACAGTTTTATCTGTATTAATAATGATAATAAAAACAAACAAATGAACCTCTTGCACAAAGCACCTCATATCTGTACAGTAATATTCTTTCACCTTCCAAAATACTTGCTGAAATACTCCTGCTCCATCATAATCTCAAAGTCATGTGCAGGTATGCAACTCTGCTGTACTTAGCAATATACATAGAAATCATCTTGTGTTGGTGCTCTGACCCAAACTCTGGCCTTTTTCAGGTCACGTGCAAAATAAGATGGAATTCAATTGAATTATATTCTCCAGTATTCAAAACAGTAGAGATGCTTGTAATATCTAGTTAATATCTAAGACTTTGTAAAGACCTGGCCAGATACACTTGAAGTGTATCTGTAATGCAGGAACTTTAATTACAAGTGCTATCACAGTGCAGCTGAAAGGTAAATTTTGTGAGTTGGTATTTTTGTTTGAGAAAAACTTCTGATACTGTTTAGTATTGTATAAGTACACATTATATTTTATCTTTTGATTGTTCTTTCTCAACCTACCTTCATCTGTCTGTCTGTCATTTTGTCCACTTAGAGCTTTTAGAGGAAATGACTGATATTTTACCTGCAGCTACGCGAATGGGACCCAAGCTAGCTTTGATCCTTTTGAATAAAAATAAGAATACCAAACGTGAACCACATTTTCAGATGAATAAGTAACACTCAATAGCATCACTGAAAACAGATGACAAAGAGCACCACCCATTCTGTACCTCCCTTGTTTCCCAGCAGGAAAAATCCAAAGACAACCAGCAAACCAACTCTGCTTCATGGTGCATGCAAATCTCCAGATAAATGCATGTTACTGAATTGGATGCTGTATATGTGTTAATAGTGTAACATATCACAGACACAGTAATTTCCTTAAAGAACTGATGTAGTGTTTAATGTATCTGAAGAATGCCCTTTTAATGCTATAACAATACTGAAGATCCCATGACAAACATCTGCCAGCCTAAACAAATTTCAGGCATGCATAGGAATGATGAAAAATCTTGAAACAACATACGCTTTCCAGTGAAGTGTCAAAGGTCTTCTGTAAGTCAGTGTATCTTAGTAAAAGAGGAGAGTATTAATCAGGAACCGAATTGAATAATCTCTCAACGATGTTATTTTTGTGGCTCACCTTGTCCTTAAATTTGCTTTTTCAGAACTATGTCAATATCCTCAAAGTTCCAACAGTACAACACGTCAGTATCTGTTACTCTGGCATAATTTCCGATACATTGATGCTTATCAATGTAATCATGTAAGGCTCATCTTCCAAAGGGAAACAACTGAAAGACCATAGCATCGTATTTCACAGTGGAGTGGCTGTCATCACAATATATCATGCACGTGCGCAAAGGTCATGCTGTAAATCTATTTTATTAGGGCCAAATTCTTATTGCCCCAGAACAGAGAAGAAAGCAGTACATGAGGGAATCGCTAATGTTACAGAAGGCAAAGAAGTCTCTCCCCACAAGCTATGTAACTCAGCCATTGCTCCCTCTTGCTATATATTTGTACCATATTGTCACAGAAATGTCTAGATAATCTGTGCCTGTGACAGGGGGCAGCAGGCCCGTATAACCCCTGGCCCAAAAATGGGAAGGGAAAAGGGGAAGGGTAGGGAGATGGGAGCTGGCCCCAGAAACAGAACAGCAGCAACGACCTAAGAAGGAAAACTTAATTTTACTAAATATGATATCAGAATGCAAGATAACACAATATAATACTGTATCATTGAAATTGAGGCTCATAAATAAAAAGAGAGTGTCCTAAACTGAAAAGCCTACTTTGAACTGAAGGCACGGGGCTGGGAAGCACACCCACACACTCCAGGCAGCGAGCGAGAGGGAGTCAGAGAGCGAGATCCCATGACTTCCTCCCATGGCTTATCTTCCTCTCTAATGTGAAGTGCCCTGGGATGTGTAGTTCTTCTCTTCTGAGAACCAGACATCAGGAAAGTTGTCAGTCCATGGAACTGGAGTATTAACTCTTTAATTATCTGTGCTTTACATGATGTTATGATGTGGAATACTGATAACAAAATTATAAAACCATGACACATACAAAAGAACAAAAGAATTTTCTTATAGACTCATCTCCATAGAACCTCTTGTTCTGTGAGGTATAAATCCATTCAAAGATAGAACACTTCTAAAGTATGTTCTGTTTTCAGAACAGTTTATCTCCTTTTCTCATCTCTGCAATTTCTCTAGTCAGTACCATCTAAGTGCTGAGTGAGATAAATATTTCTATTAAGAGGAAGTTGTTAAAATGATAAAAATTTATTCAAGCAGTAATTTTGGTGGTCTTTCCCTTTCTATTTGTGGATGTAGGTCTGCAAGACAAAGCACAGATTTCCATGTTTCTTCTCTGTTATTTTACAGACTATATATTTATATTTAGTAACTGTAGTTGCAAGGATCTTAAAGATAATGTTAATATTCTTCTCCATTCTCTTCCAGACTCTGCTGCTTGCTTGAATTAAATATCCAGTTTTCAAATTTATTTATAAACATCCGACAGCTGACCTATTTCTGTACTGAAGGGAGCTAGTCTTTAGACTTGCTATTAGGAAGATATTCTTTACTGTGAGGGTGGTGAAACACTGAAACAGGTTGCCCAGAGAGGCTGTGGATGCTTCCTTCCTGGAAGCATTCAAGGCCAGGCTGGATGGGGCTGTGAGCAACCTGGTCTAGAGGGAGGTGTCCCTGCCTATAGCAGGGGGGTTGGAACTAGATGGTCTTAAAGGTGCTTTCCAACTCAAACCAATCTGTGCTTCTAGGATTCTATATGACACTAATGAATGTTTCAGAGATAATTTTGCAGTCAGAGTCCAGATCAGACATTATCAGAGATAATCATCTTGTTATTTCTCACTTTGTGCTCCTGTTAGCTCATGTCACCAGTGGGAATTGAATGGACTGTTACTCAGGCGTTGCTCTTCAGTAAGGCATTTGAATCACAGTCACTGGTTTAGTCACATATCCATAATCTCATTTTCCCATTGGTCAAACTTAAAAGAGGTTGAAAGCCCTTTGACTTAGGTATTTCTGTAATGACTGTTAAAATCAATCCCAGCATTAAAGTCTAAGAATGAACAATACATTGAGTGGAAAATTGATTAAATGGTCAAAGAACAGCCCTATGTGGCCTCGTTTGCTTTTTCAATTAGTGCATATGTCACAAGTAGTCCAAGTGGCCCTCAAACCTTCACAAAAATTGTCCTTGAAGCTTTGTCTTTTCTTCTGAGGTTTTCTTTTTGAAGAAAGATGATTTTGCACTGAAATTATCAGTTCTATATATTCTCTTACTCCAGATTTGCAAGAAAGTAACAATTCAGTAATATAAGATTTGAATTGCGCTTTTAAATGGTAGGAGTTTGAGGGGAAAAAAATGAACATGTGTACTTCTGAAGGATTTATTTTTTTATTATTGATGAATTCCATCTTAGTTTGTTTCTGTTCTTGGGGAATGATAGTTCATGCATGTATTTTCTAGAAAACAGCTGACAAAGAGATAGCTGATAGCTGCAGCTGTCTCAGATTGCTCCTGACCAGACTTCCTGGGTCTGCAGGTGAAGAAATGATGGGAACATGTTTGAATTCATTTAGGAGATCTCCAGTAAGTCATGTGATTAAGGCACTTAACTGGAATTTAGAAGATCTGAGTGTAATTCCAATCCCAGTTCTGCTACAGGCATACTATTTGATGCTGAGAAAGTCATCCTGGAGAGATTTTTCATGAGCTTTTAGCACTGGCCTAACTCTGCTCCCATTGACTTCTACATAAAAAGAGTTCTCAGCATATGCCATGACATGGCATAGCATGGCTATATTGGTAACCTCTCACTGTGTTTTTCTTAGAAACTGAAGGTAAAGGAGGATGAATAATAAATTCCTATTTCATTGCTTTAAATAAAAATTATAGGGATTGCATTAATTTCAGTGTGCAAATATGTCGGAGAAGCATAGGAGACTGTAACCTTAGCAGTGCTATTTCTCTCTGCAGTTTCTGATTGCCATATAACGCTCATAACTGCAAACACTGAGATTGTCTCTTCATTTTAGCTATGCAAATAATTTAGTTATAACAGACAGTAAGTTTCTTTTAAAATACTTTAATGTTTTACTAATTTAATGTTCCATGGTCAAATTCTTTTTTTTTTTCATTTTGCCTTGTAGCCTAAATTTCCCTTGATACTTGTAATTATATTTGATTGTGATTATAGTGCAACATGCTGTACTTCTCAACCAGCTGACAATGAAGTAGAATTTCTATCTAATGTATTATTAAATGTACAAATAAAGACACATTAAGATCTCTTATTTATTTCATTATTTTTGCAAATTCAGAAATCAACTGCTTGACTAAACTTAATGCATTTGAAAATATATAGTTCATAACGTGTATGAAAGTCTTCAGTCATAGTTGGGTCCCTCATTATATTGTTATAATTACCAGCCCACTTGCTGCAAGTCAACCTGTGCACGGACTGAGTTTCTGCCATGATATTTGTTATAACAGAGAAGTACCTAATGGATTAAATGGCTGGCCTTTCAAAAGATAGTGCTCTACTTACAAATGAAGCCATGGCAAAATACTTCAAGAGATTCCCACAGAGTAATCAGATAATTCTTCAGTTTTTCACAGTCTTTCACAATGTTGTTTCTGAACAGATATGATTTGTATCAAAGGCTGGGTCTGTGTTTGGCCAGAGATTTTCTTTTGGGTGATTATTGTTACTTCTTATTTCATGGAAAGATCTGGAAAGTAACTTTTCTCTTTCAGTAGATCAAGTTTTATTCCACTCTGGATAATCTGCGTCTGGAAGAATGTAATGCATTTCACATTTACTAGCAATGCACATTTACCTTTCTTTTTTGGAGATGTCCTGTGGGAGATTAATGCATTTGGGTCTGATACTTCATACTTGGGGAAAAAGAAATAGAATCAGTAAAAAAAAAAAAAAGAAAGAAAGAAAGAAAAGAAAAAGGCTTCTTTGTGAATTATTTTGATCCTAGCATTGAATACCCATAAAATCATAGAATATCTGGACTGGGATGGATGTTTAAGAAGATCATCTAGTTCCAACCCCCCAGGGGGACCTCCCTCTAGACCAGGTTACTCAAAGCCCTATGCAGCCTGGCCTTGAATGCCTCCAGGGAGGAGGGATCTGCAGCCTCTCTGAGCAACCTGTTCCAGTGCGTCACAACCCGCACAGTAAAGAATTTCTTCCTAATATCCAGTCTAAATCTACCCTCTTCCAGTTTAAAGCCACTTCCCCTCATCCTATTGCTACCTGCCCTTATAAAAGGTCCCTCCCTAGCTTTCCTGTAGGCCTCTTTCAGGTACTGTCTGGTCGCTATAAGGTCCCCCTGGGGTCTTCTTTTCTCCAGTCTGAAGATCTCAACTCTTTCAACCCGCCCCTGTAGGAGAGGTGCTCTAGCACACCTATCATCTTTGTGGCCTTCTCCTGGACCCACTCAAACTCCTCAGTTATTACTGTTTTCCATAGGAGGTTATTGTTGGTAATGAGTAGGACTATTTGTTTTCTGACGCTGAATGGAACTGCTTTTTTTGAACATCACTATAACTGTCATGTTTTCCAGTAAACTCTCTGATGGATCAACCAGTGCAGTTCTTTGGGGATATGAAACTCCTGGGACTAAGACTTGGAATACTTGATCCTTACTGATGGACAATAGGAATAGTTTATGAATAGTGAAATCTCTAACCAGAATATTTAGTTCTGGTGCTAATGTCTTTCCTTGATTTCTATCGTAAGGTGAAAAGCTATTGCATGAGATCACTCATGATGCTATGGCTAATAAACATTCAAAGTTAACCATAAATGAAATAAATTAAAAACATAGTTTCTGTTCATAGGATTAACATGTGACTGTTGAGTCCTATGATTTCAACTTTCTTCAACTGTGCAGAAAAACTACATATTTTACAGGAGATTGTCTACAGAGGGCATGTCATAGAAAAATGTCAGAATGGTGGCCCAGTGAACACTTTTCTCTGTCCCACTTCCTAACTAAGATTAGCCAGAAAGTAACCAGTCATTACTGGAGTCTTGAAATAAGCTGATCATCTCATATGCAGACAAATTATTATTTTTTCTTTCTGCCTCAGAGTGCTGGTAACATCCTGTTGTGGTACTCACTGGGATTCCTGCCCACAGTGATTTTCAGGTTGGTACAGACTGCTTTTCAGACTGACATGATGACTAGAAGGTTATATAAGAGCTTACGTGTTCAATAGTACATTGCCATCAGCAAACTCGGCCACCTTGCAATCCACTTACTCTTCCAAATGATGAAAAAAACTTATTAACTCAATTGTAGCACTAACCCCTGAGACACGCAGTTATTAATATATCTATTCTTTGAGGTTATAACTATTTATTTCCTATCATTTAATCACTTTTTAATCCATGACAAGCCTTTGCCCCTTACTTCATTGTTATTTATTATCTTTAATATTCTTTTATGAGGGACCTTTTCTAAAGCTTTTTGAAATCCAAGTAAATTATGTCCACTGGGTCACGTTCATCTACTGTCTTATTAATATTTTCAGAACTTTCTAACGCATTAGTGAGGCACAATTTTCTGTTACAGAAAGCTTGTTGTTTTTTCTCTTGCCAATTTATAATTTCCCAGATGTTCCACTATTTTTTGTCTACTTGATTTTCAGTCACTGTAACAAATGATAATTCTCAAGACCTCCCCTAAATACTTCAAAAAAATATAAGAAAGATGCTGACACTGTCCAGGTTCTCGGGAAATGCTGTGATTGTTAAAGATACACTGTGATTTATTTTTAAGCTGCTGAGAGGGTCAAATATTTTTGTGAAGAATTTTCACTTTCAAACAAAAGCAGTGTATCTTCTCATAAAAATAGCAAGGAGAAGGAGCTTTCTGAAGTTATTTCTTTCACGGTGCTGAAATATTTATAGCTTCTAGGATAATTCAGACAATTCTTGTGCTTTCTATCTTTATTTCTTTAGTAACAAATGTCAAGAAATCTAATTTTCATCTACGTATATCTTATTTCTAATTGATGAAAAGACAGGAAAAGGATGATTCTTGAAATTTTAGATTTAAACTAAGATTAGAAGACTTTGTAAACCTTTTCCACGAAGCACAGTTTTACTACTTGATCCCTTCCAAGAGATCAAGTGCCTTTGTCTCTTAAGGCCCTTAAAGCCCTATGAGAGAGAGAGCAAGAGAGCAAAACTGTTCTAGGTCAGCCACATTAACCCATTCCCTTGTGGAGTCTTGTGTAAGAAAACACTGCTCAAAGAGGGAAAGAAACAGGGAGTGCTCATGATGTTTTGTTTACCTCAGGAAGGAATATTTCAGCAAGGGAAGACTATTTGATTCCAGTAGAGTCCAGAGAGAAAAGGGGTTACAAGGACTGAGAAACAATATCCAGATAGTATATTTGCAGGTAGATGAAACAAGAAGTTGATGATAAGGGATGCTCTGATTCCAGAAAGTCTCACCAGTGGTGGAATATAGTAAATGCGGAGTTCCTTCTCTCTCCTTATCCCTGAAAGTGGCGATCAGACAGTGATGAGAATAACTGGGACAGAGTAACACAGTTACGGACGGTGCATGGCCAGTAGATCTACAAAAAATTTGTCCTCTTCTTGGTAGATGGAAAGGACTTACAGTTCCTGCCATAAAGATGTTCTCAGTCTTACTCAGAAAAGTCATAGATAAAATACTGCTGTTAATTAATTGCAATTGGGAAAAAGTGAAAGGATAATTAGTTCTCCAAGCATACTTAGAGGGTGAAGCCAGAGCAAGATGCTGGAGCTACCTGGGGCAAGAAGCTATAATTTATTCTGAAGCTTCCCCAGCCATTTTACTGGGGCTGAAGTGTTACAGACCAAGGTAGAATGTATGGATTGCTTTGGCTAGAATATATGACTGATAGCTGGGAATTTGGGCTTTATCTCAGCAGTACTCTGTTGACAGTATAGCTACAACAGCCTACAGAACTGGAGTTTTGATTTAACTACCAAATTTGATTATTATGATATTTTTTTAGTTAGCTATCTGGTTTTGGTCATGGAATTACCAGATTTCTCTGGTTTAAGTCTTATAAGGCTTTTAGGCACTGATAAGCAAATATAGATGAAGAACTTACACTGACTATTTTTCCTTCCTGGAGATCTTCAAACACGGACTGGACATGGTCCTGGGCAACCAGCTTTAGATAGCCCTGCTTGAGCAGAGGGCTGGACCAGATGGTCTCCAGAGGTCCCTTTCAACCTCAGCCTTTCTGTGGCCATGTCCAAAACGTCATGTGGTAAGGACCGACTATGGTGTCAATGCAGCAAAAATAGATGTGCCCAGAGAGTGCAGGCATCAGAATATTGCCATGATAATTAAAAAGATTTGTACATGCTCTGGAAACTTACATGGTACTGTAGTTAACTATGGTGAGTATAAATTAGAGATTTTGAATGACTCAAAATGTTGCAGAAGTAATAACAGAAAAAGGTACTCATTTGACAGGAGGAGGTCTATGAATTGCAGTGTTTTTATGGTATTTCTTTGTTTGTTTTTTGTTGTTGTTTTTGTCTACGTGTGTCTGTATGTGTGCTTATTTGTCTATTTGTTTTGAAGCTTAAAAAATACCAATGTAGGTAATTGGTTTGATTTCTTGTAAATCTCAATAAAACTGCACATTCTGTTGAGGTCATACTCATTATTTCAACGGACTGAAACATATAGTATAGTTTGTTTCCAGAGCTCTCATCCCTTTGTCAAAACAGCGTGAATAGATTTCATAACTTGCATGACGTTTGAACAATTCACATGTCTATACTCACATCAGAAAAGACTGTGTAGCAAAAAGCAGCGTTGGTTTGTATGACATATTATTTTAGTGACTGTCCCTATCAAAAGGCATTTGGGATCAGATTAATGATTGCATTTGGTGACTGGCTGACTACAACTTAATAAAACTGGAACTAATAGAAATAATGCTTATTCATTTTGTCTTTTTAGGAGTGTGGCCTTATGCCACTTGAACAATGTCAAATCCCCAAAGCCTGAGGTTTTTTAAAAGGGTGATGGACAGGAGAGGTGAAAATTATAATTGTACGTTGGGTTTGCTGCCAATAGAGCAAGAGAGTTTCTGAAAACAAGTTTTTAAAATTAGTCTTCTGTTGTTGTTGGAAAGCTATGAAGAACCATTCATTAAAGGCAACAAAAAGTAAAAATTTCCTATGCTAATTGAAATCTTTCTCAATTTCATTTTTTTCATCATGTTCTGCTTTTTTAGAACACAATCTTCTTATCAGGTTTGCAATTTTTATTATCTAATAAATCTATAACTTAATTATATTTGATATAGCATTGCCAAATATGCAGAAATCATGAGTAAAACTTCCTGAATTCATTTTTATTTTGCTTTTTTTTTTCTTTTTAATAACTTGTTTGACTTCTACCATTTACAGTTTTAGGAAATGTTCTAGTTTTTCTGCTTAGTTATCAGGACTGGGAACACTGGGAACATGATATTTTTAATGAAAGTTAATAGCCTCTTAGTTAGCATAAATCTAGGTACTGGGTCTTTAAGAAAAGCATCAAATATCATGAGACTAACAATAAAATTGCAAGAGCTGGCAATATTGTTATCTGAAAATGAGTTAAGATTTCGTATTCTGCCAGAACAATAGTCATTTGTCTCCAATTTATCAGTAGCCTTTTAACTTTTACAGTTATGTCAGAGGTGTGGAAACATTTATTTTTATTTCTTACCTACAATTTACTTGTCTCTCTCTTAACGATGTTGTCTGGGTCTTCAGGCAAAGTATTACACATCAACTTGTCATTAAGTCACAGTTTTGAAATAGGACTCTTTATCAGTGTACCCACTGATAATTAAAGAATTAAAGAAAAATGCCAGTCCTCCTTTCCAAAGATTTTTTTCCTTCTACTTGTTCTTTCCCCCTTTCTTTCTTTTTAGTTTTTCTGCTGCTCACTCACCTTCCACAGTCATTAATGTCCAACAGTTTTGAAAACAGAAAGAAAAATGACAGGAAAATATGTTTAAATGCCAGCCCAAGTGAAAAGAAAGTTGTTGATATTCTTCCTTATATATCCAGGACAAATTTGTACTCTGCTAAGCTTGTTTTATACAGGGTATATGAAGATATCATTAGTCAAGAATGTTTCTCTTCCCATGCTGGTAACTGTCAAAATGTAAGAAATATAGACCCAGGGTTTCAGATTTGTAATATTTTTATATGCACTACTGAAGTGCGCTTCACAAAACACTGCTATTACTAGGTAAGCATCTGTATGATTAAAGACTAAAGATTATGTGTTTCACAAGAGATTAAATGCAGAACTGATTAGTTAGAGCAGAATACAAGCACAGTGGTTCCTTTCACATTTTCCTGGTTATTTCCTCCCCTGCCATGATAATTTTCAATTGTCCAGATCACAAATTATTTGAGGCAGGTGCCAATGATTTTATATATAGGTATATATTTTATTTTATATGCGTTACATATTGGTTGCTTTGAAAGTAATGCCTCCTGTTTATTTCCATGGAAGCTACACCAGCTACGAAGAGCACAAGAACACTGTTTGCAGAGCAAATTCTCAGTAACACTGTTTTTCAGCATAGTCACTGCAATAGTTATGCATTTTGGCCACTGATGTATGGAAACCTGCATACATGCTTGTAAAAATCTGCATGGCCATCCTGAATGTGGCTTGTCTTTCACCCTTCTGTTGCCACTGCTGAAATGTACCATCTATTGCCTCACTATCTCCCATCCACTGCTTGGTCTCCATCAACACCCTGCAAGTGTCAATGAATATCAATTTGTGCCATTTTTTCTGCATGGACACTTTTGCTTCATATACACTTCCGTGTCAGACGCCATTTTGTCAGACTGCCCTTCTGCTGCCATCTCTCATGTGACAACAGCATGTAACAGAATATTGGTGGGAAGATTCAACCTCTGCTGCCATACCAACAGGGTTCTCCTCTGACTTTGTAGGCAACTTGAACAAGTAGGAGGCATTGCTTTTGGAGCATCCCTCATATAACATATTTATACAATATCATATAATATGTAATATGGGTGAACTATATGCATATTTTAAAAATTTTTATGTATTTGAGAAGTGTCTTTGCATGCTAAGAAATCAACAACTACTACCCACAACTTTTCCATTTCTGTCATTTCTGTTCCTTCAGGATTTTTTGCATTATATTTTATATCATGTAATAAATTTTTATCCAAAGCATAATGTAAGTATTTAAAGGATCATAACAGTGAATACCTCTTAAAACCAATTAAATAGAATGATATGCAAATTCACAACAAATATTTTCCAGTAAACATGAAAACAGCAAGGAGCCCTGAGAGTATAAGGATGAGCAAAAGGGAGGTTCTGAGGTGAAATCTGCAATGCCATAATTGAATCCAGAATCCTCTTTTGTTTTTTGTTCTGTTTTGTTCTTTCAGTACACTACCTTGGGAAATGATGTCTAACTCTTTTAAGCATCACCTTCACCTTCCTTCACAGACTTTGGAGATCTGCCACCCATGTGGAGGAAACCCCTGTGGATAGCTCAGATCAGCTATCCAATCTTGTAAACGTGTGCAGGGCATATGGCTAAAATTGTACCTTCCATCATATGATGGAAGGTCTCTTATAGGTTAAAATATATCTCAGTTACTTGATCTACCACATAGGATCTGTTTGCATGGTAAGCCATTGCTGGAGAAAGAAAAAATTGAAAGCATCCTCAAAAGGAGGTGATAACTGGAAGCAGGGCTCTCTATGCCTATCATAAAGAGAAAATTTCCTTACTGTCATTTGAAGGCAGTGGTGGTTCATCTGCCAAAGCCTGCTACCAGAACAACTGGATGTTGATGGCAGTCCTCCTATAAGAGAAAATAATTAATGAAAAATTTATGACCTGGATTGTAGAAATTGCTGCTGGATACTCCCCAGATACATTAAATTAATAAAGCTGAAGTCTAATTAAGCCATATCTTTCTGTTTTCTTGCATGACTGGGACAATGATGCGAACTCAGCAGAACAGAGGAAGGGAAAGTTTGAAAGGATGAAGTTTGAAAAGAAAAAGCATGAATATATTAACAGGCAAATGTAAATAAGGGAGCCACAGAAAATGCAAGCAGAGATTCTTACCAAGTTAAATTTTGTAGAAATTTCAAAATTGTACAGAAAAAAAAAAAAACAAAAAAACAAGAAAACCAACATTTTGGCAATGAGAAAAGAGAAATCAATTTGTCCTGTGAGGAATCTTGAAGTTGAAGTGAGTGCATTTGGGAAGAAGGTAAATAATACATGACTGAATTTTAGGTGTTAGACAACAGAATGAAAAAGTCTTCCTACTACTATTTGAACTTTAAAACATCAGCCTCTAGACGCTGCTGTATGTTTAGAATTTACTTTTCTATTATCACAAAAAAGATAAAATAGTAGAGAAATAAAACATACATGGCCTTAGGTTTACAGAATTTGTTGCTCTTGGATACTTATTATTTTGTTAAAGCTTAAAAGAGAGTTGACTGGAAACTTTCATCACACTGGAATTTTGTCTTTGAGATCTCAATGCTTTTCAGCTATCCTGAATATCACAGTACTGTAGATATTGTATTTATTTATTTATGTATTTATAAGGGTGCGAAGCCCTTTTTAAATTTCAAATATAATTTCATATTTTTAAAATCATAGAATCATAGAATTGCTCAGGTTGGAAAAGACCGCAAAGATCATCAAGTCCAACCACAACTTAACCATACTACTCTAACAACTCTCTGCTAAATCATGTCCCTGAGCACCACAGCCAAATGGTTTTTAAACACTTACAGGGATGGTGACTCAATCACCTCCCTGGCGAGCCTACTCCAATGCTTAACAACCCTTTCTGTAAAGAAGTGTTTCCCGATATCCAGCCTAAACTTACCCTGGCACAACTTGAGGCCATTTCCCCTTGTCCTGTCAACTTTGTTAAAATGTTAACTTTTAACAGTTTTTAATAATTCAGATATTCAGAAACACCTTACTGAGATAAAAGAATATCAGATCATTCAAAGAGTAAATCTTTATTAGTACTACATTGTAATCTTGAATGCATTAGTTGGTTTTTTTCTTCACAAGAAATAATTATTTTAACAATTTAGAATGAATCTTGAAGGTTCTTTATGCTTTTGTTGTGCTGTTCCTATGAAAAAAGAAGAGCATTTGTTTAAACAGGAGAGCTGAACTTCCCTTGTAGAGTAATTCTTGATCACAGGAAACTAACGCACTTGAAATTCTATTTGTCTTGAATCTGGAGCTTTCTCTGAAAGGGAAGTAACAAGATTTGAAAGATTTGAGTTGACTATGAAAAAATGATAAGAAAGTTTATATTCTCCTATATAGTTGAAAAGTTTAAAGTTTACCCTCTTAGGTACAAACTTAATCCTCTTTTGTGAACAGAGTGATGAACGTCTAAGTTAAGGATCCCAGGCTAGTAATAAATGTCATCACCAAGCAGTAACAAATGGATCTAAGAGTAACTTTTTTAGTCTTTTTTAAAAAGCAACTGAAGCTGAATGCAAGCTTTGGCTTGATTTTCAGCTCTCTTTGTTTGACGCTTACAAGCAGAGTTTAGCAAAGGAGGGTCACGGTAGCAGTCATGCTCGTGTTCACATAAGCTGCGAAGATCAGAATTGCAGCACAGCACATTCTTCCCCCAGTCCAGGAGAAGTAGTTTATAGGACATTACATTTTTAACTCAATCTCAAGCTTTGTTTTGTTTCGTTTGTTTGTAGTTGTAGCGGAAGTATGGAAGCTACTTATTTCCATTTGCTCAACTGTGTTTGCATGGTGCTTATGTGCAACCCTGTGATTTCGTGTTATTTTTGTCTATTTAAGTGTTCAGAACATAGTGTGTTAAGTTATTTGGCTGATCAAGTAATGTACAGAGAGAATAAAAACGCATGAGTGATAGAATAGGGTTATAATAAATTTTTTGAGTGTAGTGACATATCTGTTGGCAATAAAACTACATATTATGTCTACTTTCTATGTAATTGCTCTTTGAAGTAAAAAAAATTGCAGACTGAACTTGCTCAAACTTTCTGACACAAATTGCTTTATTAGATATTGATTTAAAATTAGAAGTGAAACTTGTGAGAAAAATGAACATTTTTTTACTTGTCTTGACAGTGCAAGAATGAATTCCTTACTTTTCTGAACTTCAGTTTTATTAAGTAACTTTCTGTAAGACAAGTTTCAGCAGATCAGCACAAAATTTTCTTAATTTCATTACAGGCTGTAAATTAAAATTAATGAGGCTGACACCCACAATTAACAATGAAAAATGCAGATTGTTATAATTACTTAAGCAATAACATTGCTTTACATAGAAGACTTAAGGTGCTCCACAAATTATTTACAAGTGTTACATAAAACACAAAAAATGACAATTTCAATTTATTTTGTCAGTATAAAAAACAAAAATCCTTACTAAAACCTTTCTCATTTGGGAATCTCTTGCCATGCATAATTAAGCAAATTTGATTGCAATTAAGCCTGGCTTCTACAGTGGAGTTTTAATTAATGCAAATCTGGCATCTACATCTATAAGATTAATTTTTGTGAATTAAAAGAAAACAACAAAGCATATTTGAAAGAGCAGTTGTATTGTTGAAAGGATGGAATGCAAAATCTGATTATTTTTCAGTCTTCCATGTGGATAGCCTTTGACTTATAGTTTAAGGAGGGATATTTTATTTTGTTTTGTTGCTTTGTTTCTCATGGCATTATTAAACAGGATCATAGCAATTACACCGAGTTTCTCCTAAGGAACATCTTGAAATGTAATTTTATACATTTAGAAGAAGAAATGAATGATAAAATCTAAGGAGTGAGGGCACCATTACACTACTCAATACTTTTTCTCTTGTCTCTAATTTGGAGCCTACAATATCATGGGAGTACCTACAGTATTTCTGGATATAGTTCAGTAAGACCAGCTCTTAAAATCCCAAGTTTGGAATTACTTTTATTGGAAAGGAAGACCTCAGATTGTCTAGCAGCCTGCTTTGAACTCATCTTTTAAATTGCTTTCTTTGTTTTTGGCTTGTTTGTATTTAAATTCATACCTTCAAAAGAAAAAGAAAAACCCTACATGGGGAATTCTGTTCTTTCAAAATTGTCCTGTAAGAGTAACCTATTCTGTTATCATTTCCACATAAAAGAATTATTGTTTTAGAAACCTTATGACTTGTCTTGTTCTTAAATACAGTACTATTTAATGCTTGTAATTTCATTGTTTGAGCAATAAAACTATCATATAGAAATAGTCCATTAGTGAGAACAACATATATTGCTTTAAAAGCTATTATTCCTGTTGACATACGATAAGGCAAATAACTCCTTTTTACATTCATGCTCTTTACAAGATGTCAAAAGTCAGGTAATTCCAAGGAGGCACTTATCCGGCCGGCAGAAATGTTCTGTCTGTTGTGAAAATCTTGTTTTTCCTTTCTTGAAATATATTCAGATATTTTTTCCGATTGTTAACCACCACTGTTCATTCTTTGTATGGTCCTGTTTTTTAAAAAATGTGAATTGAATATAGAGAGAAGTTATTGCTTTCTTTCTGGTCAAGACTGAGAATGCTGAGCCAAATCTGTGCTGAAGAGAAGATTGGTGCCAAGCTGCAGTAGCCAATGGGAGAAAATGAACCACCAAAATACTTGCATGCAGACTGCTGTGTGTAACCCTGCTGTGAAGATATGTAAGAAGTTAAATAATAAGCAATTTAATTTTTACTCCTAATACAATTTCTTGTACTTTCTTTGGTCTTTTATTCAAAACTCAGAAACTTCCATCCTGCTATGTGAAAAAGCATTTAAACTTGTCATTTCCAAAAGTTACTCTAACAAGGGATATTTATGTTATATATGTTATCCAGGAGTAAGTGTAAGTGCTGCCACATTTGGTTCCTTCAGTACAGCTGTTATTACTATTCCCAAAGACACCAAAGCAAGACAGTGAGAGTGCTTATAGATCAGTAGAAACAGAAGTAAGTGCAGCCTTACAAACATACACACTGTTTTTGCAGCAAACAGAAATTATGTAGGTTGTTCTGCAAGTAATGCTTCTTATTTATTTCTACGGAATCTACAACAAAGAGCACAATAACACTATTTGACAAAGCAAATTCTCAGCTACATAACACCATTTTTTTAACACAGTCACCACCACTAGCTGTGCATTATTGCCAGTGATGAATAAGACCCTGCACACCATGCTCCTACAAATCTGCATGGCCATCATGAACATGGCTTGCCTTTCACATTGCTGTTGCCACTGCTGAAGTGCACCACCCAGCACCTCACTGTGCTCACATCCACTGTTTGGTCTCCATCAGCACTCCGCAAGTGTCAATGAATGTCAACGTATGCCATTTTTTCTACATGGAGTAATTCAGTGACACACCTTTGCTTCATACACACTTCCACGTCAGACACCATTTTGCCCCTCTGCTGCCATCTGTCACCTGACAACAAACTGAAACAGAATATAGGTGGGAAGGCTCAGCCTCTATTGCCATACAACCCATATCTGCCTCTGATGTTGTGGGCTGACATTATAAATGGTTGGCATTACTTTCAGAGCATCCCTTGTATTTCTAACACAAAGCAGAATAACAAGTGCAACAAGAAATCTGAGCTCTAAGATATATGCAGCAGCAATTACAGCAACAACCGAATTGTCCCCTGAAATCTGAGACCCTCAGAAGTTGCTCCTTTAATTAAATAGAATTAATTCAAATATGTCATGCCTTGTGCTTTCTCTGAAGCTGCTGGTGCATTATTTTCCTAAGAATGATGACCTAATTAAATAGATTTTGGCATAGACTCACAAAATCTGCACTTATTTCATTCACTCAGGAAAGACCTTTATAATTCTTTCATAACTGCAGGAGAAAAACTATTTCTCAATACCTCCTCAACGTATAATGAACATTAAACAGGAAATACCAGCTCAATGTGCCTTTATTATTTTTCAGATGTTGAAAAGGTGTAGAGCAATACTGGAATTATTAATAGGATTTGGGTGCCTAATAGCCTTGGGGTTCGTTATAAAACTCAATCCAAAAGAGGAGTGTTCTCAACTTGTTTGCACAACAAACTGATGGAATCATTTCACTTGTTTAAATTACAGACCAGACTAATTACTGGCATGAGAGTCTCTAGATTTTCCTGGACTGGCTTCTTAGTTCTCATTTTGTTATCATTAGTATTTCTGATCTCTTCATTTTCCTCACTCCTATTAACTTTGATAATCTTTCTCTAGTCTTGAGAATTTTGATGTCTTGATTCATCACAATATTATAAAATTTTCCAGAAAAGTTTTACTAACTGGTTGTGCAAAGGAAAAGGGAATCACAACTTTTCTGAAAACAGTTTTAACCAAAGTAGTTACTGTTGTGTTTTGTGGGATGCTATTCTTTTCAAGAGTAAGTAGTGTGCATACACATTAGCCTTGTTTAGAGGATGCTTACAAAACTGTTCTCCTACATAACGGATGTGGAAAAATGGCATTCCTGAGAATCCTAAAAGTCACTGGGAAACAAAAAATGTGGGAAGTAGAAAAAACAAACAAGCCAACAAAAGGTCAACAGCAACCTTGCTGATTAGCAATCCTATAAGAGTGCTTTAAACACTGTTCTATAGGAACAAAATTATTCTGGTCTGCTTCTTTGATATTGCCCTTTGGATTCCTCTTTGCTCCATTTAACAAAGCAATAGGAGTACCTTTCACCAAAACTAGTTCCCACTCTGGTGGTTAGAATGAGTATAAGAATGAGTGATACAGGAAATACTGAAGCTGAGAAACAAACACCTCACAATTTCTAGGAGCCACAGATGTTTTCACCTCAAATTCAAAAGCATAAGGAGAAAAAAATGAGAAAAGAGGACTACTGATTTCAGCATTTTTGAAATGATGATGACAATACTGGAATATTTGGAATATTTGTGTGAGATAGATCCCATAAATACTCACACATGAATAGAAGGAACACCATATGCAAGTCTGTCAGGACCTATTGAACCAATATGAGGCTGAAGGTGACAGTTTCTTGGATCACGTCATTACCGGTGTTGAGATATAGTGTCACCACTTCGAGCTGGTGTCAAAACAGCAGCCTATGGAGTGGTGACATGTCAGTCCCCCATTGAAAAAAAGTTCAAGACACAGCCCTCAGCAGATGAAGTCTTGTGTGTTGTCTTTTGCCATAGCTAAGGGGTGATCTCAATTTCCGGGAATCTGGAGAAGTCATTAATTCTGACCACTACATTGCAATGCTGCCTAAGCTGAAGTCTTCAACTTCCAGAGTCCGATCAGCAAAGAAGACAGCTCTTCTCCTGCAACAGATAAATCCAGGCTCCGTATCACTTTGAAGACTGTGGAGCACATTGCCAATCTCGGCTGAACTGTCCTGCCGCAACCCATATTGTCCAGATCTATTGCCTTCTGACTTCAATCTACTCAGGCTGATGAAAGACGAACAGCACAGCAATACTTTCCTAGCAAAAATGTCATCATAGCAGCTGTGAAACAATGGTTTGCTTCCACTGGCACAGATAATTATGAGCATGGCATGTTCTTGTTCAATGCTGGAGAAAAAGCACAGCTAATGGCAGAGACTTCATTGAAAAATATTGTTTTGTAGATGAGAATGGCACCCACTGACATTCATCAACACTTGTTCAATGCTCACAGGGACCAAACAGTGGATGTGAACACAGTGAGGAATTTCAGCAGTGGTGCTTTTCAGCAGCGGTGACAGCAATGTGGAGGACAAACTACATTCCAAATGGCCATTCAGATTTTTACAAGCTTGGCATGTAGATTCTTGTTCATTGCTGACAATAGTTCAGAACTAATGGCTGTAACTGTGTTGAAAAAAAGTGTTTCATAGCTGAGAATTTGCTGTGTTAAATGATGTTATTGTACTCCTTGTAAACATTGTAATTTCCATGAGAATAAATAGGAGGTATTACTTTCAGAGCAACCTATGTACCTTGTTTTTATGTGCACTAATCAGAGTAATTGGAATAGACAAGGGAGGTAGGACAAAATTGCCAGAACATGGTCTAAGCAATTGAGGAAGATGGGAATGAGAAAGGAATGAAGAGGATGGAAGAGGAAGTTCTGAACACAATAGTAGAGAAGGCTGAAAAAATTATAAGGAAAAAAGAAGGGAGAAAGTGAAGTCAATATGTAACACAGTACTTCAACAGATATTCAGGACTTTTAGATGAAAAGAAGCAACTTCTGTGGTTGTGTTTCCACCAGCATGACATCTTCAGCAGCTCAGTCTGGAAGGGAAAGATTTTATATGTTAGGAAGGTCATAGGTAAGCTTGAACAGATCTGCAATTGTGTTAGTTTGTGTGGATAAAATTGCAATGTTCTTGTTTCTGAGTTAAAAACATGCTTTTTAAGATTGTTTGGTAAATTAATACATTGAATTCTGAAAAGATCATCATTTTTTTCTTGTTTCTTGATGGAATCATATTCTCACCATCTTACCTGTGAGTGAACCATTTTTTCCTGAGCTTGCTGGGAAAAAGCGTTGAAGTTTAGTCTTACCAAAGGATAGTAACAGACTGTTACTTTATAAAATAAGAGCTGTTACTTAGCATTACCTTCTTTAAAAGTAATGTCTGAGAATTTTTATTTGTGCAGTTGAACATTTACACAAACTAATAGTGTATTCCCGCCTTTGAGATTTGCAAGTGTGTAAGAATAACTGTGAGGAACATCTAAGGAAAACTGTATTTATCTCCAGAAGAAAGTTAAATTTTAAAAATCTCAGTAGGTAGGGACAGAATAAGGTAGAAAGTCATAACATAACAGAGAAAATAGTACTGGTGGTCTTAGTACCATGTATCAGTTTTAAAATCTAAGATTCCTTCATTATAGGAACATTTTGTGATAATTGCAATATACTTGTAAGACAATTTATCTTAATTCATTAACTATGAAGAAGATAAACAGATAATCCCATAACAAAAAATACAGCTTTATTTTGTCCAACTATCCTGCCCTTGTTCTTTTTTTAAATACATGATATATTCTCTTGATTCTTCTCTGTGCTACAGTAATTCCAGTTAAAAGGCAAAAATATTTCTTACCCAAGTTGAAAAAGAAAGGATTTAACTTAGTCCATTTGCTTAAGATTTGTTCTATATTCATTCACTTTAAAACCCAAAAAAGGGTTTTAATCACATGCAACGATCTCCATTATTTACTATTAAATGAAGCATAATATCAACAAAGTGAATTTCAAATGACTTCTCCAAGCATTTTAACATCGTCTAAAAAGTGTATTTAGGGGTTTGTACACAATTCCTGTCAGCACTGTATTATTCAACATTCCTTGCAGATCACTTTCATTCTTATAATAATAATGTGAATTGCCTTTACTAATTTGTTCCACAGAACTAAAGAACATTGTCTGAGTATTTGGTGAAGACTGAACTAAAGACAGAATGTTCTGGATTTCAGCTTTGTAATAATTTGCTTTCTTCCATCACATCCAGGGATCAGAATCTCCTAGTTAACACAATGGGAAAGTTTAGAGCAGAAGGCTAAGTTCAATTTGCTTTGAAGACAGCGATCAGCCATTTTGAGAAATGACACAAAGATCTGAAAATGTAGATCATGACTTTGAGTCAGTGTTCATGGATGAAGGATAAAAGAATGTGAGACCTTCCAGATAAGGTTTGGAAGTTACTGATAAGGTAAGTCTGTGCCAAGAAGCATTGTAACGTTAGTGACATTAACTTTACAAAGTGCTTTTGTTGGAAAAATTGTTTGCCTTTTGAGATGACGCTTATAACCGACAGAGGCAAACATTTTAATGATAATTTGAACACAGTCTTGTAAGCATATAGAAAGCAATTTGGTAGAAACTTATGTAACACCATTAAAAGTAACTTTTCTGGAAAGCTGTAATTAGTTTGACTAGTAAAATCAGTATTTTTAAGCAATTAAATGTTCATGCTTCTAATGCAACATGTCACTAGATGTCACTCTGGATTCCATTATTTTATATTCTATTTCCATCTTTTTTTCTGCCTTTCTATGTGTGTGTACTTTCCCCACAACAAACCTGAATAGACAATGTAAAATGTGCATGAATAACACAGAATTGCTGACTGAATGTCAATTTTCTAGTGTGTGACTTCTATTGATCATTCATTATTGACATGAAGGTCTCTAGTGCCTTTGCCTTCCTCTTTAAACTCTTTCTCAGCTAAAATTTCCAAACAACAGAATGAGAAGGCCTTGAAGAACGGGATGATTCAGGTCTCTCAGGATGTTTTACAGAGTACTTTGACCTCAGGAAGGCATCAGAGATACTTTTTATAAAGACTCGATGACTGCTTGGAATAAAAATTTAAACACTGGGAAAAAAAGAACCTCCTACCTAAATCGAACAGCTTTCATTGACTTTTTTTGGTGTAACTGTAACTGACTGCTTTTGGCAAACATAAAGGCTTTTTTGAAACAGTTTTTTAAATGTATGCATTTCTCTCCCTTGTAGCCAATAAAATATAAATAGCATTTTCATGGTGACGAATGACCTGCGGTACACTATTCTATGATCACGGTTCCAGGATTTTACTTCTTTTGGCTTTGTATACATTAATTAAGTATACACAATCAGGGCTGAGTGCAGAGGCAGCTAAATAAACAAATGACACTGTAGAAAGGTCTTTCTGCATACTAATCATATCCTACATCTGCAAGCAAAAGCTCTATAAATCGATTTGCTCTTTCACATCAAAAGACAAACAGTGAGGCAAGTCAGCAGTTCCTTTGTCAAAGTCACAGAGATTGCTGTTCTTCACAAATGCATTTCTACAGAGCTGGATTCAACCATTTGATGATTAGCATTATTGGCAACTCTTCAAAGAAGATTCATCAAGTAATTTGCAATTGGATTGGTTGCCATTTTTGTGATTTTTCCCCATGAAATTGAACAAAAAATGATTGACATTTGAATTCTTACTTGGAGGACAAAGTGAACCGGCATAAGAAAAAGAGGCAATCAGATTCCCAAGAGGTGAGGAAGCTTCTGTGATGTCTGGTGATTCCCATGTGGACTAGATCAGATACATCTGAAAATGAAATAAATTGTCAGAGCAGAGGCAGGTAGGAAAACACATATTCGTGTGAACATATAGAGAAATAAACAGGCTCAAAGTACTCATTTTTTAATACATATTTAATATATTTTCAATGTGTAAATCTGGGTAGATATGCTCTCTAAGCACTCCATCCACCCATATTTAAAAAAGAAAAAACCCTCAGAGGAGGAAGAAAAAGTCTGTATATTCACGGATTTTGGGTAGAAGAACTGCCTTCTCTTCTATCAGTCACAGATATGTCTTGGAAAATGAAAGAATAAGACAATTTGTTTTTGCACTTAAGTAACATAGTTGTGTGAGAAACTGCAAAATGATGCGGTCAAGTGCAAGAACCATGAGGCTCCTGATAGCCTTACCCGCACACAGATTTCCATTTTAATAACTTAAAACACAAAACAAACTAACAAGAACCTCTGTAAAGATTTTGTATTTTACTGTTGGCTATTTCTTCTATCAGAAACATATTTCATATCCCTCTCTGCCTGGCAGAATTACAAAGATGTTTGGCTAGCTCCTTTGGGTTCGCTTCTCTCTGAAAGAGGGGAAGGATGGAACTTAATACAGAAAGGTACAGATAAGAAAGAGAAGTTTAAATAAGCTCATTTGCTGATAGCTCCATAGCTCTTTTCTTCAGATTATTACAATACAATTCAGATTATTGCAAAGTCTGCTCCAAAAGTCATGCCTCTTAGTTTATTATGTTGGCCTGCAACATGTTGGTGGTATGGCAGTAGAGGCTGAACCTTTCCAACAACATTTGGTTACATTCTGTTGCCATGCGAGAGATGGCAGCAGAGTGGCAGTTTGATGAAATGCCATCTGACATGTAAACATAGGAAGGAAATGTGTGTCACTGAATTCCTCCATGCAGAAAAAATGGCACCACTGACATTCATCAGTGCTTGATCAACACTTATGGAGATCAAACAGTGAATATGAAAACAGTAGATGTTTCAGTAGTGGTGCATTTCAGCAGGGTACAGTACTGTACAAGGCAAACCACATCCAGATTCCTACAAGCTTGGCATGCAGGTTCTTGTTCATCACTGACAATAGTTCATAGCTAATGCTGGTAACTATGCTGAAAAAGAGTGGTTTGTAGCTGAGAATTTGCTCTGTTAAATAGTGATCTTGTGCTTTTTGTAACTGTTATAATTTCCATGGGAATAATAGGAGGTGCTACTTTCAGAGAAATGCAGAATGATAAACTTCAATGCAAGGTAGAAAAATGGGAGAATTGACTGGAAAGTTGTTAAAAGACAGCAAAGCAATTTAAATTATTTTCCACAATCATTTACTTTATTTTGGTGTGAGTTCGGGATTTTTTTCATCAGGTACTTTTTCCTCTTTTTTTTATTTTTTTTTTATTTTTTTCCCAGAAAAAAATATTTGCCAAAACTAAATCAATTCCTTAATTGTGAATTTTAATTGAAGTCATAGAATTGCTCAGGTTGGAAAAGACCTTAAAGATCATTGAGTCCAACCACAACCTAACCATACCATCCTCATTCTAACAACCCTCTGCTAAATCATGTCCCTGAGCACCACATCCAAACCATTTTTAAACACATCCAGGAATGGTGACTCAACCACCTCCCTGGGGAGCCTATTCCAGTGCTTCACAACCCTTTCTGTAAAGAAGTGTTTCCTGACATCCAATCTAAACTTAGCCTGGCACAACTTGAGGCCATTTCCCCTTATCCTGTCACCAGTGAGAAGAGACCAACTTTGCTCTCGCTGTAAGCACCTTTCAGGTATTTGAAGAGAGCAATAAGGTCTCCCCTCAGCCTCCTCTTCCCCAGACTGAACAGCCCCAGTTCCTTCAGTCTCTCCTCATAGGTCATATTCTCCAAGACCTTCACAAGCCTTGGTCCTCTTTGGACCTGCTCCAGCACCTCAGTGTCATTTCTGTACTGAGGTGCCCAAAACCGAACACAGTACTCGAGGTGAGGCCTCACCAGTGCTGAGTAAAGGGACAAGATTACTTCCCTAGTCCTGCTCACCACACCATTCCTGATACAAGCCAGGATGCTGGCTCATATTCAGCCAACTGTCCATCAATACACAAGGTTCCTTTCCATCAGGCAGCTTTCCAGCCACTCCTCCCCAGGCCTGTAGGGTTGCTTGGGGTTGTTGTGATTAAAATGCAGGACCTGACACTTGGCCCTATTGAAACTCATACAGTTAACCTTTGACCATCAATCCAGAGATCTCCTTGATCACTGAGGTCTGTGATCCAACCAAAACCACAGCAAATGACTGCGAGGTACATGATGGTTTCCGTCGGTTCCTTTACCAGGGAAACCCTGAGATAACAGAGCTGCCCAGCAGCTCTGGAGAGAGCAGCTGACATGAGGCAGATTACATGTTGCCAGGGCAACAGTGACCGCACCCATGCCCCCACCAAAAGCCTCAGGGAGAGCCACCATGCATTGCTGCGCAGCAGGCGATAGAGAGGATGGAGTCAGTGTGTGTGCATCACCTGGGCTGTTCAAACGTGGAGAAACCATAAGCCACCCATTCACACGACTGCACAGCGAGGAGGCTTGTTGTCTCACTGTGCAGCAAGTGATAAGTGCAAGGGCACCTGTTAACAGGCTGGAAACATGACATGGGCAGAACCAGCGCTGCCAGTACAGGGCAGAGCAGATCAGTCACACTTCATTTAGTGCTGGTGAGTCTGCTGGTTTGCCATGGCTGCACCCCAGTGGAAGGCTACTGCCAGCAAAAATGTGGAGACCCAGACTGAGGTCCCACAACGAGATGCCAGTGCACAGGTCTATGGCTGCAGTGAGTGCCAGAGCCTGGCCCCTGCGGTGCAGGGTGTCAGAGACAGCACTTGTATGAGATGCAACCAGCTGAATGGTTAACTGAGCTCAGTGGTTGACCTGAAGGAGGAGGTGGAGAGGCTGAAAAGTATTAGGGAGTGTGAGGGAGAGTGATTGGTGGTGCCAGTCCCTACCGACCCTGAGGTCATGGCAGGTCCACATGAAGTCAGTCTCCATCATCCAAAATTATTAACCCACATATAGTCAAAAGATGAACTGTAAACCATGACACAGTTGTAAGCAAATCACAGTTTTCTTTCCAAACACATTTGTTTAGAAACAGTAGTGAAAAAATTGCTTCTCTACTCAAGACACTGGTCAGAACAGTGCAAATGTTAGTTGAGTTTCAGAAAGCTTTGTGTTCATATTGTCCAAGATTAAATTGTCACAAGTGCTAGAACCCTACACACAGGATGCAAAGCACTTCCTAGTCTGACTCTTAGTTTGGTGGAAGCAGTCACTTCAGCAGCCTCTCCATTTCCTCTTCAAGGGAATTCAGCAATGCTACAAACTCTGGATCTTCCATGAACAGAAAATCCCAACTTTTCTTACTGGAAATCTTAAGTCTGAGTGCACAGTTAGCACCAGTATCTGATATTGTACCTCTGATACCTTTTATCTTTATATCATTGTGAGTTCTCTCAGAAAAACCACAACAAAATAAAAATAAGTAAAAAGTATTATGAAAATAAATGACTCCCTTTTTATCCTGGAGTGTCAGGAAAAACTCCTTCCTCACCTGCCCGTCTTGCAAAACAGGGGGACAGCCTGCTCCTGTGCCTTTAAGATTTGCTTCTTGAAGAGTGACCAGCCTTCTTTACCCTTCATGACTGAATCCTACTAGCATCCTGAACAGTTCAAAGTCCACCCTCTGGAAGTCCAAGGTAGCAGTTTTGCTGGCCCCCCTCCTGACTTTACCAAGGATTGAGAACTGTATTGTTTTGTGGTCACTCTGTCCAAGATGGCTCCTTCACATCTCCCACCAGTCCTTCTCTGTTTGTGAACAGCAGGTCTAGCAGGGCACCTCCACCGGCAGGCTCTCTTATCAGCTACATCAGGAGTTTATCTTCGATACACTCTAGAAACATTCTAGACTGTTTTTCTACACTGCACTGTATTTCCAGCATGTATCAGAGAAGTTGAAGTCCCCTATGAGAACAAGGGCTGGTGATGGCAACTTCTGCCACCTCAACCATCTCTTCACCCTGGTTAGGCAACCTATAACAGACCCCACCAGGATATCCATCTTGTTGTGCCTCCCAATGATCCTTACCCATAGAGATTCAATCTTATCATTCCCAGCCTCAAGCTCAACAACGTCAAAGCTCTCTCACAGGCAGCCACATCATCACTCCCCCTTCCTTGCCTGATCCTTCTGAAGAGTTTATAGCCATCCATTGCAGTATTCCAGTCGTGGAAGAGATCCCACCACATTTCTGCAATGACAGCTAAAGTCATAGTCTGCCTGCCATACTGGTCTTCAACTGCTCCTATTTAGAGCCCATGCTATGTGTAGTGGTTGTAGATATACTTCATCTCACCTCCAGTCACGTCATTATTCCGCTAGGCTCATGTCTCGCAGGCCTGGTTTTATCCCCTTCCCACTTCATACCTAGTTTAAAGCCCTCTCAATGAGCCCTGCCAGCTCCTAGGCTAGGATCTGTTTCTCCCTTTGGGACGGGTGAGACCCATCTGCAGCAATCAGGTCAGGTGCCAAGTAAACTGCCCCATGGTAAAAAAAAAACAACAAAATTTGCATTTACACCAGACTTTGAGCCATACATTTATGAGATACGTTTTCCTGCTCCTCTCAGTATCCTTCCCTACCACTGAAGGGATAGAGGGAAATACAACCTGCATGACCACTCCATCAGCTACCCACTCCAGTCTCCTGAAGTCCTTTTTGATAATCCTCAGGGTTTTCTCAGCAACTTCATCACTGCCAGCCTGAATTGTAAATAAAGGATAATAATCAGAGAGCGAATCAGACCAGGACGTTTTCTAGAAATCCCTGACCCAAGCTCCAGGGAGGCAGCACACTTCCCTGCAGGTAGGGTCAGGCTGACATACAGGGCTCTCTGTTCCTCTCAGCCAGGAGTCCCCTATGACAGTCACCCTTCTGTCCTTCTTGGTGGAGGTGATCTTGAGGCATGGACTAGACTGCCTCACCCTGGACAACCTCAAGGGTGGGCCTCCCACCACATCTTCACTTATCTCTCCCTCAAGTTTCAGAACCTCAAACCTATTACATAGGGAACCTGGGGAACCAAGGTAGGTTTGAATGGGAGCTGCCTGTGATGCTGATCTGGGACCTGCTTTCACTCTTTCCTTAAATTGCGTCCCTCTGCTTGACAGTGGCAAGGGAGGATGTCCACCACCATTTGGGTATATCCCCCCAGTGTCTTTTTTTCAAGTTCAGCAGATTGTTACTCCAGCAATCTATCTTCTGCTCACACTCTCTAGTACTCCTTATTCTCTCCACCTTCTCCATGAGCTTCATCACACTGAGCAGATCATCCAGCTGCTCACACCTGATGCAGGTGGAATCCCTGCCACCTTTCACCAGCACTCACAGGCTTAGGCACTCTCTGCAGCCAGAGACTTGAACCACCACATTTTTAGGCAGGCACTCTGCCTGAGTTGCCACATTCTTTCTTGTGACATCTCTCTGCCTAGTGGAGACCATGGCTAGATTTGTCTGGGAGGCAGCTGATAGGTGAGTCAGTCTCCCAAGTGAACAGAGATAGTCTTCCTCCTTGCTCTCTCTGCTCAAACTGCTCACATAGAATTCAACGACCCAGACTGTTTTGCTTCTGTGCTGCCAGTTGTTCTTCTTTCGTTGCTATAAACAACCCCATAGGGCATTTGCCACCATCCAGGAGTCAGTGTAGAGGTAGAGCACTGCTTTTTAGCCAGCTGGGTGACTTTCACATCTACAAACCGACTTGATTCAACTTTTCCTTCAGTAATTTCTGCAGCTCATCATGTGGGACTTGGTATGGCAGCCTTTCACCTCCAATGATTTCCCACTATGCAACAGGACCCATCAGCAAATTAGACACTTTTCATTTTCTGACATCTTATTGTATAGTGGAGTCTCATCTGTACATGTCACCTCCTCTTCTGGCGATGTTCTGAAATCTTTACCTTCAGGCCAGTTCATAATCACTCCTGAGATTCCTAGACAGCTGGGATTCCCTATTCGGGCCGATTGTGTGATCAGCGCAACCCACTTACTCAGGTGCATGATTCATGGAGGAAATTCTCCCTTTAAACATCCAGCCCAGAACAGGCAGTCTGGGTGCCCAAAAGAGTTACTCTTTGGTAGCACCCACTTCCAAAGCTGCCTGGACCTCTTCATATGCTGTCAATATCTCCTTTTCAGTTGGAATATAGCAAGCCTTGGATCCTCTCTATCCTTGATTCCAAAACCATAAGAGTTGACCTCAAGTTTCTCCAGGAGCTTTCTGCCAGAGGCTCCATGTGGGACCAGTCACCCTGGCTGCAGGGCAGAGCATATTTTTTACATCTTGTCAAGTCTGGACTGATCCAAGAGCTTTTGCATGAACTTTATCCTGTTTAATTTGGTTAAAGGCTTTTTTGTTGCTCAGGGCCCCATGTGAAAATGTTCTTCTTCCAAGTCACTTGATTGAGAGGATTTGCAATCAGATTGTAATTCAGAATATGTATTCTCCAGAAACCTACCATACCTAAAAACGCTTTTGTTTCCTTTTTATTAGTTGTTGGAGTTCTAGCAGTTATTTTATTGATCACATCCATGGGGATCTGACAATGTCCATCTTACCATTTTATTCCTTATAACTGGATCTCCTGTTTAGGTCACTTGACCTTACTTCCTCTTGTTTCAGGGCAAATGGTAGGGTTGTGCTTCCACCCCTGGAGCAGTCGATTCCATGTGCACCAGACACCCCTTCAAGTAAAATCAAACTGTGGACTGCACTCTGCTGCCAGAGGAATTGAGAAAAATACATTAGCGATGTCACTTGAGGCATACCACTTTGCTGCCATGGACTCCAGATCATATTGGAGTTCTACCATGTCTGGTACAGTAGCGTTTAGCAGTGGTGTGACTTCATTCAGGCCTCGATAGTCCACTGTTAATCTTCACTCTCCATTGGATTTTGCATTGGCCATATGGGACTACTGAAGTGTGAGCGAGTCTTGCTGATTAATCTTTAGTTCTCCAGTTGATGAATCATCTGATGAATGGGAATAGAGGAGTCCTGATCAGTGGGATATCGCCACTGTTGCACTGTTTGTCTACTCCAACCCCAAAACAGAAGGGTTCTTTGAGAGACCTGCCAAGGTAGACAGCTGTTCAATGGCCTACATCTCCAAGGCAGCTATACAAAAAGCCCACTGGTATCCTTTTGGTCCTTGAAGTACCTTCTTCCAAAGTAATCTATACCAAGGCAATGTATAACAAATTACAGCAATATGTAGAGAAACTGGAGATCTCAGTATCACCATCTTTGTTTGAAGAAATTGGGTACAGAGTATTTTACAGAATGCTGATTTCCCTATGTATTTTAAGTGCTTTATCTATTTTTGGTGGGTGCTATTCAAATATATGTCTTCAAAAAGAAATTCATCACCTCTGAGATCCAGGTTTTGTGTAATACTACATAAGCTCTTATGGAATATCATCCTTGGTGATCAGAAAGTTAGTTCTTTGAGTATTATATCTCCAAATTATACTAGCATTAGAGAAAGATTGTTTTTATGAGCGGAAGTCAGGATATCACTCACATTAATTGGCTAGGTCATAAAGCTATGAATTGATGAAACTAACTACTATTCTAAGGGGAATACTATCGTAATGGATTTTAAGAAGACATCTGATTCTCGGTATTATATTAGCCAGAGCTACTATTCATTCAGTCACTGCTCAGAGATTATTGCAGTGCTTTGTATTTTCCTAACTACAGTAGTGCTAACCATTTTCAATGCTGTCTTTGTAGTCTTTGCAAACCCTTCACAATGTTTGCCAATCAGATGTAAAGCATCAGGTCATATGAGTTACAAATGCCAAACAGCTAGAATTTCCTTTGCTGTTGTAGTAGCTCGCCTCTGAAAACCTGTCCTGTTTACCTGGGGCTCCCAGGGAAAAAAGAATCTATGCAATACCTTACTTTGGATGGAAATACATCACTTCAGATCCCTGGGATCAGTCATGGAGCATTTACCTTTCCCACCCAGTGCAGGTGAAATATGAGAAAGTTTAAAACTAGACTCTCAAGAAGGGTGCTGTTGAGCTTCTAAGAAAATAGGATTAGCTGAGATAGAACAAGGAATCGAAGTTAGTAATTAAAAGTAGAGGGATTTTTTTCTGTATGAAATAGTTATTAGATAAAATATGTAAACAGTCTAACAAGTGATTGAGGGCCTAATTATTGGTTTAGATCAATGTCACCTATTTTAGACATCTTGAACACTTGCTATTGATGATCACCTACCTTCAGATGAGGAAGACTGTTTCCATTTGGACAGATTTATACAGCAGAAAGGGCACATCCCGATTAGATGGAAGAAAACAATCTTGTCTTCCTCACGCCAAATGAGAGATTTCTGTCCCTCTAGGTAGATCCTCTTTCTCAAAAATGGAACAAGGAAAACAGTATAGCTACTATAAGAAAAAGGAAAAAGGCAATCTTCAGAACAGTGTATAGGATAGTAAATAAAGCATATTCTTATTTTCTGATGAATGGTATTAACCTTCTTAGTCTCTCTAGTTCACAGCAGATCTTTATGTGCAAGGAAATGAAACTAAAGTCTCACTGCCTGCCAAGTGACTACTGATTTCATACCAAAATGTCCTGATCATTTACTTCTCACTGCAGTACGCTACATTCTCATACTGCCATGGATATTGAGGGTGGGGGATACTTCATCCCCTCTATGTTCAAAACACTTGAGGATACACACATGAATGTAGAATTTTTGGAAGTGATGTATGGCCCTCTTAACTCAAAAACAGCATTTGTTGATCAAGATTTTATTTCCTTGGGAAAAAAAAAATAAAATGAACATCTGGAGAATTTATTTCCTCTCCTTTGTTCCTTCATTCGTTCATTCATTCCTTCTCTCTGTCTCTATCCTTGCTAAAACTCTCCACTGGTGTTCACTTTTTACTTTAAATAGCCTTTTAATGTTGATGCACAGTCATTTATTTCTGCATCATGAATGTTGTAGAGTTTACTAATTAGGTATGGTGTTAATTTGTTTTCTAATGAATAAATGTCTTCTTTCATGAAGAGCCATCATAACTGTTAACTATAATAGAGGTACAGTTGTTGTGAATACCAGAATTATCCTTCTCAACTGTTGCTTGAACTGTGCCAGGAGCTCCAATTTTGATTACATAATAAGAAAACTTGAGACTGCTAAAATAAGCAAGAAGGCCCAGAAAAATTCATGTTTCAGAATTGAGATAAATTTCTTAATTTAATTCAGAAGTTAACTGCAGACAGACCTTTATGTTCTTATAGTTGAGCAAGTACAAAGAATGGCTGCAAACCATCAAGTGTTGAAACTTGGGGCATGCACACGATTGATGAAGTAGATGGCATGATGCCTCTTGAGCCACAGAGTAGAGTGCTATGGTTTATGTGCTTATACATTTTTATGTACTGGAGTTGACTCTGACTCTTTAACTTTTAACATGCCAATTAAGTGTATGGCTTAAACATCCTCAATAGCTATTTTCAACTGCAACCCATTGATTTACTTCCTACTGATGAATGGAGCTATTTAAAAAAAATGCTGGAAAAATCAAAGTTTCAAAGTGAACAAAATTAACTTGGATCTGCTTATGGAGCTACATAATGGGCAAAATTAGTTTTTCCCTCTGACCCCTCACAAAATGTAGAATCTTCAGAGAATACTGTTCTTCTGTAGCACTTCCAAAGCTATATATACACACACACACATATATATAACCTGCACAACTGTTCAAAAAAGCTGCTAAATTACAAGTCTGTAAATTTCCTATTGTTTTGTTAACTTAAAATGACCTAAGCTCTCATTACAACACCAAAGGAAATTATATGAAAATGCTTAATGTAAAAATATTTGATTTTCTAGGGCTTTTGCTTGTGCATAATTATTCCAGTAGAGAGAATTTTCTTAGGTGGTCAGAAATTCAACTGGTAAGCCTAAGCAAAGATATGCTCCTCTCTCTTCCTCAAGTTATCTCCTCAAATATTTGTGAATTTACCTGTTTCTGTAAAATAAATGTTGACACATATTATTTCATTAAGCATAAAATAATGCTGGACTAAACCTGTATCAATACTGAGGACTGCAGCTCACAAAAATTGTGAGTAAAATGATTAGTTCAGCTCAGAATAATACATTTGTCTGTGGCTAACAAGCTTGTCTAATATCTTTTGTTGATATTTTGATTTTTGTTGTTTAAAACATTTTCTTTTAAATTAAGTTATTAATTAAGGGTTATAGTTCACTAAGGATTATAAGGATAAAGCATATATTGCCAGGTTTTGAGAAGAGGTATAACAATAAAGTATTTGCATTGCTTTTTCTTGATAGCAAAGTTATTATTTGTTACATATTTTTTGTTAAATGCATAATATTAGTACGTCATTTCTGGAAGTAGCTAGGAAATTATGGGTAGATCTGTACTAAAAATTTAAACTGGTGAATGTGCAATTATACACTATTTGTGAATGTAATTTTCAGTGCAGTATAACATTATTGGTAAGAGTTATCCTATTTTTGAATATGGATCTCTTTTACAAACTGCATTTTGTCAATCAAGTAGAATTTGTTAACTGTTTGCCTTCTTCTTTGCAATTGTGGTAAATTTGAGTAATTAGAGATTCATCAATGATAGTATATGAAAATATGATTTTATCCCATAGTAGAAATAGTATTTTTACTTACATTTTTGGAGTATCAACTTACATTAAGAATTTCAATTAATTCTTTTCTTCAGGTAAATGAAAATTACTTTGAAATAATGAAGAAAAGAAGAACATGTTGTACATCAAATTTATATTTTCACTTTTAGGATCTACTCCATATCTATCTTGAAATTTTGGTGCCTTTTAAATTTATATATAGCATTTGACATCCCAGATAAGATGAGCAGTTCATTTGGTGTAGGAGTCTGTCTCTAACAGGCTATTTTTTTTTTTTTTCCTGCAAGTGGTCTTTTTAAGCTCCAAGAAAGCTATACAGAAGTCACCGTTCCTAAGAGTTAAATTTAAACAGCAGAAATATTACCCTTTGCCCTCCAAATAAATCTAAGAATTTTCTGAAGAAGGTGGTTTTTCAAATTTCCTGTGTAACGGAGACTGAGAAATACATGCCGTATAATGAAAGCTAGTAGAAGGCTCATCTATCTCTTCATAGAAAATGCAGTGGTCAGGAGATGTCATTACAGTACCAGACAGCGTATTGTTTCTTTAAGTTAGATGTATAAAATTGTCTATCTTCTTAAGCCATTTTATCTTTTCTGTCTCTTTACCCTTGTGTGTTGTATTCATCTATCATTGCTTTCTTCAATCCCTGAGACTTCAGGATTTTTCTTTTTGCTCACAAAATGTCTTCATCATTTCTGTGTTAGTCTTTAATATCTAGCAATTGTTTTCCTACCCTCCTTCAGTCATTATAATGAACAGAAACATACTTTAGCTGCACATAGATCAAATATATTAGAGTCTTGTTTTGAAAGTATTTTCAAAGCCACTGCAGAAAGGCAACTAAGTGTTAAAATAGAAATTTCTTAACCTTCACAGAGCTTACTTTCGCACACCGTTCACTTCACTCACTAACAAAATCATACCCTTGTTGCATATTTTCTTTTTATTGTCTTTAAGGGGAAAGAATCCATCACCATAAATCTTAAATATCTCCAAAAATACAAGTAGAAATACATAAATATATGTAACAGATGCACAATTGCCTCCTGGGATGCATGTATTATGCATACAGAACTATCATAACATCCCTCAAACAATCACATTTTTTCCTCTGCTCCCTGTCTCTACACCCATCTCATTTTGGCAATGTACTTGGTTGTAATATGGACACTAAAATGTAGCTAGCCCTATAAAAACATATTTACCAATTTTTGGAAAGTACTTACATATATAAATATAGAATCAAATATATCTACCCAGGTAAGAAAGAGTAGTAACCATATAAAGGCAATTTCCTTTATCCTTTGGCCAATTCAGTGAAAACAGAATTATGATTTTTGAGAAAGAGTGGCCTTCTGAACAAACAAATAATCTAATTCATGTGGTACAACTTCACAGATACATATAATTCTACAACTTCCCTTTTACAGATAAGAAAAAGAAATGAAATCTCACTTTTATTGTCATAAATCTCTCTAAGTTCTCTCCAAGTAGGTAGATAAAGTCTAGTGATATTACTGCTATACTGAAATGACTCACTGGCTCTGAATTTTAATATATTGGGAATGTCTTTGAGAAAATTTCAGTTTTCAGTTAACAGAAATGACCTCAAAGCTAATGTTTTACTTTAAAAATCAAAACAAAACTCATTGATACATTCATCTCGACTATCACCTAATGAATGGAACATTCGCTCTGAGTTTTGGCAGGCTCTCAGATGGTCAAATATTTTAGTGTCTTATAAGTTAAATGCTTATATGAAGTCTGCTGCATTAGATAGGACATTGCACATCGCTAAGTGCCAAGTAGAGGAGCAATAATAATGATAATAATAATGGGCAATATGATAAGGTTTGGGCAATATGGTTAGCTTGCAGTTGGACTTGATGATCTTTAAGGTCTTTTCCAACCTGAGCAATTCTACGATTCTATGATAACAACAATTATCCAGTAATTTCCGGAGGAAAATATACTACTTCTTATATGATGTTTTATTTCATTTCATTGTATGGACTAAAGGGGACATTGTACAGCCTGAACATAACTGTGTTGGCAGATTAATAATGTGTGTCATGAGATACACAGATCTATTCCTCAGTATTTTTATTTTTAATTGTAATTGATTTCTAAAGATATATATGAGTTAAAAGATTTTGAGCTTTGTTAATAAGTACAGACATAATGCAGCTTTCCACATAAGCAGTACTAAAAAAGTGTTCACAAATACTTACGGTGAAATTATAACAATTTAGCAAATCGTTTCTAAATAATGTTTCATTTTTGCGTATTAATATTGCATATATAACAATGTGTACAGAATTCAGATTAACTACATTTAACATTGCAACTCTTCTGCCATACTTTTCTTCCTAAGTATGTGATATGAACCATGACATTACAATCTTAAAGCTGTAACAAGAATGAGTTATGTTTGTACTATTTCCCATTCTCATTATATTCTTTGTCACAAAATGAATTAATGTTGTGCCATTCTCTGTTCTCATTACAATCTTTTCCTTATGAATGGGACATCAGAATTTTAATGTCTTTTGTAATCTTTGAGTTATAGGAGTGTGTTAAACTACTGTGACCTTGTTAATATTTTGCATGGTGATAGGTTGGCCGCACACTGCTACATGTAAGCAAGCAGGTGAGGTTACACAGAACAGCCAATCAAGTGGTTTTGACAGTGGCTGAACAAAATTGTTCCTCTAACCTGTAGCCCGGAGACCTGCATGCGTTTCTGCATCCCTTGAAGACAGCTGACCTCAACAAAAAGTGTTAGTTCCCTTCCCAGATATGAATCAAATGTCAATATTTCAGCTTCTGCAAGATGGGAAGTGCTCACAAGAGTAAAAATGTGCAGGTGTATACACTTTTTCCAAGTCCTTTCGTTCTCCTTTACCTTCCTGTTTTCCACAGCTTAAAAAACTCTTGAGTGTATTGCTCCATAACCAAAAGACATTGAAGCTCCTAACTCTGTTTTTCTTAGATTCTCAGAAGTAGGCAGTTAAGTTTTTACCTCTTTGCTGGATCTACTAAAGAGAGTATGTGACTGACACTCAGAAAGTTTAGAAAGCTTAATAAATGTGCGTACTTACTATGCCTGCTTTCCATAGCTTAAACTTGGATATGCAGTTAAGTTACCAAACATTTTCAGTTGTGTTTCAACAGCTTTCTATCTTTTTGGAGGATCTCGTTTGATAGAGGTTTGTTTGGTTGTTTTAATTTAAAAAAAAAAAAAAAAAATCATAACATAGTCTGCTATGTCAGAACACATTGCAGAGTGCTGGAAAAAACAAACAAACAAACAAACAAACAAACAAAACCCAACAGTATATATTATGAAGAGGCTTCACGTTTATCAAGAATGCTTTTCATGTTAGCTGATTCTTGAAAGCATTTTCCAGTTTACCCAAGCTAAATTATATATATGACAATGAATAAATGTAGATTTTCTTTTCTTTTTTTTTTTTTCATCCTATCTTGTAGTAAAGACATGTTCATAGCACTGAGGAGATGTTATTAAATCCTGTTTTGTGAGAAAAATTCTAATTCAGTTAGGAAAATGTTAATAATCATATGTTGAAGATATTGACAAGTAAATTGGCATATGTCAGTCACTGCTGAGTTGGAATACCACCAACTTATTCTTTTACCGAATGTATAATTTTCCATTTAACAGAAAAGTAACTATAAACAACAAATAATGTTTCACTTATGTGCTGCTGAAACCCATAACTACTAGATCACAACCCATTCATTCTGAGATATGAAAGTAGATTGGATTGTTTATGAAACTGTCATTAAGAATTGTGCAAAATCACTCTGACCCTGTAGAGAGTATGCAGATGAGAGCAGTTATTGGAGCTTAAGAATTTAGCTGTGAGTGACAGCAAAGAATATGGTACATATAATTCCTCACTGTTTGTACAGTATAACTTTCAGTTCTGCAGTGCTAGTGGAGTGGTATAAGAAGCCCTGATCAGCAATGCTCGTGCACTCTGCTTTTTTTTTGTTATTGTTGATTTGTTTTTGTTGTATTGTATTGTTTTGTTTTGTTTTCCCTCTGCAACTCATCAACTCATTTTTCTCAGCATCTCAGAAATGTTAAATTAATGCATCTTTATAAGAGTCCCAGTAAGGCAAAGAAATTTGTTACAGTTGAAACAACTAAACACAGATAAAATTATTAGCCTGACTTGCTCTTGTGGAGATGTCGTACAACTTAGTCTGTTTAAACATAGCCAGATGAGTGAAGAAAAAGTCAGGGGATGAAATTGAACTACTAATCAGTTAGGAACATGAGAAGTAGAGAGCTATTCTTATTTTTATTAAAATAATTTAAGGGAGGCCACTTCTTTGTCAAAATTCAGAATGTGAGGCAGAAAATACACGAGAGAGATTCTTTACTGGGAAAAACAACAACAACAACAACAAAACAATAGGAGTAGATCCAGGTGTAGATTAGCAATCAAGATTACATTCTCATCAAGAATAAGCTACATATGGATAAGAGCTCCCTTCCATATGTAACTTATTGCATTGCTATGTTATCCCAGGAAAGTGGAACCAAGAAACCCAAATCTACCACATACATTTGGCTTTTCTGCAAGGAAATTGAAAGAATTGTACTCTGATACATGATCACAGAACAACATTAAAGTTTTATGAATATACATTTTGACAGCTCATTGGTTGCTAAATGAATGTCCTAAAATGTACCTAAATATTTTTCTTTTGTTTTTCCTTTGTGTGGGTCTTTTTGAGTATTCCATGTGTACTCTCCAGTCCTTTGTATTTAAGTTGTGTGTTCCTGTCAGCATGTAATTATAGAAAACTTAATTGTAAGTTAACAAAGTCAAATGAAGACTATATTTAAAGTTTATAATAATCTTTGGAGATTTTACTTCATTTGACATGGGTAATGAAGTTAAGTGAATGAAGTTCATGTAACTCTGTCCTAAAACATTGGTCCTTAGAACATGTGAAGATGGAAGATCATGCATTTTGAAATTTGAAGAATGCCTTTTGCGAGTTAAGACCATAATTCAGAGATGCTTTCCTATTTTGTTAAACACATTAAAGTAGTTGATTTATAATTGGTAGCTTTCAGCAGTCATAATTTGCCTTTAATTTCCGTACTTTGTGGTGGCCAGACCTAAGACTATTTGCTTTAAAGGAGACATTCATTTTCTTCTGATGCATTTCTGTTTGCTTCTTAATTTATTTGAATTTATGAGTTCAAAGTCACATTCTCTAAAACATTCTTGGTGCTACATCTTTTCTTATAAATAAACTTTTTTCTTAATACGAGATTCAGTTCAACTGATGATTGTACTAACGTGGCTAAGATATGTAGTTCGATAGCACATGTCTTATTTCAAAATATATGTAAAGCTGTGGCTAAAACTGAAGTAGCGTACTGAAGTGCCAAAGCACAGTCTCCTTCTGCACTCTAAAGTCTGTCCTGATTTTTATTTACATGATGGATGGCATTTTCTCTCCTACATCTTTTTCATCTGATAACCTCTGGCTTTTCAGAACTGGTGTGGAAAAACCATCATATAAGATAGGAGAATGAAGCACAAATGCGTGTATATACAGGAATTTGTTGTCAACTATCTGAAATCTGGGCTGATTGAAGGAAAAAGACCTAAACCAGGGAACAGAGTATGACTTCAGAAAAAACTGTTTGTTGTTTTCAATAGCTTCTTTCATAAAATCAAGAAATGAAAATTTTCATGTATCTGAAGGGTTTATGCTTATATATCATTACTTCAAATCTCTACCACAAATCACAGAACAGCCCAGATTGAAGGGATGTCACAAGATGATCAGGTCCAATCTCTCATGGGAAAAGAGAGCCTGGATGATATCATTATAGAAGAATGGAATCATAATCATAGAATGGCTTGACTTGGAAGGAATCATCTACTTCTAACCTCCATCCACTAGATGAGGCTGCCCAGGGCCTCATCTAATATGGCACTGACCACCTCCAGGGAAGGGACAACTTGTTCCAGTGTCTTTCCCTCTGAGTAAAGAATTTATTCCTAACATTTTATCTAAATATCTCCTCTTTTAGTTCAATATCATTTCCCTTTGTCCCATCACTATCAGACCATGTAAAAAAGTTCCATCCTACTTAAAGTAAAAAGTCACTTACCTAACTTTATCTAAGACATTATCTAACACTGTCCAATTGCATCTTGAAAACCTCCAGCAACAGGGATTCTATCATAGCCCTGGAGAGATTTTACCAGAAATTTATTTAGCTTTTGTGGAAAATGTTTTTTTAATAAAAAATTTTTAAAAAGTAGCAAAAATTCGACATCACTTTCTTTATAAAGGTAGTTTAACCAATATTCTGTGAAAGAGAAACTTCTCTCAAAAGTAATAGCCAAATGCAACTACCTGTAGTTAGAAGTATGCTAACACTGCATTTGTCAGCATTCTAGGGTTCTTCAGTTGAAATTGTGAGGGGAATTTAGATAAGCAGAAGGTAATTATCCAGGTTAAAATTTGGTCATAACACAGGAGATGACACCTTCTATCAAGAGGTATGTAATCATGTTGTATGATTTTCTGCAAGAAACACTATGTACAGCAGTGCTAATTTTCGATGCTCTTATGAACAATGTTTTGCAATATATGTTATTTTCAAGACTGCTAGAAGCCTCTCTGTAATTGCTTTTAAGATAAAATCTCTCCAGTGCAGAGATTTTATTATTATTTTTATTTTTGAGAATATCCTCTGAAAAGCACAGACAGCTTCTTCAGCAAAAGAGCCAGCACTGTCAACCATTAATGCAAAACCCTGAATCTGCTTTGACACCCCAGAATAAGCTTCTGGCAATGTTATGTCTTTCTTTTAGATGTTTGGATAAATCACACAGCTCAGAAACTGCGTCATATATTATGCCTAAGTTATAAACAAATGCTGCTGAAGTAAGGATATTTCTCAGTCCAATGTACTTTACTCACTGTTTTGAATCCCCAGATGTCACTTGGCTGCATCAGTGAAATGTTTGCTCAAGGCTTGACTGTGTGTTCCAACAGGCTTACAGAGAGCTTTCAGGAGACCCAACCAAGCAGATGTCTGTATTACCACTAATTCTCTTCTTAAGCACCTGCACTTCTCTACCCATAGATGGTAAAACAGTAATGGTTACGGTCTTTACAGGTGAGGGCTGTCCTTGTGTAACACCTTCAGTAAAAGTGCAGATTCCTCACTTAATGTGGCTCATGGTTGCTGGCAACTGACCTGGACTAAAAAAGAAGATTCACTTAGGTGTATTGGTAATGTTGAAATATTCACAAGCTCTGCAGCAGGCTTACTGCTCTAATGGCTGTTTGTTCAACCTTTTCATTTGTTCATTTGGATCTCCAGCTGCACTGTACCTCTTTATTTTGGGTTCTACAACGCCCAAAGCTTCAGTGTCTGCACCTAGGAAAAGCAGAGGTTTGCTGGAGATGGTGATATGAGAGTAACACAAGAAAAACATTGTGTAGGAGGATTTCCAAGGCACACAATAGGCAATAAGGAAAGATACATGAGATTTTGTCATTTTCCTATTTTAAGGGTCTTTTTCATAGTATTGAAAAATGCATGTTTCTGAACTAAATCCTGTGCAAAAGAATAGCTTCCCCACTCAGACATCTAAGTTCTTTTTTGTACTGTGGTGTTTATTTCCTCCAGTTTTAAAAGTTAGATTCTGGGGAGAGCATCTCTGGAAGATGATTCATTTTGTCCTTCATGCATGGCATATGCAAGGAATTGTATTTTGGATGTGCGTGGTTTCTCTTCTATTCACTATAAAACAATACCAAGATTCATCTAGTCATGTAGGCTAAAAGGCTAAAGACCCACTAAAAGTTAACTATGGATAATTAAAATGCTATTTTGTTGTGTTATCCATGAATATATAATACCCTGAGCGTTAAAACAAGTGTTCAGGATGTAAAGGATCAGTGTCATTAGATGTATTTTAGATGCTGGAACTCACATCTCCCACTCAAATGAAGTCCATCACCACTGTCTATTTCAAATGCATTGTGGTTGCAACATAAAAGCTATCAAACAATAAACTGACTAGGAACTGGAGTACTGACTAAAACCATTTTTATCCAAGTCTATATCATATCACTACCACAAATGATTCAAAAGACACAAACTGCAATTTCTCCCTAACAGAAGAAAGAATAACATTGCTTATGTTAATTCCCATTTCATACTTTGGTTCATTTAATATGTTATTTGTGACTTCTTTGGGATTTAATATATCCCTTTGATTGCCAAGTACCTTGCTTCTAGGAGAAAGGCAGTGTAGGCTGGAAGTTAGAAAAAGAAGAATTACATAGGTGAATTAATGAATGCTCTTGTTCATGTGGAAGGTAGAATCACAGCCGTCTAACAGTTTGTTCAACAATAGAGAAAGGAGAGGTTAGTATTGATGACTATACAAGGTAGACAATTAAAATTATGGATGTGGAATAAACTTTCTTGTTGTTCAGTTTAAGTGAATATTAAAGGAATTGTTACAAGTTAAAGTTTTCTAAGAATATTTTTTGTTTGCTATGATTTGGTTTGGTTGAAAGAAGAAAGTGGGGGTGGTAGTTCTAAAATCAGGTCTTTCTTTTCTGGGGGGTTCTTGCTGCATGCAGTGTAAGGCTCTTATGCAAAAAAGTATGGTAAAAGATGGAATTGCGCTGAAAGAAGTAAAATATCAATGAACTGATGTATTTGTATTTTCTGTAAGAAACAAGCAATTTAATTACATTTATAAATTCTGAACTGGTGGGCACAGCTGGAACAGTCTGGAATAATTCTCATATGTGTCCCTTCAAGTGAGGAGGTGAAAAGAGGAGATGCTGGACAAGAACATACGGCAAAACACAATACTAGTTGCCACAGTTTCAGAAACACTGCTACAGCAACACTTTTTGCATAAAGCTATTAGCAACCAATAAATACATAGAAAGATATAATGATAATGAGCTTCTGCTGTAGATCTCAACACGAGAGACAAAAGAACTTAAAACTGCTGGCCTAGCTCTTGTGAGACTGTCCATGACACTTGTAAGAACATAAAAAGAAAGCTGAAACTAAATGTACACATTATATTCATCCTGGTTAGGGAATTTCAAAGGCAATACACAGGGTTTATAAAAGCACATTAAGCAATGATATGCTACAGAGAAAGTACATACACTAATATACGACGGGAAGACACTAATGTCCTAGCAGCCTCCTGTGCCTATTCATGAGCATGCAATACTGTTACTAGATGGGATTAAATATGCATACAGAGAAATATACCTGTTAGTACTGATACCAGGAGGGGATGTAGTTTACTGTTGCTTACAAATTCTAAATATTATTAGTGTGCATGCACTGCAAGTTTATTTATGTATGCACAGGAGCACCTACTGAAGTTCTAAGTCCTGAGCATAGCAGTCCTTTTCCAGGATCCTGAATGCTCTTGGGCCCCTTCTCATGAGATCTCTATCATGTGAAAACAAGCTGAATTTTATATTGATATTTATTCAGTGTGAACAGAGTTGTAAAACGTGCTGCTTTTATTTCCACTTCCCCTAGATGAGATCATTCATGGCTGCTGGAGCATCTCCCTTGCTCCATCCTGCTGTAAGGCAAGTGAGTTTAAAGCTGGAGCAGCTGAGGGGAAGCACTCAGACAACAGCACAGCAGGTTCTGCTGGTATGTGGCCCCTAAAAGCACAGCTGTTCAGCTGAGGCTGTTCCTCCCTGTACAAAAACTTCTCTGGAACAAAACTAAAACCCCCTCAGTCAGTACCAGTCTCACCTGGGATACAGCAGCTATCAGAATCCGCTCCCTTCCTCTGAGACGTGTGCCTGCCTGTATCCTAATTTGGAAACAACAGCGCTAGGTTGCTTGAGGTCACACATGCAGAGTAATCACAGAGAAATATTTTAGTGTTATGGAAACAGTCCAAAGGAAAGAAAAGAGAGCAACAGATGAAATGCATGCAAATTTTAGTTTTGTACACAAAAAAAAAAGCACAGAAAAAATTTTCAGCTAGGAACATCATCATATGAATTATGAGCTGCATGAAAATTATGTGAGACAATTAATTGATGTCAGTTTTATTCTGATTTGAGGAAGTAGCTGATGGAATATTGGTGGGCTTCAGGTTTTATCTTCTATCTAAACTTTACATTAATAATTTGGAAGAGACAGTAAATTCATTAAGGAAACTAATGACAAGGACAGAAGAGTAACAAAAGGCATCCCAGAGAAATTAGGATAGGAAACAGGAATGTCAGTTACGTGCTGAGCTGATGAGAAGCAGCAAAACAAAAATAATCTGAAATACCAATTCAGAAGGGAAGACAGCAACTAAAGCAATTTTATGTGGGGTGAAGGAATGAAATAATGCCATCTCAGTTTTGCAGAAAGTACTTCATCACAGAGTATGAAGATAGCAGTTCTTTTCACTGGGACTCCACTGTGATTCTGTCTAAGGCAGTGCATTCCTTCCTGGCTATCTCATTATCAGAACTGTGCTTTGGAAAGAACCAAAGTAATTAGATAACAAGATATTGTTGACTCTGGGTGGAGGAGGTGGAAATTAGTAAGCTAAATGTCAGAGACTTAGGTAGCAATGTTTAAAGGAAGAACATAACATGTGAAAAATATCCTGCAATTTCCAGAGCTAGAAAAGAGTTGGCTGATCCCAAACCTGGCGCAACTGCACTAAGACTGGGGGAAAAGTGGATAAATTAAAGCAGAATAACCAGGTATATTTCCTGCCAATTGTCTCTATTAGGCTATCTTCCAAGGGAAGCTTTTTCACTTGAGACATTACAAAGAGGATTGGACAGAAATCTGTGAGATGTATTGTTTTATATAGCTTAATAAGTAGTTTCTGTCACTAACATGGGCCAAATATATCAATACTGCATACAGTTCCTGCTGCTATTAGGAACAGGTATTCAAGCACAGAATGTGTCTCTGTGATTTTTCTACGACATCCTTAAGCGATGTGCCCTTGCATTTACCATTTCCTAGAGATCTTTGATCTTTTCAATGGCATGAGATTGGCTGTAGGGATCAGCGAATGCAACATTGCTGAGTGACTTGTATTTGACATGAAATTTCTAGCTGAGAGAAAAAAAACATGCTTGAGTATGTGCTATTTCCAATTCACTGGACTTATTAGCAGTTTATAACCTGTGTTTGGTTAAGAATGTTCTCAGACACTACCCTAAAATGTTGCTAATCCTTTTCATGATTGTTTTTCATCATTGTGGGTGCATGCCATAAGCCAAGAATAGGCCAGAGGTTTAGTTTTCTTGCTGGCTACTTTAATAATTCTCTCTTAAATAGGAGAATTTTCAGAAAGATTTATCAGGTTCGGAAAAGGTTTTGATTTAATATTTGAAGATGGAGTTAGCCTCCTGCTGTGCTTTAAGCATTTGAAAACCTGCTGCAAAGTGGCATTTCAAAGACAGCTTAATATTAAATTCAGTTTGCAATATTCATATCTAATTGTTGTAAGAACCGTTGTTCTGTTAATAAGTGGCAGAATAACAATGTTATTATGTTTGGCTTTCACATGCATTTTTAGACCTTTGTTAAAGGACATTGTTCTTGCAAAGGCTTTCCTCAAAGCAAAGAAAAACATTTACATATACAGTAGATAAACTCCTACAGCTTCAGAGCAGGCCGGGTGTTTATCATCTTGTGCAGAACTGATTTGAGCACTATTCTGCTCAGCTATTCTCAGAGTACACATTGTATTCTGATTTAGGCATTGGCTAGTTCTGTTATCCAAATGGCTGCATTATGAAAATAGAGTGTTCAAGAATATGCAATGATACGAATAGGAAAATATGCCATTTTTTACAAATAGCATGCAATCTAGTCCTCTGTGTTTTCTTCTACAGCAGAAGTAATGTAATAAAGAATTTTATATGACTTCAGCGCTGATGTTATTGAGTGATTTAAAACCATTTTCCCATTGTAACTCAGCTGTTCTGCATTTTTAGAGATTGTTTTTACCAGTATTACTGAAAATATCAAGAGAGTTGTTGCAGGAGTGACACTGGCTACTCGCTTCTGTTGGATGGCTTTTATCTGGCATAAAACTATTAAGCATACAGTCATTATGAATCATTAATAGCCTGACAGCAAAGTTGACTGCAGTGGGAAAATCAAGTCGGTTTTATTATTCATTAAGACATTCCTGAAGGAGATAACTTTTCACAGAAAGAATAGACAATAGAATTATAATATTTCATACTTATGAATGTGGTCATGTGTTAAACTACTTTACTTTCTTATAATCAGATATTTTCAGTTACTTATGCTAATCACTTAGGTAACATTTTTATTGTATGCATCTTTCTTAACTCAGACCATCTGTAATGCTGAATTTCTTCACAGTAGTAGGCTATAAACACCTTCACATATTAAATTTTAGTTAGCTTCTCAAAGGAATTTTCTAGACTAAAATTAGGGCAAACATGAGTTTGAATCCAGTCTGAAGACAATGTTCCACTTTGCTCTTCACATACATTTATCTCTTCTTTAAAGAGAAAAAAATCTGAGGTTTTGAAAATATAAGTAGAGTTGTGATGCAGAGAAGTTCTGGGAAAAGATGTGTTCTAGTAGTTTGATGTACATATTCCGATAATAACAAGGGTACTGAGACATTTGACTTCTTCTTTTCTTTTTTTTTTTCCCATTGATTTTGAACCCTTTTGCCATGGGATAGCACCAGTAGCTCTCAAAACAGACTACTGACCCTGCAGTAGAGTGTTGTAGAGATATACCACATTCCAGCTCTTCTTAATGGTAAAATCTAAAAAATTTATCTGAGATTTGTGAACTCAACCAAACCGTCAGAGATAGTCTCAATTCAGTTCCATGAACATGGACTTCAACTGCCCATATAATGTCCTTTCAGAAAGAAAAAATACCAAGAAATGACTTCCGTGTGTTCATACATGCACTCATTCATCACACTGTATTGATCACTGTGGTCCTTTTCAACCCAGGCCATCCTATGATTCTATGACTCTATGATCTTGATATTTTCATTTTGCTGTTTTCAGAATATGAATTCCAATACCTCATAAGGCAACCTAGAAGTCTAATGCATAAATTGTTTTGATGTTTTTGGTTTATAATAGAGAAAATAATTTTCCGTGTTCACAAAGATAATAACAACAAATTTAGTAGATCAAACTGCCCCATATGCATGCATAGTGTTTTACTCCTGGCTTCTCATTTGGCTTGGTTTCTGAACTTGTCCAGGAAGATGAGTTGACATGACTATGCATCAAAACGTATCTGAAAGGAGTAAAGAATTCAGTTGTCCTGCCTTAAACATTAAATGGAAGCTTAGAAAATCCACTGTTATTACAGAACCCATTAGATTGTTCAAGACATTGTTCAAGACTAACATTTAAATGAGGCTAATATGATTCAAAACATCACCTGATGTTAAGGTACATTTGGAGCATAGGACTGATATGTTTGGAGTTCTAAGTGATGAATACCTGGTCTCATCAAAGTGCTGTCACATAACACTTTAGTATTAGTGAATATTGGTAATCCTCCAGTCCATAACAGGCTTCCTTCGCAGGTACAGAGATTAAATTACTAAAACAGCATTACAGAAAAGCACATCTTAAGAACAGTCTGTCTGCAAATGGGTTATGTTTTTTCACTGTCTAGTTTGCTACTTCAGCTCTTAAGATCTGTTGCAGAGAACTAAATCTTACTGGTGACACCATTTGTTGCTTAAGGCTGCTCTGTACGAGAGCTATCTCTGAAGGAAATCTTCTGTTCATCCACCTCAAGCAAGAATGCCCATAAACACCTTGCTTCCTTCCCCCCTCAAACTTCCTTTAATTTTGATCTCCAGAATAGCTCTGTTCACTGACTGATAATTTTTCAGCCTTTTCCCTTCCTGCTCTCATTTTCTTGCTTTTGTATTGGACTGTTGTCTTAAATATTATATTATGACACTACATTATACCATATTTTACAGTATGAATATTATAATAACATACCACCTAAAATTTCAGGGTACATAGTACTACAAATATAAATAGCAAAGAAATCCCAGTCCCACCAAATAGTTCTTACAAAATATAGATGGATTACATACAGATCCTGACAGATCAGGGAATACAAGAAAGCAACAAGACAATACTAGTAAGTATGATAAGCAATTTTCTAGAAAATATAGCGCAGTGTGAACTGGCAACTTAGGTCCACCTCTGAGATTTAAACGAAAGAGAAGACTGTGGAGATGAAAAGAAATATTTAAACTTTCATTAAATAGAGAACAGTCACTGAAGAATTCCAACAGCTGAGTTAGGTAAACACATCGGTTTGGAGGGACACACACCAGCCAAGGAAGCATTTGACAAGATCAGTGGTGAGGACTTTCGACTTTGTGCGTATTAAGGCAATGAGAACAACCAAAAGAGATGAACGGGTGGAAAATCTGTACATTAGAAATATTATGCAACAAGAAACTGCTGGTCTTGTTGAAGACATTGCTAGAAGGTTAATGATACTTTAGTCATCAGTGACATTGGGATTATGGGCCTGAGTGACAGTTAGGATGCAAGTATTCTTCACAGTGATTAGAAAGCAGATAAAAAGTGAGGGATTGCGAGAGAAGAATATAAATGCTATTTCAACCACGTTCTGTCATTGTTCCCTCTGCTGAGGTGAAGAGGCTTCACTGTCTCTTACAAATTCACAGTGTGCCTGTGACAGCTCATCCAGGACCCTCCATTTAATCATTTGCTTTATTCTTTTTATCTGCCTTTTTAAGCAGTAGCCCATCCCTCCTTCCTTTCCCACATTCCCATCAGAAAGCTGTTAAAGTTCTTGACCTCTCAGCTTCTCTCCCCAGCTGACACTTCAAATCCATTTGTTCTTCTTTCACTGTCTCATCCTATAAAATTGTAGAAAATAATTTTGAACTATTTACTGCAGTCTGTACAACGACTGTTTTTAACAAATCTCCCCTACCGTGGCTTCAAAGCTTATTGAGAACTGCTGTATTCAAAACATAAATAGAGGCACGTGATACAAAGTGGAGCAGAATGTAAAAACTCAGAACAGAATCACCATGTTATTGCTAGGGTCATCCAAAGAATCTATAAATCTAGATTTTATATCTGCAACACATAGGTAAAAGCGGATCTGTATTTCATTTTAACCTACCTTCATTCTAACCATTCCTTATGCTAACTGCAATGTCTCTGTCTTGACAGCTAGTTCAGCATTAAACAACAATAGAATATTTCATTTCTGTAGTTTACTTGTTAAAATTCATATTTGCTTGTAACATACTGAGAAAGACTTTTAATCATTTGCTGTCAAAATGCCAGGAGGGTTTTTACATCAAGAATTGGTAAAGTCAAAAGATTCTTTTTAAGTATTACAAAAAATTTATAAGATATAGTTTCATAGTCTGGAAAAATTCCAATAAAAATAAAGTTCCTTGCTTGAAGAAGCGAGAAAAGAATGGAAGATACATTCCACTTTGCAGCTCCATTTCACTCCAGACATGGTGTGCATGTGTGGTGGGAGTGGGGTTAAGCAATGAAGACAGGAGGGTTTTCAGGCCTGAGAGAAGATTGGAACTTGGAAGGAGGAGCTGCCTGATTTCAGCTCCTGAAGGAATCACATCAGAGGGGATGCAAGTGGGGCGGAAATGGGAGCTACCAGATGCTGCCAAGCACAAACAGAGATGAAAGGTCTGTGAAGGACTGGGGAGGAGGGTGAAGGAGGAGGGAAGAACAATGAGTTGAATCATAGTTCTCACTGTTGGCAAAACAATATTCTCCACAGCATTCTCTCACAGCCCAGTCTGTTTCTTCACTGCCCCTCAACTGTAATTGCTCTAAGAGATATATATTAAAAAAAAAAAAAAGCAAAACAGTGAAACCATTTTGTGCCACCTTTATTATTAAAAATAGTGTTTTATCCATTTGTATTTGTAGAACATCTATGCCCAGGAGCCTCTGGGCACATAACAAAATATAACTAAAATGCAGCTTCATTTTAAAAAAGGCAACATGGCCCAATTAATTCCCCAATTAATTAATTTATTCTACATTGCTTTGAATTTTGGTCTAAGAATTTTATGTAGGACATTAAAAAAATGGTTCCACTGACAAGACAGGTAATTATTTTATTCAATGATTTTTCTCAATGCAAAGCTATTAATAGCTGTATTACTAGTGGGGGGCCAAATTCTGCCCTGAGGTAAATCCAGTACCACTTCAGTGACTTCAAGGGAATTATTCTTTTACTGGAATCAGAACTGTGCTGTTAAGCGCCCAGTTATTCATATAAACAAACTAATTTTTTCCTTTTTTCTTTTTTCCTTTTTTCCTTTTTTCCTTTTTTTTTCTTTTATCCCTTTTTCTTTTCCTTCCTCTCCCTTCCCCTCCCCTCTTTTCCCCTTTCCCCTTGCACTTCTTCCTCTCCCCTTTTTTTTTTTCTTTCACTTTCTTCAAAGGTAGAACTTAGGCCTAAATCACAAAAACAAACCTGAAAGAGAATTAGGGTATATTTTCTCCTCCAAGAAAAGGAGGATAAATAATCTCATCTCTTCAAGAAGCACCTACAGAATCTACTGTATGTACACAGAAACATAGACAGGCCTTGACAAGACCTCAGATCCAGTTCACAGCACCACAAAAAATGACATGAGAAGAAAGACACAAAGGAAATGCAAATGTGTTAAAATATTTAATATTTAATGTACAAAGATCCACATGCTCTTCCTTCCACCCAAATCCATACCTTTCTGGACATTTGTTACAAGTACATAATTAAGTATAACAAGAAAAGTTTGTGTGTTCTTTGATTATCCTCTGGATACTTGGAAAAGATTTGGCAATCGCAATATATTACCAATGTACTGTCAGTTTGTTGGTGAGTCCTCATTCCTGTAAAGGGAAGAAGAGCTAGGGAATGAGAGTTGATCTGCTGCCTCTTTGAGGAGGATTCACATCCATACATTTTCATGTGCTCTGTTATGTTTGAATAAGGTCTCATTATCGAAGAACAATAGTATTATGTTTGCCATAATTTACTCCCTTATTTTGAACGTGGATCACAAACATGCCTAGACTAATGTTGATAACCAAATGTCAGACCACAAGGGAAGTTTTTCTTTCTTTCTTTCTGGTAGTAAACAGAGACAAATTGGCACCATCCCTTAGAGAACGGGGTATAATATTTTTTCTATTGCACTGAGAAGCTCTGCACCATAATGTATTATCAGGAAGTCCTGCCTTATCTGTCATGTGACAGAGATGCTCATGGCTCTTTTCAACTTAGCAGTAATAAAAGGCCTTTATTCGTTGTTAATATCTTCCTGCATACCTTCAAAATATAAATAGCAAAAAAAGTTGATGGATTCCCAAATTCGAATTGGAGTGTAATGCTACACCAAGAGGAATTGTGATTTAATAACTTGTTAACTTGGGACTAATAAAATTCATTTTCCAGTGTCATTTTAGACTGCTCAAGTAACCTTGAACAAATCTCTCTATCACTCTCTTTGCCTAAGTTCCTCATTTATACAACAGAGGCAATAGTATGTCTTTACTTGGCACTATAAGGGTAAGTACAAAAATATTATACAGCTCCAGGGGAAAGAAAACAGCATAATCAAGTATAGAGAAAAAAAACACTTGCCAAAAAAAAAAAAAAAAGGAAAAAAACAAAGCAACAAAAAACCTTAAATTCCATATACGCTCCTTTACTTCTTATCTCCAATGCTTTAGAAACAGAATAAGTAGAAAGTGCATCAATTCCTCTCATTTGTAGAATTAGATGTTATCAACAATTTTATTAAAAATTGACTACCTATTTAACAGATCTAAATCAATGTAAATTAATTTATATTAATAAAAATTAAATTAATAAATAAAAATTAATTAAATAGATTAAATTAATAAAAAAGTTTTCTTCTCCATTTATTGTTTAAAATCCACTGTGGACACCATTTATCAAAATTGAACTGCAAAGAAATTTGCCAGCTCTAATGAATTTACAAACATTTTAAAATAAGCAGACAGAGAAAGAGTATTAGTCAATACAAAAACCCTAAAGCCACTAAACAAAAACAACAAAAAAAAATATTAGAAAAAATTATTAGAAAATTATAGAATATAAACTATAATAAAAATAAAAGGAGCTCCAAAACTGCATTAGCAATCACTACAGTCATTATTTTACTATAAATCAGGAAGGTAGAGTCTGTGTTTCACCCACAAGTTGAATATGGTCTGCACTGTGTTTCTTTCACAGTCTGTGGTGGCACCACTTCAGATCAGAGTAGTTCTTCCTTCAGATCGTTAAGATGTATTATCATGCAGCCCACCAAGACTGGTATCAAGCCTTACCAAGGGAAAGCCACCCCTGATGTATGTAGGTCACTTAAAATACTGTCTCTTATTTCTTTTCACGGAAACTACAACAGCTACAAAGACCACGATTACACTATTACTATTTGATACTGCTTTTCAACATGATCATTACCATCAGTGTGCATTTTTGCCAGAAATGAGCAAGAGACAGCCTGCGCTTCACACTAACAAAAATCTGCACCAATGGAGGTAACCACTTTTGTTGTTGCCACTGCTGAAACGCACCACCCACCACCTCACTTTGCTCACGTCCACTGTTCGGTCTCCAACAATGCTCAGCAACCATCAATGAATGTCAATGAGTAAACTTTTCCTGCATGGAGATATTCAATGACACACCTTTCCTTCATATGTGCTTCCATGTCAGAAGCCATTTTGTCAGACTACCCCTCTGCTGCCATCTATTGCACAGCAACAGTGTGCAATGGAATATGGGTGGGACAGTTCAGCTCCTACTGACATACCACCAACATCCACCTCTGACACTGTGGTTTAACTCAATAACAGGAGCCTTTACTTACAGAGAAAATCTCAAAAAAAAATAAAAAATAAAAAATAATAATAATAAAAAAAAAAATCTATCCTTAATGTAACCATAGAAATCTGACAGAGGGTGTGCCACAGTTACTGCACAATGCTTGCAATCCAAATAATACATGGTGTTGCATCAGGACTGCAAGACGTGCTAAGATACATTTATTGCCAATTACTTTTGCGGGAAAGATTACTATGGTACTTTTGTACCGCACAGAGTTGTGCTGAACTCACTCTGGAATCTGTGTTGTGACATTCTAAAACACATTTGACACGGTATGGAATTTGATGTTCCTGAGTTTTTAATTTTTGTAATACCCATATTGTGAAACCTTTACTGCGCATCCAGTTAAACTAGTTCTTTAAGGATGGGTAAGTCTGTACTGTGATTTTCAAGAAGAAATTCCACGCATTACAAAATGAGTCTTGTATGTGTTCTATACAGTTGTTTTGGAAATAATACTGTAAATGCACAATAGAATTGAAGATAATAATATTTTACCACCCTAGAAACTAATGAATGTGCTATTTTTGTGGCTGTTTCGCTGTTTATTGAAGCAGAGATACCCTAACTTGTTACTAAACTGACTGTGAGCAATTACAATGGTTGCAATTATGAGTTACCATGGAAACTTCCCTGGACAGTAGGTTAAGGGAGATGATCCTCCCCTTCTTCTCTGCCCTGGTGAGACCACTTCTGGAATACTGTGTCCAATTTTGGGCTCTCCAGTTCAAGAAAGACAGGAAACTTCAAGAAAGACAGAATCCTGCAGAGGGCCATAAAAGTGATAAGGGGCCTGGAGAATCTCCTATATGAGGAAGGCTGAGAGATCTGGGACTGTTTAGTCTAGTGAAGGGGGGGGGGGAGGGGAGTGGGCGTGGAGGATCTTATCAATGCTTATAAATATCTAAAGGACAAGAGTCAAGAAGATGAGGTCAGGCTCTTTTCAGTGGTGCCCACTGACAGAACAAAGGGAAATGGGCACAAAATGGAACATGAAGAAAATCTTCTTTACTGTGAAGGTGGCACAGCACTGGAACAGGGTGGACGGAAAGGTTATGATATCTCCTTCTCTGGAGATATTCACAGCCTGCCTGGATCCTTTCTTGTGTAACTTACTGTAGGGAACCTGCTTTAGCAAGGAGTTGGACTTGATGACCTCCAGATGTCCCTTCCAACCTCTATGATTCTGTGATTCTGTGAAATAGGTATCATTGCTTTCAAAGGAAAAAGTTGGGGATCTCAAATAAAAAGCTTTCATATCACAATCCATATTTTTTCATTTCCATTAACATTTATTTCAGTTGCTCATTGCAAAGAATTCTCTCAAAGTAAAGATATGGATATGGATCTGGGCTGGCTGCCAAAAATCTAGGGTATTAGCAGATTGCTTTTTCCCTTTTTGCTTGCGACCCCATTTTTGTGAAGTTAAACTTCCTGAAACAGATCCTTTGATTGCTTAACTCCCATACACCTTGAAAGCTCAAAGAAGAGGCGTTTTAGTGGTGTTACCACTGATTATCAGCCATACTAATTAAATACAATGTCAAACTTTTGAATCATTCCCTAAATGTCATTTTCAAAATACCAAAATGATGCTGCAATGTTTGTCAGTCACTGTGCAGTTTCACACCTTGTCAGTGAACAAAGTATTCTGAGACAACAGTGAGCTATATAATCTGATATACAGAGTCCTAATTTGGATGGAGCCTCACCTTACTCTTTAGATAGGAATTAAGAAATGGGCAGTGAACCTCCTGCCAAACTAGTCCTTTCTACACCATAGGTGGTGATCAAATAGATGGGGTGTGACAAACATGATTATGGTGGTCTTATTCTTGGGATTCAATGCTCATATGATCCACATAATGCGTACATAAAACAGTGTAGATTTTGCATGAATCTACTGATGTGAACTCAAAACCAATTTCGGTATTTTTTGCGTTTGACTGAACTCAGATAATTGTTATTATTTTTGAGCATGTAAAATCTTTACACATCTATCTGAAAGTGCTCTTTGGTAGTTTTAGAATGTAAAAGCAGAATTGGTAAAGACAGAATACTCTGTATCATCAATGAAAAATATGAGAGGGAAGATTTTATATCCTAGAGACAGCTGTGAATAAAGCCTTTTAAGTTCCTCAGAGTATCCCTTCCTTTTATGACAGCTCAGAAAGGATGCAGTCTTCTATACTTTCTGCATCACATCTGTCAGCTCTGTGTGGACTATCTGTATTGTTTAAGACATCAAAGATGTCACTGGCCATATTCTTTCAGGCACTTGAATAGGCACCTGCACCTCTCCCATAGTATCATTCATAGGATGCTTTCTGTATATCTTCAGGCTAATGGACATACATATGGACACCATCATGTGGTAAGAATGTTCACTAAATTCTTCTGTATGCACTGCAAAATTTATTAGTGTTCACAAATTTGAGCCCCTTCTGGATTTTTTTCCTAAAAACTGTTGTAAAGACAACACTCAGAAGTTTAAAAGGACAGTAATTATGAAAATTGAGTTCTGAATATAGGTCTCTATATCCTTGCTTCTAATTTGGAAAACCATGATGAAAGGATTTAGAAACTCATAGGTATGTAACTTTATTGCAAGCATATTAATAAAATAATGTAAATTTTCTGGATCACACAGTAATTTCTATAGTGTTCTCCAAAATGTACTATCTAAGGTATTAACCATGAACCAGGAATCAAGCAAAGTTCACAATGAAGGGGACTTCTCTTCAGAGTGAAATACATTGTCATTGCAAATGTGGAACAAAAACCTGAAGAACTAGTTTTCATTTCCTTCATTTGCGGATAACAACAGAATAACTAGTTCATCTTAATTTCTGAAAGATGAAAAACAAACCTTGACAGCCACTCATGGTACATAAATAGAACATCAGTGATAAATCATAAAATAGATAATTTTCTTCAGTGAATAATGAGCAACAAAAATTAACCATTTCATTTTGTGTTGGTAGAAAAATTAAAAATGTACCAAACTAAATTTCCATGTTTGAATGTCAGAAAATAAATAACAAGTACAGCGTCTGAAGCTGTAAGTTCTGGGCTAATTTGCAGTGTACTTGTCCAGGGAAGTGAAAGAAACAAATGTATACTGAATATTCTAGTGATTTTTTTTAACTTCTGTGTAGGTTGCTCTGAAAGTAATACCTCCAATTTATTCCCGTGGAAACTACATCAGAGCTTAATAACTATTTGACAGAGCAAATTCTCAGCTACCAAACACTGCTTTTCAACATAGTTGCCACCATTAGCTGTGCATTTTTGCCAGTCATGAATAAGAGCATGCATGCCGCACTTGTAACCATTCCATATCAATAAAACCAGAAGAGGTGACCCACTTCTTCACAGCTGCTATGGCAGCACTGTTACTAAGAAAATGCTGCCCATGCAGTTCGTCTTTCATTTGACTGAACAGATGAAAATCAGAAGGTACTGAATCTGGGACAGTCCAGGCAAGGCTGGCAGTATAATTCACAGTCTTCAAGCTGTATGGAGTCCTGATAAATCTGCATATGGTGCTCTTTTTGTTTCTGTGTTAGCATTTTTGGGACCCATGTGCCGTAGACTTTGAGATATTCCAATGTTACCACCATCATTTCCAGTGCACTGAAGATGATATTCAACTCCGTACACAATTCCCTGGTTGTAATTCACTGGTTCTGATCTGGATGCTCTTCATTTCTTGGTACGATAGCTGTGCGTTCCCATCCAGAATGTGACTCATCTTTCACATCGCTATCATCACTGTTGAAGCACACCACCAACTGCCTCACTGTGCTCACCACCACTGTTTGGTCTCCATAAACATTCAGCAAGCATCAATGAATGTCAATGCGTGCAATTGTTAGGGAAATTCTGAGTGCACATATATGTCAATACACGGTGTATACTTCATAAATGTATACCTCAGGGTGCTTTTGCACTTGAGGCAAACTATAGTTAAAGAATTTGTACTTCTAAAATATTTTTCTGTGCAAGTTCGTGGGTTATATTTCACTTAAATGACAGTCAATACACTACTTTTCAGCAGTATGATTTTAGTATATAAAATCTGCCTTAGTTTTTTGTCTCGTACTACAGTATGATTGTGTTGTACTCAGTATAACCTGGTGAAATGTGGTCTATGTTCTCAAAGTGTGTATCTATAACCGTTTCGACGCAAAGCTTTGCTCACTGAAGGAGACAATTTCTATAATACATACATAAATATGAATAATGCATTTTTATGATTTATTTACTACTTCTGCACATTCCTGTTTAAGCATGTTTGAAGAATAAGAGCCAGAAAACTTATCCTCTCTCACAAGTACAGAGGTGTCAGAGGAAGGAGAGGAACGTGATTTTTTTTTTTTTTTTGTGACCTAGTGGACAGCCTAGCACCATCTTTGTCAAAAGCCTTTTGTATATTCTCATTGAAGCTTATGACTTCCAAAGCAATGTCTCAGTATGCAAATATATCTAGAAGCTGTAGGAGCTTCCAGTTTCAAATACATTTCATGTTTCATAACATTTTACAAACATTACAAAGCTTTTTGAATCAAGGGGTCAGATAAAACTTCAGTGATCACTGATATCCAATAATTTTCATCAGAAGTACTGAGGCAATATTTAAATTTTTTTCTTCTATCTGCTTCACCTCCTTTTGGCAAAATAAATAAATAAATAAATAAAAATTCATGATTCTCATCAAATGCCAATTCAAAAAATGACGAAGTGAAGATGAACACACATCTACACTTTTTAAAAATTTTGTTTATTTATTTATTTATTCATTCATTCGTTCATTTATTCAGCGCTGGCCACTCCATTATTTATAACTGTGAATAAAACCATAAAAGTCACATATTACTAACTGGCCACATCAGTTATGTCTTAAGGAAGACCTTGAAAACCCATAAGTGTTTAAATACCTATATTTTGAATGCAGGCAGAACAGAAATGAGGCTTTCAACTCCATTACAGATTTTTGGTTCTATCTTTTTTCTCTGAAGAAACCTGCCAGGTAGCTCTCCTGTCCCCCCTAGCTTGGGTATACATTTCTTCAAAACCATAACATAAAAGACAAGCTTCCTCAATTTTCTATGGTTGAAGACACTAGAGGATTTATAACCATTTAAATCCATCCAACTGAATGTTGACACACTCGGTGTTGCTTGTTGCCTCCTACTGAAGTCAAGAGTTATGGTTATATTGATGAGGATCTAGTGCAATATGGAGGTCAGTCCCTCAAATATCCCCACTTACTATGTTTTGGGTCCATTTGCAACATGGTATGCTGTGAACAAGCCAGAGACTGTTCAGAGGGAACTCAGAACTTCAGCTGAAGTATACATCAAACACACTCTTTAGATAGACATAAATTTGTATTCATGGTGAGGAAATATAGTTAAGATCTTCAGATTAAGCCCAATCACAAGATGAGACACATAGATTTCAAGTAGGGATCTTCCAGCAAAAACTTCTCTGATCTACTTAGCTGCTCCTGTTGTGATGAACTCCTGGATAAAACAAACACAGGCAAGAGGAGATTTGACACGTTCCTTTGGATGACCACTTTGTATTTGGGAAGCCGAATAAACTGTCGTTTTCAGAAATCAGAACAGATTTGTTAAATGCTACAAAATAAATTTGCTTTGGAACCAGCAAAAATCGCAGAGCTGTTTAAAACACACATTGTTTTCAGAAGTTGACTGATTTCTACATTGCACAAATTAGAAATCCCTTACTTTATTCAACTTCTATAGGGATCATACAGGTTCACTGTATATAGAAAGTGAGTGCTAAATGTGAGGGGAATTTTTCTCTTGCTAATGTTTTCCTATTGATATGCCTCTTTTTATTCTTACTTCAGCAGACTGCTTAGGGCTTACTGTAGTGAAGAGCTGTGCTCTAACACACATGAAAAGTCATCTGCACGTCTCTCTGCGGTGGCTGTTGCTTTTTTTCATGCTCACTTGTAGCATTCATCCATTCACAGCTCTGAAAATGCAGTGCTTTAAAGATCCTCAGAGTGGAGCTCAACCACAGCCTACCAGAATCAGGCTCAGGCACTAGCACCTTGGTGCAAGGTCACTTGAATTCCCTCCCTCTGTTTTTCTGTTTTATCCCAATGGGAATTCAACAATACAATCTTGAGTGGAGTGTTCAGACTATGCCATTAGCTTATTGAGTAACTGCACCTGCTTTTAAACTTTAATGATGCATTTTTAATATGATAAATGTATTATACTTCAATGGTTTTATATGCAGGTCGAATAAACTATGAGATTTGTTACTCTTCAAATATTACTTTCCAAAGAACAGCCTTATAATTGTATAGCTTATGTAGTTGCACATGTGCCTGGTAGTTTGAAAATTACTGTGGTTCTGTGCCAGTGAGCACAAGTTACTTTTGACTGCAAATGGGTAGTTAAGTTTTTGGAGAACTTGAGGGCAAAATCACCTAGAATGAGGTTTGGAATCAGATAATTTAGTTTATATGGCCATTGGGGGATGAGGAGGAGATTTTTCTGTTAGTTCGTTACAGCAGGATTCAGTTAAATATTTCCAGTGTTTCATTTGAATGGATTGGTTGGAATACATTTGTGATATATATGAGGTTCTCTTGTAGTAGACAGATTCTGAAGAAAGAATTTGAAAACTATAATAATTTTTTTAAATTTTATTTTACAGAGAGAAACAGTGAGCAATAAAATGCATACTTTTAAATGTAACTGACAAGTTACATACATCACCATAATACTGAGATGTAAGATAAAAAATAGAGTTTTGCTCAGGAAAGTCATGTCTATTAAAATATTTGCACGTAATTTGTTTCATTACTTTACTTCAAGTGAAGAGTACTTGGCTTAGGAGATATTCCCAAATAATTTCATAGAATCGTTTGTTCACTTATTACAGAGCAAATACATTCTAGCACAATTTTCTCCACCCTGCCTTGTCAGATTTATTAATGCTGACCTGCCGTGCTTCTACACGGTTAAAATGAGTTGTTTGGACTTACTGCTGATTCTCAGTTGTAGATTTTCTCTTAAGAAATTTAATAAATGCACCACAGGGATAAAAGTGCTTAGTTCTGGACACTTATCTTCAATAAATTAAACCGAGACCAGAAGCCCAATATTGTTTTAGAACAGTGAGTTCCAGGTTTGATTATTTTGTTTGTTTTGGTATGTTTTAATAAGATTAATTACCCTTTGTCTAGGCTGATTCTTTTCTTCATTCCAGTGGCTAACAAGGAATGGACAGTCACTGAATTACCTGAGCAAGAGATAATATCTAGAAATATTATCCAGCTGGCAAAGAACTAATGTTACTGTTTTACACCAGCCTCCAGGCAGAAATGGAGTCAAACATCTGTCACATTGCAGCATTTTTCATCTGGCTAATGGCCTGTTGGCCCTTTGTGCCAACTAGTGAAACCACAGCCTACTTTAAACTATTTCAAACTTCTGCAAGAATTAAAGGGTCTTAACCAGGCCTTTCCACTATTTTTTTTGCCTTTCCACTATTCTCCATCAACAATTGCTACAATGGAAAATACTTCAATAGTAATAAACCTTTCCTTTTTCTCTTTTCCTTTTTCCTTCCCTCCCCCTCCCTAGCTCTTTCTTCCCTTTCCCTTCCTTTTGAATGGATATAAAATCTCTGCCGGAAAATATCTGGACTTATGTGCATCTCCTGTGATTGAACATTTAAGTTTTTGTTAAAGCCTATGAGATTAATCATCTCTTGAGTCACAGCATAAGAATAACCACAAATGCAGCCCATTTGTTTACCATCAGGTGCTTCGTTAGAATAAGAGCAGACATATCCTTCTTAAAGGGTGGCTGACCAAAATTGCACTCAGTGGCACTTGTTCAAATTGGTCATACATTGGTCATACCCTATCTCTTGTTCCTCTGTAAATGATGCTTTCCTACTTAGGCTTAGAGGTCTGGCCCATAGTATTTGAGCTCTAAACACAAATAAGACTCAAAAAATGCAAATTTCTATTAGTTGAAGTTTAATTCTAAGACATCGTGAGCAATTTGCAATAGGAGTTCGGTTTGATCTATCTGTGACATTGGATTAATTCTCTTTAAAACATGTTCCTGGAAATTTTGAACTGGAAGACTGTATATAGATCAGAAGAAATGTGAGTTTGCTTTCATTCCTGAGAGTTATTTAGTGACATTTTTCATTAGGAAAACTGAAACTAGATTTCACAAACCACTATTTACAGTTCAACTCACCTCTTGCAGGGTTGGAGAGGGTTGGAGTAAATTAATTTGGGGCAAGGGAACCTGTGAAATTAACACAGAATTTCTTCCTTCAAAAGTTTGGATGTGATATAAGTCTGTTTTCATAAGGCAGCCTTTATATTTTCACACTACTAATGAATGAGTGCTTAATTGCCACAGTGAAGCTGTCTGGGGTTACTTCCCAGCAGAGCCTTTTGCCAAGGCCAGCTGGAATTCTGCTTGTATTCTACTGTTGATTAGTGGAGATTGTTGGTGTTAAACACAAGTAAATAAGAGCTCTCCACACCAGAAAGTGTGGAGTTCAAGAAATATGTAGTGCCCTCCTGAAGTCAAACAATTTTCTTCAGAGTTGACAGTGGATCAATACAGTATCTTCTGATATATCCATAAGAAATAACTAGCTGTGTTCAGTGTAACTAGCTACCAAATATGACCGTTTTCCCAGAAAAGCAATTGCAACTGCTTTTCCCTGACATTAGAAATCAGTCTGCATTTTTCCTCCAGAAAATCTCGAACTGTCCCTTAATGGATTGGATATGTTCACTGGTTTTAAGGCAAAGTGAGCTGCTGGGATTTCCAAAATAAGAACTTGCCAGAAAGTTTGAAAGTGGCCATTCTGACATCTATTTCTTAGGCCTCTTTTCTGCAAGATAAGAAGCATATTATAGTTCTCCTTATTATCAGCCAAAATATTTTCTCTTTTTTCTCAAAATGGAAAACAGTGTCTTTGAGATCTTGTAGACGTTGAACAGCTGTGATATACACAACGAGGCCTAAATCTTCTACTCCTGATTTCCTGGTTTGTCAGTTGACTAATCTATTTTAAAATTTTCTTAGAGAAGAGTTTCTGGATAGTCTCAAGGTGGGAGGGGAACATTCATGTTTCCTGGCCTTCTGCAGCACAGGGCATTCAAACTCTGAGAGGTGCCTGTAATCTGAGTAAGAAATGCCAGGAGGGATCCTTTGCCAAATAATCCAGAATGTTTGCCATCTATACTCTATCTCTGTCTCAGGCTGGTGGGCCTATGTTACTCAGATGTGCAGGTGCAATGTGCGTGTGTTTCAGTTCATAGTATCTGAAATAGTTGTAAATCTTTGTGACAGCTCTGTACAGTGCTGTTTACATGAAAAAAAAATGAGGGGTTTTGAAATGAGATCATGTTCCATTTTCAAAAGAGCAAGATCTATTGAGATGATACTGGAGGACTAGATAAGGTAGAGGGAGATGAACCTGATGCAGATTTGCCAGTTTTGTCTGTTGAACTGTCCCTAGAAGGACCCAGCCTTTGCCTGTGAGAGCTAGTTGAAATTGTGTAAAACCATGGCAGGGGGAGAAAAAACAACTAAAATGAGTGATTGGAGAGCATTTGAATTGTTTTCCTTCTCAACCTTTTCACTGCAACATAAATATTCCAATCAACATGTGACTCCAAGACTGCTCAGATATTGCAGTCCATGAGTCTTACTCTCATTAAATGGATGCAGGTGCAAAACTTGCAAGATATTATTTTTTGAAACAGCATGTACTGATGTTTATGCAATTATATGCTTATCAAAATGTATTATTCATAGATAATTTTGAAAATTTGGAGATTTTGTGTTCTTTAGAATCATATAAACACAGAATTGCTCAGGTAGAAAAAGATCTTGAAGATCATTAAGTCCAACCACAACCTAACCATACTGCCCTAACTCTAACAACCCTCCACTAAATCATGTCCCTGAGCACCACATCCAAACAGTTTTTAAACACATCCAGGGATGGTGACTCAGCCACCTCCCTGAAATAGAAAAAAATTCTCCTGCGATGTAAACTGTTTTCCAACAAATCTTGAAATGCTGAGGAAGATTTCTTGTCTTTGTATGTTTATTAACAAACTGTAGCTCTGTAACTTTTCTCTAAAATTTAAAAGATGGAATGTAATACCCAATGCTTCAAGTTAAATTAAATTTACACAAAGTGCTCTAGTCATATAGATAACAATGACACACTGGCTTAATTGTGAGACCCAGATGCTGCTTTACATAGACATTTACTTTTATAAACTCTTGAATTTTCCAGAAAGGGTAAAATGATAATCTGTCATGTTAACACTTGTTTGATTACATTCCACTGCAAATATTTGAAAGTGAGCATTATCTGAATCTCTTAATATCTGAGTCTGCTAAGACTTGTGATCAAATTTTACTATGATTTGAACAACAAATAATATCAGATGAGATTCTTCAATGTGTACTTGAAATAAAAATGCAGCAAACCTTAAATACCAAGTACTAAAAAGGAACATGGCTTTTTATTATGTTTTTGATGCTACTTTTCAAACTCACTTCCACTTACATTTGCTTGTAGTCTTAGCTCTAGCTACAATGAAGGGAAGGAGAGATACCTCTGGAGAGTAATTCATTCCAACCTGAGGTCTGTTGGATGAATTATCTTCTAATAGTATCTATCTCTTCAAAGACTAATGAAGAGATAGGTGGTTCTCAACTTTTGATCTGAGAAAGGGAAATAAAAAAGCAACCCTATTGCCAGAAGAATTGCTGACATGAGGATTCATACTGCTTTGGGACAATCTGTGAGATCCACAAGCTGAAAAAACTTGAAAACTGTAAATGGACTCTTGATGACACACTAAGAATGAAGACCTGTATTTGAAGTTGTGATTATAATGGGAAATACTGATTTATATCCAATTGCTATATCTTGTTGTTGCTTTATGAAAAATTAAGGATGGACTTTTGGGAAAAGTAAAATATTGAGAATCCATTGTAAGCTTTTTGCTGAAAATAAATGGGATATTGGGGAGATCTTCACTTGTTATACTACTAAATGGTCCATAAGTCATTTTGGCCTTACTGGGACTTTTGCCAGACAATACATCATTCTTTTTAATTAAAATACTAGTACTACCCAAAAGCACTAAAGCCATTATTTCTTTCTTTTCTTTTCCCATCAAAACTTTCAAAAAATCTCGTCCTTGTCAGTGCAGAATGTTACATTGACTGAAGCAGAGCCATAATTTTGTTCCTGATATCACCCCAACAAGAAGATAAATTTTTTTACACTCTTTGTACATGTATTTACATATATGTCTATATATTTTAACAAGATGGATTTAGAACAATTATATTTTATTTTGGCATGGATTCTCCCCTTTGTATAACAGAATCATGCAATGTTTCTTTCCATAAATTCACTCCTTAAACAAATAATTTATAAAGCACCGTGTCTCAGGAACTGTGTTATGATTAGTTCGTTTAGACACAAGAGTTTTCATAACTGCCACTGCACATTGAGTCTCCTATGTTTGCTTTGGACAGCAAACTGCCAACTACCTGCAAACGCCAGCAACTTTATACAATTTATTTTTACAAAAGGTCACCATGCAGAAAATTTTCTGTAAGATGTGGCAAGTCAGATTTCATATGCGGTATCCTCATTGGAACTGAGGCTCAGGTTTGCTGTTTCTGTAATACTTGTCAAAGCAACAGCAGCAGAGACAGATATGCCAGTGAGGTTGCTCTATTCTTTCACTATATAATTTTACTGCACAGTTTAATTTCTAATCTTGTTGAAGTCCTGTGTAGTTCCTACAGTTAAATTAGGTCTGATTGTAGGAAGAGAACATTAAGTTAGATTTTAATCTCAGTTGTATTCAGAGCAATTCCATCAACTAAAGTAAATATATTTACTTCTATGTAAATGAGTTCAGATTCAGACTCTCACTGTTTAATTTTTGGAAAGAAATTTAGCAGTTCACATTGCTACCCAGTAATCCTCCTTTTGACTCCACAGAAGCAAATGTGCTTTTCTGCTCTCCACTATTATTATGGCATATTTTTCAAGATATCATATTAGACTGTTTCCTACAGATTTTACTGTGGGGTTTTCGTTATTTTTTATTGTTGTTTTTTTTTTTGTTAGCATGTTTGTTTTCTTATAAAAAGTTTTATAGACAGCATGTATATGTCCAGCTTGAGATAAATCAGATGAAAGAGTTGAGACTTCAGTTGTATTTAAAAGTATCCAGATGCTCATACTGAAAAGATGACTTTTTCTAATTCTCATATTCTTCCTTTAGGCTTCATTCCTCAATATCTTTGCTTTGTTCTCCATTACAGTCACTAGCAATGCCGTCCTTTTGAGACACAATTCTGGATGGGCCAAAATGTTTTAGTTAGTAGTACAAATATATATATTTATATTTATTTAAATATATAAATATAAATATATATATAGATTGCCTCCAGTATGGTAGTCTTGTCTACTGATTTAACTGCGATTCTAGGCTAGAATCTTCCCCAGTATTTCTGTTGGAGTTGTCTTTTTTTTGTGTGTTTAATTAGTAACAGATGAAAAACAGGAGAATGAAAATTGACTCTTCGGTCAGCTGATTAAACTTTTCACCCTCTTGGTACCAGAGCTAGGCATTCTTGCAGTGCATGCCTTGCTGTGTACAAAGTCAGATGAAGGCAACAAGAACCATTATCCACATTCAAAATATCCTGTAATCCATTGAACAGAATCTCCCAGGCATCAAGGAAAATGGATGATGTCCATCCATAGCATACAGCAAGAAAGCGATCGATTTAAACCCAAGATAAGTACGGTTTTGTACTTTGCTGTTTCACATATTTTGAGTACACAGATTTAAAAGAAGTGCATTGATTAGCTCACTATTCTGACACTGACACCATAAACATTTATACTCATAGTAACAATGTAGACTTATGTGATACGATGCCATTAATTAGAACATTCACAAACATGTTTTAATGTATATCTCATTGTATTTCAGTTACAGAATCATTTACTACACCAAAGAAAAGTTTAAACCAGAGAGTGGAGGACACTCCCACCCACAGCAGCCTCAGACCTCCTGGTTAGAAAGTGGGTGATACAACACTGAACCAAGGTTGTTAAACTTCAATCAAGCTACTGTCTTGTTTTTGTCATGGGCTCCTGCCCCTACACCCAGTCACACAAGGTTGCTCCCTCTTCCCATCAGAATTTTTTTCCTTCAAGCAAAACTAGCATTTCGTTCAACTGAGGAAGTGAAAAAATATTGAAGGAATCAAGGGGACCTGGAGAATGAGAGAGATTATGAAAGAGCAGGAGTCTGAATGTTTTAGCCAATGATAGAATTAATGTTCCCAAAAGTAGCATGCCCTCCTTGGGAAATTTTGTCACTTTCACAGCTTCTTATTCCTTTCTATGTTCAGTCAGGCCTTACAGTACTACTTAGGCCAACACATGAGCTGTGTATGTTGCAATTTTGTAAGTAAGAGAAAAAGAAAACCTTTAGGCAGATGAGAAGAATTTCTTTTTCTTGGTTTGATTCAAATTGATTGCCAACTGGACTTACAAGACAAAATAACAATCCTGGTATCATTATTCTAAATGTCTTCAAATTGAAGAGGTGATTAAGTCTGGTGAATCTTCCAACCAATAAGGTATAAGAGAAAGTGAAACTTGCTAGCAAGTATTTCCAAAAAGAAAATAGTGAGCTGTGCTCATTTGCCTGATCTAAAGGATGATGACACTTACTTTCTATAGCAAGTTATGATTTTGTGATCCCAGTTGTTGTTCCCGTTTTGAGGGTTCAGGCCGCTTAGGACTAGTGACTGGCTAGGGCCATTAGCCACATGGACACCAATATGATGAGGAGCAAATGGCGTTTACTGCAACTACACAGCGATTTATATACCCTCTGTGCTTCATCTGCGCCCCGAAATGCTTGGAGTTATGGATGTGCTGTAAGAGCAGCTGAGAAAGAATGAGCCAAGACTTCCATGACAGTCTAAGGTGAAGGCTGTATCCCTGCCTCATCACATCATTTCATTTCTTCCGCTTTGGTTACTTTATATTTCCATGTCCTTCATAGGGACGTGTTTTATTGGCAAAGTGTTAGGAGTCAGAACAATATGTTCAGCTTTTTTGTGGTCTTGCTCTTTAAGGCATCCACTTACAGTTTTCTATTGGCCACTCATAAGACAGGTTACTTGTACTTATTTATAGCAACAGATACAGCTAAGCTAAGCTGAAGAGTGTTTTGATATTCTTGACTTGAAGGTACTGCAAAAAATGCAAATAGTTATTGTTTCTCTTCTCTTCATCATGAGACCTCTTGGCTCCAATTTTACCACTGTGTGCTTTTCTGTCTCTCCTTACAATTGTGTTATATTGTTCTCCTTGTTCACTCCTATCATCTCATCTTTCCTTCCACATCAAGGATCTTTTCTCAGTAATAGTTCTGGCATTTGGGCATAATGAGCATGCCCCATTCAGAAACATAATAATATTAAATCACTATAAAATGCAGCTATCATCGGTTCAGTTCTGGATGTCATTCCAAACAGTTCAATAGAATATTCAGTAGAACAGATGATGATGGGCCTGATTCCTTTCACTAGTGTCAGGCTTATCCTATACATTTCCATTGCATTCAGTGGCATTTGGCTTATTTTAAATGAGTAGTAATGGAAGGAGAATTTGTTAGAAAAAAAAAAAAGTACTACTGAGAGGAAAAAAAAAGTGAAGGTATGGAAAATTAATACTTTGAAGTGTTTAGTCACACATACAACATTTTCAGCTCAACTCAAAGTTTCTCACTTGCTTGTCTCCACATCATAATATACTCCATTAGTGAATTCAGCACAGGAGAGTATGTTACTGTACCAGATTTAATGGCAGGATTGTATTTTTTAAGAGGATAAGCTGACATCCGATTTCACATTCGGAGTGTTCTGAGTATTTAAAAACATGTTCTTATCTGTTTCTTGATCATCATTTCTGTTCCAAATACAGTATTTATCTTTAGTCCATGGTGGTCATTACTTTCATGTCTTCCTTTGATTATGCTCAAAAGGAGGAGAAGAAGAAATAAGTAGTGAATGTGAAAAGCTAAAAGAGCAGAGATTTTTAAACTGTCCATGTCTGATAAAGTGTGAACAAATGGTCAGTGGGCTGCATGTTCTTATTATTTCCTTTAGCCAAAGCAGTGAAGTCTCTCTTGCAACTCCGGAATCTCCAAAGGCCTAGAGAAAGCACAGGAACGCTAAGATAAAGCATACAGTGCAGGTATTGATTTTTAAAACAAAAGGAAAGTTTGCAAGTTTCAGAGACTCTTAAAAGTCCATACTTACTGACAAAACATTTTAGCTTTAACAAACATATTTGTTGTTAATACAATGTTTTTCCATATTTCCTGTGAAGATTACCTGGAAAGCACAGGGGTGCAAGAAAATTCATGGTATTAAATTAAAATGTTCACTAGCTTGGGTGTGAATAGTGAGTTAGAGAGAAGGATGTTTGCTAGACTTGTGTCAACATACTCCCAACATTTGCTATATACATAAAATTAAGGAAATATCTTTATATGCTCTGTCCAAATAAATTTGCTAATGTAATCTCAATGTAATCACTTTTTTTTTCATCGAAAGAAGCCTGCTAAAATTTTCTAATATTTCTTAGATGTAAACAGCTATCAAATTATGAATTATTAAAAAGTATCAAAGAGCAAACTAAGAAATAAGAATTAAATTTATTTGTGTTGCCGTAATATTCATAACCACCTTCTGTTTTTTAATGAAAGAGACCTCCCTGGAAGAATAATAATGAGCGTGGACTCAGGCTAGACTGGTCAAACAGATTACTGAATTTTTTTACTGAGTTTTTTAAAGACATCACCGCCATGATAGATAAGAGAAATTCAATGCATGTACTACACTTATATTTTATAAAGGCAACTGACAAGTTTCTATACCAGAGATAAATTGCTTAGGTAAAGTCATGGAACAGCAAGAATAATAGGGCAATGGACAAAATGCTGTTATATTAGCAGAACACAAAAGATATGTAAAGATAGGCTTTTCATCCCATTAAGGAAGAAAGAAGAGGATTAAACACATGGACTAAGAATGTATTTGAAGAGCAGTTGTCTAGATCTCCCAGACTAGGTTGTATGACTAGAAAGGGGACACAAACTTCAAATAAATACATTTTTGTGCTTATTCCACTCCTTACAGGGCAGAAGGTGTATAGACCTGCCAAGGGTAGTCAGGCAGATGGAATTTAGATCTGTTGTGCTTGTCCTTATTGGACCAAGGTAGTGTTTATGATGATAGATAAACAGTTATTTAAACAAAGACAAACAAGTCCTCTAAGCTGTCAGTGATTTTAACATCAGGCAAGCAATGACTAATAGAAGGTACTTCCAACTCTTCTTATGTACCACACAGAAAAACAACGGGTATCAATTTTCTTCCCAGCAGCAATGAATGATGAGGAAGGAGTGTCTGAAGCAAAGGAAGGCTGAACCACCAAAGCCATAAGGCAAGCAGTGGGTCTGCAAGTAAATAGAAACACATAATGTACGTGCTTACTGGTGTACAGAGCACAGGAAAAGCATAGTATGCATGAAAGATTGTCTGACTCCTTCTCTGAAACCACTCTGTAAAATTCCTTCACTCAGTCTTCATTCATGGTGCTCTTCTTTATTCTGTGAGGCAAATAAGAGTGTCCTCTTGAAGCAAAGCATGTGGTGTATATCAGGAATAAATGCAAATGAATATTATATATATATATAATATATATACATACATATATAACATATGTATTATATATATTTTATATATCTTAATAAGTATTACATTAGTGTTCTTCTGATGAGAGGAGCTGCATTAAAGTAACTCTAGTAGCATAGCATAGTATAATGCAAAGAGTTGCATATAAAACAACAATGGGGAAAAATGTTACCCCCATCCCTGGAGGCCAAGCAGAATGGGGCCTTGGGTAGCTGATGTAGTTCTTGATCTAACAGTTGGCAGCCTTACCCACAGCAGAGCGTTGGAACTAGATGATCTTTGAGGTCCCTTCCAATCCAAACCATTCTACGATTCTAAAGAAGAAAGATCTGTGAGATCAAGAAGTAGGTATGCCTGCCTCAGGAGGAAAAAATACTAATGCAAAAAACAAAAGGGAGATGTGCTGGTCTGTATAAGACTGCACGTTCTTATGTTGTTATTAACTAATCCTAGTTGGCTGAAGTATGTAAATAAAGGTAAAAGGCATTCTCAGAGTAATGCGGGGAAATGAACAGGAAAATTATTATAGAAGTTGTATCTCAAAGCTTAATCATTTTTTTGCTTAATGCAAAAGTTACATCAGGGTAACATTAAGAATTAGATTTTAACTGGAAGATCTAAACTAAAGTTGTTTTTTTTTTTTTCAAAATCCCTCACAGTATCTCCATGAGTATATGCATAACAATAGACTCTTTCATTATGTACAAGGTTTTTGCACCAGTCACTGAATAATAATTATTGTCTACTGTAGCTTCACCCCAGCCTATCTGGAGTTTCACTATATTGTAGTAGGAAGTTTATTCCTGAATAGGTAGCTCCTCAAACCAGATGCTAAGAGGATACACAGGAACATGAGGGAGGGTTTAAACCAGTAGAGAGGAGAAAAACCAAGTGTGTGAGAAACATTATACAGGCCCTGTCAAAAATGGGGAAAGAATTAATCTGAAGAGGCAAATGGGTGGACAAGGTGACAGTAATATCAGAAAATAAAACACACCACAAAATACCTAGAGAGAGAGAAAAAAAAAAAAAAAAAAAAAGAAGGAGAGAGAAGGGGAAAAAAAAGAAAAAAGAACTCAATATTTGAAGGAGTAAATTCAGGTAAATATTTGAAAATAATGAGGTACTCATGGGTTTTCTATTATGTGTATATGCAAATTCAAGAAGAATAGCAAAGATAACATCAATAGTAAGTTATGGTTTGAAAAAATTGATGACTGGTTTATCACTGTATCTAGAGTTATACACCACTAAAAGATGAAAAGTACAAGCAAATCTTTTTAGATTCTGCTTGGAAATTTAAGCTCTAAATGAACTGAAATTTTAAGACGATACACGCAAATAAATTGTTTCCTGTGTAATTGCTTTTTAGAATGTGTAGGTAGGTATAGAAGGACATAATGATGTTCTTTGTACAGATATTAGTGTTATCTTCAACATTTAGTTTACACCATACAAATGCATTACACAGATAGGTTAAGCTGATTTGCAGATGTTAGTAGTTGACAACAGCTGCATCTAGTTTTCAGTGGACTATAACGTTCTACAACTTATCTACATCATTAAAAGTTTTTGAATTCATTTATAATGTACATATTTTTGCTCAAAAATGTTAACAGCGTGTGGCAGGAAGGAAAAGTTACCAGTCCAGAACCACTTCATCAGAACAATGGGCTTGAGCTAGGTCTGGTGGAAGTTGATACTCAAAGGCAAAGCAAGTGTTTCAAAACCTTTTTCCAGCATAATTTGCATGAATTAAAAAATTGATGAAAAACATATCTTTGGAAGGCATACCATCTTTAGGTGACATGAGAGAAGAGAAAAGCTTAAGGGAAACTCCCTTCTTTAGATCAGATTGTGGACCAGAGAAAATTGTAAAATGAACACAAGCTAGGCAAGAGCATAGAGGAAAAAGTGGAGCAAGGCTGAAAAAACGATGGTCACTATCCTTTCCTGCATTGTTCCTACAATTATTTTTTACAGTGACTTCCAAGTTATGTTGTTACAACAGAGAGGACAAAACAGGATTAATTTAGGGTAAACAGACTTATAGGAGCACAACATCAGCAAAAGTAATAGTAATGCCTCAGAAAGATAGTAGTTTATTGATATTCTAGGTAGGCATTGATAAAAGTTTTAATGAATTCTGAGCCTCATTGTTCACAAAGGAGGACTGGGAACAGATGCCAGAAAGAGACATAAATTTTACAGCAGAAATGGAAGGCATACTGAAGAAACCAAGATCGTGCCAAAAGATGTGACCTAGAAATTAGAACATTTAAAGACTGACAAAACCAAAGGACCATAAGGTACACATTTGATGAAGCGTCCCAGAAGAGACTGGGAAACCTTTTGCAAATTTATTTATAATCTCTTTGGAACTGAAAAGGGCAAAGTAACACATATTTAAGAAGTGATCTAACTAAAATCTAGAAAGATGAAAGGTGAACCAAATATATTAAAAGATAAAGACATAAATTAATTATACAGATTTTCTAAAACTATACAAGGCCACACATGAATTTCTCAATCATTCAGAAGCACAGTTCTATCTTGAAATCATATGAATGTTTATTTATCTACTAACACTTTCAAGCTCTAAAGTTCTGTGCTCTTTCTCTGTTAATGAGCTCTGTGATATGACAGGTGATCAGTATTAGCATACATAAACACTGGAGACTTTACTATGCACTTCTAACAGTGAAAAGGCATTGAAAACATTGGATCACATCCTCTGAGAGAGAAAAATCTGTAAGATGTCAAACCAGAAGCCTAAATTGTAAGTTTTGCTCCTCCTCTTCTGAAGTTCCTCCGTATATTTGTGATTTTGTGACTGTGTCAAGGCTGGGAAGTGTAATTGAGCAATTTGCCATTCAGTAAGCCTTGGGAACATATAATCATTTGACAAGACTGAAAAAATGCTCATAAACATATGCAACCATATAGTCTCATGGAGATGCTTTTAGTATTTCAAGTTATTATCCAGGTCTTTATTTCTGGCCATGTACCTTTTCTAGGGCTGAGTCTGACACTGACAAGTACTGTCTCTTTAATCCACATTCTTCTATACCTGCAATGTGCACCTGCAGGGTGCTTGAAATGACTGTGATTCCCAGTGCAAAACTTCTGTTGCTTCAAAACTTTTCTATAAAAACATGAATTGTAAAACTATTAAAACTTATAAAAAAGCAGCTCACCAAACTTTTCACTCATCTCTGATTTTATCAAAGGAATTTCCTATGATGTAAGCCTTTAATCCAGAAGTCTTATGAACTTAATTAAATTCAACAAAAAAGCAACTATGATACCTATGGAATCAGGAGATATTTTGCTTAGCTTGCAAAAAAAAAAAAAAAAGCTTTTAAAGAAATTCAAATGGATTAAAAGAAACTAACACTATGGAAAAGTTTTATCTTGACTTACTAGCAAAGTTCTTTCAGAGACAATCTAAGAGAAGTTTGCTGCAGGTCTGATGATATATGGTACTGGCAGTATGTTACTTTAATGCTCTAAGAATTGACATGTATATTATAAAGGGTAGTTATAAGTTCTAACAGTTGTGAACAAGGGAAGTGTCAGACAAGTATAAGGCCAAAGTATCACTATTAAGACAGATTTTATTCACCTTATATAGAAGTAACCTGAAACACAGAATGTGCCATAACAGGCTGAAATTTGATGACTGTACAAAACTGGAAAATAAGTCAAAATGAAGAAGGTGGACACTAAAATAAAGAGCAGTTGGGAAGGCTGAGATCAAGGACAGATATATAGTTATGAAATAATACAGAAAAATGTAAGACAAAGAAACCGAAGATGAAAAGAAAGATTTTCAATTTTCAAACAGCAATATAGAAAATCTAGGAGTATTGGAATATATCATGAAAGCCTTTAACCCATTGCTTATAAGCAGTAAATTGTAAGAAAGTGAAACCAGGACCACATAGGAAGGCTTGTGAAATGTAACTGAATGAGAATTATTTGACTGATACAGAAATGGGGCTGAGAAAACTGTTTTACTGGGCATAAACCCCACAAATAATGGGTTAAAAATACCAAATAAGGAAATTCTGATGACTAAATTCTTTCATGAGGGAGATTTCTTTGAGATCAACAGAATTACACATAAGTCTCCATAAAAAGTAAAGATGACATAACACAGGTAGCTTTCATTTGTTTTTAGCCAGCATTCTGATTACTCTAATGAAAATGTCATGCAATTTATTATATTATACTGCTCAATTCAGTGAAGGCAAGCTCACTGCAGTTTAGCTTTTGGGTAACAAATGCTTCCCCCAGTGCTCAGAATATTCAGGCAGTCTTTTGTTAGAAGGCTGTATCTAACTCTACAACTAATCTCTTCATACCTCATTACCATACCACTCTAATGGGTAGCTCCCCAGGAACAAGTTGTCCAGGGTTGTACTCACTTTTGGGAACGTTGCACTTGGGAATAGATTATCCACAATCCCAGTGTGCCTTCAGTTGACATAGCAGCACTGAGTTCCTTCTGTAGGAGTTAGGAAATGTGTGTCCCTGAAGACAGGAGGAGATGTGTTTCTCACTGGCTGGTTCTTCATCTGAAACCTTCTAGCCTCCTTTCTCCTGTAAATGTCCTGGGGTCACATAGCCCCATAATGGTTGTTCTTTCCATTCCCTCGTCAACTGTGTGTCTTCTCTGAATGTTTTTCCTTTTCTTCTTCTGTTGAGTTTTATTGTCCCAATTGTGAATCTAAGATTTACACTACTGTTTTATTCCAATGACATAGACTTGTGAATTGGTGAATTTGTGGTGTACACATCCCAGTACACTTCCGATATGAACCCTAATCACAATGAGCCAAATATGTGGATGAAAATGTGGCAAGTATTCCTGGCTCCTTTGTTCGTTTTTGGATATCTATTGTTGTCGTGTACACATGGAAGAAACACAAAATATAAACGAGACAAAAATCCTGGGCTGACTTCAAAGTATCATCACTTACTTGCATGCTTCTCGCATTCTGAGCACATGATTTACAAACCGCAAATTTCAATGAAGCCTAATTGACAATGCAAAGTTGTTAGAAACATTAAACATTTTGCAATACTTTTTGTGCTTTAATTGTAATTAATAATTGTGCTTAACTTATTTTTCTGAAATGCTACTGTGGACAATGCAGAGAAAAGGCAATGGCTTTTTTTTAGAGGGAGAGATTTGCTTTTTATAGTAATTGGGATATAAACACCTAAAATCAGGATTTTATATGAAAAGGGCAAGCTAACCTTACTAATGGTGATTACTCACTGTATAATAGAAAAGGAAATAAAAGCTTTTTTATAAAATGTATCAAATCCTAAGAGTGCTGTTAAACTCATTAAAGAAAAAATGAAGTTAGAGAAACTGGTCTTATTTTTTTTCACTCCCAGTAGAGTTCATTTCTACTTCAACAACTAAGCCAAGGTCACATTTAACTCACTTCAATTTCACCCAGTGCACAAGCTAATGTCAATAGTACAGCTGCCATGCAGAGCTAAAGACTGATGGTTAGACAAAGCCATTTACACAAGGCTGGGTCTTTCATCTTCTCTCAGCTAGTGACATAAGAAAGCACTGAGGTTATTCTCAACTAGAGACTAAAACTGGCATATTAGAAAAAATGTTATTCTCCTTAGCTGTCACACAAAGGATCTGAAGAAATGTAGAAATGTTTTTTTCCTTGGTCATCTAGGGAGATCACAAAGTGACTCTAATAGCCTTCACTCTGAAATTTTCACATGGTTTAAGTGATTGCCAAGTCTGATATTTTCCATTTACACTTCATTGCCATCAGAAAAAGAAAAAAATCAATATACCTACCTACTCAAGTGTGTCACAGGATGAGCTTATAAAAGAAGACATCAGTCTTTTTAGGGCATGAAAAATATACTTATTCAAATATATCTTATTTAAAATGACATAAATTGCAGTGGTTAGTCAAGATTCGATTTCCTCTAAAATATAAGACTTAAAATATTCCCCAACTTGCCAAGGAATAAGAATCCTTCAAACTGTTGATATGTACAAATGTACTTCCTTCTGTTGTAAGTTATACCCACAATGGTGTACCAATATTAGTGACTATCCTTATGAATTTTAAAGGGAAGGTGAAACCTAACACATGATTGCATTGTTCTGAGATGGAACAAATAACTGGAACATTGCCAAAACAGGGCAGCGAGATTTTTTTCTTTTCAATTTTACTATGTATGTGGATTAGAGTTGCCTTAGCTTGTTGACCCTCATATGCTACCATGTGATGTTACATGGCTCTGACAAGCTCATACACCTAGAGAAGAGCTATCTTTTCTTCACCTCCTATAGCTGTTACATATCTTATCTGTCCCATTAAAGATTTCTAGCAATTCCCCTGTAACATGTGCAATGCCTTTTTTCAGATTAGTAAGATTCATAGGTACAATGGAATTTTCCTGTCAAGATATTTGCCTGCTTGACTGTTATCAAGAACCTTTGACAAGTGAGAACCAAATTTGTCCCTCACTGTTTTGTTCTCAACAGAGGCTGAAAGGTCATTATTCACCTTAATATGTCATTTCAACCCCATTATCTTTTCTACCTTGTTTTAGCACCTCTTTCTGGCAAAGGGAGGGAGTAAGATGTTGAAGAACTGAGGTGATATTTCAGGCTATCTCCCAGCAAGTGTAAAATAACAATGAAAATGAGCAATTGAATTTAGGCATTGGGTGGGTTACCACCCAAGGATTTTCCCATCCTCAGCTGGCCAATCAGCTAAAAAGGCAGAATTACCAGGGTCAATCCCTAAACTCTGTCCCCCGTGTGGTAGCACAACATACCAACCATACAGCTACTAGGCCATCCCCCACAGTTACAAGTATTTCAAGGTCAATTTATCAATTTAACAGCTTCATCTTCTTAATCACTAAACTTCTGTCTCTTTGAGCTTGTGCTGAAAGACTGTGGCTGCTAATTAAAATGGAGCTTTACTAGCAAGTACACAAATTAGATCCTGTCAGTAAGTTTATTCTAACTATTGGTCATTTCTAAATGCCTTTTTAATCCCCTAATTTTTACATTAAAATTCAAAAGCCTAACAATCTTAATCACCCCTACATCAAATTCATCATTAAGAACAGGAAGCCAGATGGTATAATTTTGATTTACCGGACTTCAGCGTGAATTAATGTACTGAGTGCCGATAATGAATACATCAAACCTGATATTGCAGAAACCTATGAATCTGGCATGTTAAATTAATAACACACTTTGCACAATGAAAGCATGTAAGCTCATATAAAACTGAGGAGTAATGGTCCCTTTTATTTTAAATGGTCTTTATTAGCCTGCAGTTTTGACTCTTAAAAAAAAGATGAGCATTATGCTTAAGAAAGTCTTGTCTGTTTCATATCTGTTCTTCCTCATGTAGGCATCAAGTGAAAATGAAAATCCGTATTTGTAATCTTTTTGGTTTTGAAAGATAAACTGGAGGAGAACAGGTCCCAGAGACTTGACTGAATCTATTCAGTTTATGTTGAAATTATGGTTTAAATTTGACTGGCATGATGGAATTCAATTATTTCAAGATGTTGTAGTACAGCATTATTAACTGTTTGGACCCACTACTTGAGTCCACAGCATATCATGCTATTTATTTTTTATCCTTTCAAATATGTATACCTTCTCTCTCCAATGAAATTTTATGGTGAATATGAAAGTAAATAATGCTTTGTGGAAATGGAGGATCTAAAATTAATGTATACTGGAAAAAAAACAAAAACAAAAAAAAAAACCAAACACATAATAATCAAGCATTCAGAAAGAAAAATAACAGATAACTGTGGTCTATGTGTACCATATATTCTGATTATCTAGCTAGTATGCAACATGGAAGTGGTAAAAAGATTAGCTTCTTCAAAACAGAATAGATGGAAAGCAATATTAAATATTCCAAATCATTTGAACCAGTGAGTAGTTTGTATTCTAGCAAAAAAATGGTTATGTGGTGCTGAAATTACTTAAATGCATCACTTCTGAGTGTATAATTTTACATGTACTTAGTGCAAATTAAAAATACGCCAGACATCAGATACTCTGGTGGACCTAAGAATAAGAAGATGCAACCTAATTACAGGCCAAAGACAAAATTATCTTTCACTTTAATGACATCTGAATTGTGTTCAAATGCAAGAAGATCTACAGTTTCTGTTTTAGATATGTGCTGGCAAGACAAATAGAAATAGATTCCCTAAGTACAAATTTCAGCTCTTATATATGTCTGAGTTATATAACTTCCAAATGAAATAAAGTTTGGAACAGTTTTATACTGAATTACCTAAAACACACAAATACAGACTGATAGACCATCAGCCAGAAAGGCAGGATGAGTGCAGTCTCTATTTTGGAAACCACAGTCTCTCTTCTGAAAAAGCATTTAGAGAGTTAGAAGAAGCATAGTCCAGGCCTGAGCAGGATAAAGCTGACTGAATAGGTTAACAGGAGCATAAACACTCCCCTGGCTTTATTCTGTCTCTCAATCTCTGCAGAGTAAGTGAATGTTTCAACAGTCTCAGTGTAGCTGTAGGAAATATATTCAATATAGTGTGGGTAGGATAATAGCAAGGAAAATGTTGCAAACCTGAATTAGGTTCTACTTTTCAGCTAGCCTTGCTTATTGCACGAGTGTGTTCTTGCACTTACAACCATGGTATATAATTTGTATTGCTTAGAGATAAACTGTTAAGATTGATTACTAAACAAAACAAGTCTTGCATTATGGATTTGCCTAGAGAGGATATAAAAAACCTCTTATGCCTCTTCCTTTTTTCATTTTAGTGTTTTCACCTTTCAAAGAGGGAATACTTTACTAATATTGGGGTGGAGGAGTAAGATAATCATTCCCCCCAAAGAAATGCCTGCTGCAAATCGTTCCAGCAACTTGAACAGAATAAGTCAGTCTTCCCCAGATGAAAATGTTTCTCACTCTTAAATCTCTAGCTAAAGCTCATTTGACAAACCTATTATAAAATGAATAAATGTAGCTCTGTGTGATTTGTCCATTGTCAACATGTTAACACACTTTATTTGAAGGTAGATTGATGAAGGGTGGCTGAAGGAGTTTACCCTCCTGAGTTAAAGAATAGAAAACCCTTTTTTCTTAGTATTTTTCTTTTTTTCTTAGAAGTTCACAAGAGTAGATATACAATTATCCTCGACTTGCTGATGCAAAGGAACAGAGCATTTAGTTTCTTGTCACTGTCTCTGAAATTCCTAAAGGTACAATTAGCATTTCATTTGACATAATGTTGAAAGGTTCATAGATTGATCTTCCCTAAAATGCAGCAAGAATTTTTTGAAATGCAAATTTTGACATTTATTAACTTTTATTCCAGATCTGTTTATAGACTGTAAAACTGTGCATACATTTAACTCGAAGAAGCTAAAAGGACAATGTTTAGGTGGATACTCTGTGTTATAATAAAAGTCTATTTTATTGTTTCAACAATGAAATTTTTATTATCAGAGATTTATGATATCAGCACAGCAGTTTTTATTGCATGATTCACAGTGTTTTTATAGATGTATATTCAACAAAACAAGGAGAGAAATTGTACTGCAGTGCTCTCTCTCAGGAGTGCTTTTCCCCATTGAAATAATGTCAGCAGTTTTCCACCTTCAAAGCCCTATGTTTTCAAATCAATTAACAATTCTAATTGTGCTGGAACAGTTGTTCACTTAGCTTGGCAAATGGGACAGGAAACATTATTTCCTTTCTTTGCCTAAAATGAAGAATTTAATCTTCTGAACCATATTTAACATATAAAAAACACACAACTGAAAAGTTAGGCAGTTCGGAAAGTCACTCAATTGTAAATGTTTTTTTCTCAGAGTTCAGGCCTCGATAGGATGGAGCAAGAGCTCTACAGTTTCCCTTCTGGGTGCCAGCAAACCGTCTTAGGATTCATTTTGAATATTTCAGGTGAGATTTCTATCTATCTAGACAGCTGTAAGAGTTATTGCTTTTTCAAGATGGTAAAACAAACACTGATTCTGACTGAACTAGTGATACCAGAATTCAGATATGTATCTTGTTACACAGGGCTGACATAAAGTAATATGATATGCCAGAGCCAAGGCTTAAAGGCCAAATTTACATTCCATTTTATTTATATACATATATATTGTGTGCTTAGATAGGAGCAGAGTGCAAGATATAATTACTGTGACTTCATGTAGAGGCTTAACATTGAACTGTTAAAATAAATGTGCTCGTTTCTTCTGCAAACCCCAAAGCAATTCACCACATAGGCAAAAAATATTACCCCATTTAACAAATGGAACGATCTCGTGATAGAACATGGAATCATTGAACAAGCCCTTTCCAGAATCAAAGAAGTCAAAGATCTTGTAGCTGAACATAACATACAGCGCTCTATACTGAACAAAATGAGAATCCATTAGCAAAAAACACGTACAAATATGAATTTAAGGTTGTATGTCTTGGTTTTAACCTAAGACAGGGGAGGTTTAAGTTAGATATTAGGAGGAAGTTTTTCACACATAGTGGTGACGCACTGGAACAGGTTGCCCAAGGAGGTTGTGGATGCCCCATCCCTGGAGACATTTGGGGCCAGGCTGGATGTGGCTCTGGGCAGCCTGGTCTGGTGGTTGGTGACCCTGCACATAGCAGGGGGGTTGAAACTCGATCTTTGAGGTCCTTTTCTACCCCAGCCATTCTATGATTTGATGATACAACACTTGTATTACTCAGAAGGTCACAAAGGCAGGAATAATATGTGCAGTTCATATCATCAGAAGTACTCAGTAGAGATTATCTTCTTAAAGGATCCAGTGAGAGTTAATTCACGTATATTCACCTTAATCTTAATCTTCAGCACAATCTAAGCCATCTTCATATATGCAGCATTATTCTAGTTACTGTTTCCAACATGATACTTATTCAGATCAGTTTCAAGAAACAACTAAAAGAAAATTTTTATTTCTCTGATTATTCTGTTTCTTTTACTGTTTTTCTGTGCAGTCAATTATTTCCCCAATAGTTATTTTATTATTAGTGTGATGGTCAAAGTGAAAACGACAATAAACTTGTAGGAAGTATACATAGACAACAGGGTGGGGGGTTTTTTTGTTTCATTTTGTTTTGTTTTTTTGCTCCTCTGTTTAAAACTGATTTGGATTTTGGCACTTTTCTGACTAAGCTTAGTAGTTCATTGTTTGTATGTACAGTACTTCCATATTGGACAATTTTAATTATTCACTGATGAGGAAACTGTCATTCGTTGCATCTGCTAGAGGAATGGTATCATATGAAGATATTGGAGATTGTATCACTGTCAGGTCTGACTCAGAGCCTGAGGCTTGACCCAAAAGAGAATAAATGCTAGATGAAACTCATCACAAACTTGGGTTACTTGGGTGGTGAAGAAAATGTTATGAAAAACAGGTATTCATTACTTACTCACCATTCATGAAGTTATTATAATATAATAATATATAATAATATAATATTATAATATTTAGCATGGATTAAGATCTTTTGTCTATCCTAGCAGTATACACTGCTTAGCACAGCTTGATATCAATTGTCTATTTTGTAAATGATGAATTAAAGTACACATTATTCAGAGTATTTAGTCACTGTGACTACAGCATCTAAATTCAAGAAAGCCTGCCTGCCATCCAAGACTGCCAAATCTTCACATTTTCTGTCCCCTCAGTGGTGATGAGTAGTAATAACATCTGAGCTAGGTAATGATAGGAGACTATATCAATGTGATTTACTCAATAATTTTGTCTAAAAACTGATAGCAGAGGTTACAGTAGAACACAGAATGTGTGTTCTACTTCAGATGCACAGCCATGTGATGATGATGGTCCATCATCACCCTGAGCGATGCTATTATTGGATCAGTATTAGTCACAAGCCTAGATTTAATCATCCAATGTTGAGACTTAGGAAGAAGTATGATCAAAGCAGCTCTCAAACATATTTGTTGCTCATTGGGTACCTTATTGTATCACTTTCCAGGAACAGCAGGAGGTCCACCAGTGCTCTAATTTCTGCTTACTTTCCTTTCATTTGAAAAATGGAGCCTTTCTCTAAGTTTTCTTCATGCTGAGACTTTGTCTCAGCACTACCAAGTTCCTCACAGAACACAAGGTAAAACATTCCTGAATGAGCATAATCTTTTTCCACTATTTACACTCACTAGAGCAGTCATATAGGTACTTCCTTCATATGCTTTTGGGAGAAGGCTCTGGTCACTTGGTCTGCAACATTTTCTAACATCTCCTCTAAGTATGAATGTCTAGAGCATCTATTCTAGTGGGTTTCTTGCCCCTAATTGTAGAACTGTTGCTGAGTATTAGATGAAACAATCATTGACTAATATACCAAAATATGGGAGATATGGAAGATAGACCTTAGAATTGGCAATCATCCGTACTTACTGGGCGAGAAAGCCATACTCCCTTTTTCTTTCTGGCCCAATGAATCTCAAATCTGCATTGATGCAGTGTTGGAATATCTTACAAACAGGTTCAACTTCATCCAGCATACATTTATCTTTGAATACTGAAATTTTTACAACAGAAGTCAGGAAAAAAAAAAGTGTCTCAAAAGCTTTTTTCTGCATTTCAGTCAGCTGATGTTATGCAATACAAGGGCTACTCTAATAGTGATTTATTATTCTGGCCCAGAACATTAGAGATAGATGTTGGTGGTATGGCAGTAGAGGCTGAATCTTCCCACCAATATTCTGGTACATTTTGTGACATATGGCAGCAGAGGGACAGTTTGACAGAATGGTGTCTGACATAGAAGTGTATATGAAGCAAAGGTGTGTAACTGAATTCCTCCGTGCAGACAAAATTGGACCTGTTGGCATTGTTTGAGGAATGTTTATAAAGATCAAACAGTGGATGTGGTGGGTAGTGCACTTCAACAGTGATGTGAAAGGCAAGCCATGTTCTGGAAAGCCATGCACACCTATCACACCAAGAAATGAAGAATGTCTCTATCAGTTATTCAAGTGAATCAGATTATGACCAGGGAACTGTATAAAGAGGCAAATATCATCTTCAGTGCATTGGAAATAACAGCGCAGCATTAGAATAACACCAAGTTTGTGCCAGGTGGGTCCCACAGATTCTCACATAGAAGCATAAAAAACACTGTGTTCAACTTTCTCAGGTCCTGTTGAACCAATACAAAGCTGAAGATAAGGTCTTTTGAATTGCATCATCACTGGTGACAAGATGTGGTGTCTTGAGAATGGCTGTTCATGGAGTGGCGACGTGAAATCTCCATTGAAGAAAAAGTTCAAAAAGCTGCACTCAGCAGGTAAAATAATGTGCACTGCCTTTTGGGATAGGGAAGGGGATGATCCTTCTTGATTTCTTGTAACTAAACAAACCATCAACTCTGACTTCTACCATGTGACACTAAGCTGAAAGCTCAAAATTCCAGAGTCAGAGAAGAAGAAAATCTTTCTCTGATAACACAGTAAGGTCAGGTCCCATACCATTTTGAAGATCATGGAGCGCACTGCCAATCTTGGCTGCTCTGTCCTACCATATCCATTGTATAGCCCAGATTTTGATATCTTTGGATTTCCTACTGTTTGGACTCATGAAAGATGGATGGCATGGGCGACATTTTCCTAGCAAGAATGCCAGTATAGCAGATGTGAAACAGTGGGTCACTTCCACTGATGAAGATTTTTAGGAGCATGGCATGAAGGCTCTCTTGTTCATCACTGGCAAAAAAGCTTAGCTCATGGTGGTGACTATGTTGAAAAATAGTGTTTCATAGCTCAGCTTAGCTTTCAGGTCAAATAGTTTTATTGTGATCTTTGTAATCTGTGGTAGTTTCCATGGAAATAAATAGGAGGCATTATTTTTGGAGCAACTTACATGTATTTCCTGTTCTTACTGTCCTTACCTCTCTCTTGCAAACATTCTCAGGGAGGTTGAGTAATGCTCCTCCCTTAGAGGAGATAGATTTGTACTCTTAAACAAAAGATAATGGTAAAGCAGGCTTCAACACTGAATACTTGTGGTCCACTCAGATTAATGTTGAGTTTACACCACATTTTTTGTTTCCTGGAGGGTAAATGTACTCTATAGGCTGCTACTGTTAATGAATATAGAATCTACTGTTCTGGTATTCGTAGCCTGGAGTTCTCACAGCCAGGCACTAGTCCTTGGCCCCTTTTTTTTTAAATTTATGAATATAGGTATACTCAGACTGGTTGCAGTGCTATATTGTGAGAAATGGGTTTGAGAAGTATGATAGGTTGATAGCTAGAAAATACACAAAGTTATCTTGAGCCCATCATGAGCTATCATAAGGCAGCAATATGCCCTTGCAGCCCAGAAAGCCAACCATATACTGGGCTGCATCAAAAGAAGTGTGGCCAGCAGGTCAAGGGAGGTGATCCTGCCCCTCTACTCTGTGCTGGTGAGGCCTCACCTGGAGTACTGCATCCAGATGTGGAGTCCTCAGTATAGGAGAGACACAGACCTGTTGGGCTGTCCAGAGGAGAGCCACAAAAATGATCCAAGGGGTGGAACACCTCTCCTATGAGAAAAGGCTGAGAGAGCTGGAGCTGTTCAGAAGGGAAGGCTGAGAGGTGACCTGATAGCGGCCTTTCAGGAAAGGAGGAGACACTCTTTAGCAGAGTCTGCAGTGATAGAACAAGTGGAAATGGCTTCAAGCTCAAATAGGGTAGATTTAGATCAGATGTGAGAAAAAAAAATCTTTTACAGTGAGGGTGGTGAGGCATTGGAATAGGTTGCCCAGCTATGTGGGGAATATGCTTCTCATTTGCACCTCTGGAGAAGAACAAACTACTCATTTCTGGTTTGCAGCAAAGTTTACACACTTTATGGTCAATTCTCAAATGTCTGTGAGAAAATTATCTGGGTTATGGATTATATGTGTCATGCTTAAAAAATTAAATCCTTTTCTGATCTCTTTGCACGCATGTGGTCTTGTTCTTAAAAGGTAAGCATACTAAACCATGTCTTAGTGTTTATTGTATATATGTTTTGAGTTATTTGTGCTTAACTTTATTCAGTCATCTTGGGCCCTCCTATCTCATCGCTCTTGGAGTCCTGACAGTATTCATGCTAGAAATCTGCTGTTCTAGTGTTTGGTTTTTTTTTTCCTTTCCTTCTCTTGTATCTAAAGTACCATGAACACAAACAACACTGTAAAAACCATCATGATTTTGGGCTGGCTTATTCTTGACCACTCTTCACCCTCTTTAGCCTACAAGTCATTCTTGCTATTCCCTTTCTTCCTATTCTTTGTACCTGAGTAATTGATTTCTTTGATGGGAAGTTTGATTGATGTTCTCTTGGCTAGATATCTGAGCTTTTTGAGTTTTGCCTCAGTGTTTTTAGTGCTTTGTACTGTCGTAATAGTATACCACTTAAATATTATAGGCGCCAGAGAGAAGATTAAATAAATAAAATTATATGGTATGAAATGTTATCATCCTTTGTTTTTCTTTGTATATTTTGGTTCATGTAGTGAATAGCCTACATTTTTCAATTGATATTTGTTAGATGTTTAGCATAATAATTTGAGGATTTTTATCCTGAATATTTTTAAATTTTTATGCAAGGTATTGTGTGACATTCATTTCAAGAAGATTATTTTTCCTGTCATTTATTTGTTATAGTTCAGTGTAATGGAGATACAATTCATAATATTAAGATAACATGTCATTGACCTTATTTTAATCTTTCTGTTTTTATCTAAAATAGATAATTTAAATAAATTATTTGTTTCCCCTCAGTTACTCATGTTTACTACCAAAGTTTTATTTTATGGAAATGTTTTATCTTCTTCTATGAAATTTTAGTCATTTTACATCAATTTAAAAATTGCGTTTCTGCACCTCATGCACAATTATTCAAATACCTTAAATATTATGATAAAAAAGATAAAATATTCAGCAGAATGGTACAAGAAGCTTAATAGAACCTATCCACCTTTTGTCTGACTTGTTCTCTCAGAGGAACTACAATGGTGACTTGGATAATGATTGCATTGTTTTTTAGATTAGAGCAACAACAAAAGAAATATATTGAAAACTTGTCGTCAGATATATAACAAATGTTTTTAATTCAGTTGAAGCTAACAAGTAATTCCCTTAACTAGGAGGAGATTATTGTATGATTATGACAGATGTGAAAGCTTTTATAAAAAATTTTTGTATTTTACCAACATATTAGAAAAATTAATGTAGTTTTCATGAGTTAATATTCTAACTGCACATGCCACAGGGCATCAGTGCAACAAAAATCATGTTTTATTAAAACATGTATACATACATTAATAGAATCATAGAATGGTTTGAGTTGCAAGAGACCTTGAAGATCACCCAGATTCAACGCCCCTGCCATGGACTAGCCATTAGCTCAGGCTGCCCAGGTCCTAACCAACATGGGCTTGAACACCTCCACGGATGGGACAACCACAGCTTTTCTGGGTGGCCTATTTCAGTGTCTCCCTACTCTCGAAGTAAAGAGTTTCCTCCTAATATCTAACTTAAATCTCTCCTTGTTTAGTTTAAATCATTCCCTCTTGTCCTATCACTATCTGCCATGTAATAAGTCTGTCTTTCTCCTGTCTGTCTTCTGTTTATAAGTTGCCTTTAGGTACTGGAGTGAGGTCTCTCAAGAGCCTTCTCTTCTTCACATTGAGCAAGCCTAGTGTCATGTCCAAGAATAGAGAGTTGAAATTCTGGTCCGAAAGTCTGATACAGTAAACTTTGTGCAAAACAGGAACCACTAAAGACTACTTGAAATCAATGAACTTGATTTTTCTTTAGAAAGTACTCTTGAAAAACTGAGGTAGGTTACAGCAAAAGTATGTCAACTGCTGTCTTAAGAAAGTGCCAAACGTAAACGAGAAATGAGAAAAGGGTATTTTCTCTCAAGATCTCTACAGTTAGTTCAGCAACTTCTTCCAAGTTTCCAGTTTGCCATTATTGTTTCATTGGGCTTTTGTAAAGGCTTCTGCCTTCTTCTGTGTTTTGCATACATTGTGTTTGTGAGAAATATTGATATCTGCAAGTGGATTTCTCGGTTGAATTAATTTGATGGTTATTAATTCTGTTATTTAACAAGTACGTGCAGATGTGAGTAGGGAATTTGGTCAGTTGTTTGCACACAAAAATCAGATATTCATCAATCTTTTAATTTACTCATATTAATAATGTAAAATGTTAATTGTAATTATGATATTATGTATAAGTTCAAACGTCAATAAATAAACATTCATAATTTCAGTATTACAGTAAATGATTGGGGTGATGGGAGGAAATATTTCTTCGATAACTCAAGAGCAGACAAGGTAAAGTGTGAGGAGAAGCAAGTGAAGTTTGGAGAATTAGAGAATTTGGCTGGAAGGCCTTTGCTAGAACTTTTCCCTTCTGGCTGATCTCTGCATACACATTGCTCACATAGACTGTGAGCCAGCGAATATGCATGTGCTTCCCTTCCTTTACCTAAGAAAACTAAATTTCAGAAATTCAGCCTTCTTGTAGGTGTTTTCAGAAGTAAATATTTTGAGGGATAATTTTATTATGGAAACAATGATTTAATTTTGTTTATTTTTAAATGCACCACCAGCACTAAAAGAAGAAGTACTGCAGAAAGTAATAATGATAAAACATAATAATTTTAATATGTTAAAGTGTTCTTTACTGTTTTCTTGTAGTTGTGTATTGTCTTCATCTGTTCTGGGCACTTGTTACCGCCAGAACAATTCTGGTATATATACACAGATATATATAAAAGGCCACATATAACCATTCACTACTCAATTATTGTGTATAATAGGAGTGTGGAAACTTCGCACCTGTCAGTTCTGGCTGATTTTCAAAACTGTGTGCAAGTGTCAAAAAAAAATGACCTGCCAGTCTGTGGTAGTGATTAAAGTCTCACTCAAGATCTTCAATGATTTTACAAAGGGTGTTTATCCTTGAAGGGTTATTTCTGTATGAATTTGTCCATCTCAGACCTAACGTGAAAAAGTTACTGCCTGAATTAGGGATGAAATGACAGCTCCAATGACAGTAGTACAGCAATACCCATTTTGTGGCTGATACAAAATCACACAGACTAAAAGACAGTCTCTGTTGAAATCAGTGTGAGTTTTGTCATTGATTTTCAACATAAATTATTTTGCTAAAGTGGATTCTCTACTGGTGACCAGCATTAGAATAATCAGGTGCTTTGCTTGTAACAAAGCTGTTTACTGAGAGAATAATGAATTGTTTGTGACTTTAAGTGCCCAAATTATGTGTCCAGACTGGACTTCCTTGTTCTGCATAGGTCACAGAATTTAGTGAGAGATGGGTTACGTGGTCCATTCAAGAGAGTGATTCAGAGCACCCATGTTAAACTCTTTATTCAAAGTGCCTTCTGAAGAAGCCTGCTTTTCTCTCTGCTTTGCTGTACATATAGGTGGCCTGGGAAGATCACAAACCTCAGGTAGGTGTTGAGTTTAGATCATAGAAATAGTGTGCCCAGCCAGGTTACTTTGGCTGTGTACTGGAGAACATCATATCCATAAAGAGTTGAGCAGGGATGTCATTGCCCTTGCTTCAGTTTGAAAGTAGAATTAGTGAATTTTCTCAGTTAAGGTTGAGAAATTCATTGCTAAGAGAGAGAGAAGGCCCTGAAAGTACCAAATGAAGGTTGGTGTCTTCTTATCAGCCACATTTCTTTACTTAGAAGTCTGAAGAAAGCCATAGCATTAAGCTCAGTGATACACTGAGAATCAGAGCTGGAGAGGTTGCCAGGGCCTCTTGTGCTGTAGTGCACTGAAAGCATTCCATTTAAGACATTTTGGAGTATGTATGTATGATTTATGATAAATCATAAAGGAAGTCATACCAATTAGACAGAATCCAAGCATTCACCAAACCTACCACTAACCTAAGCAGGCACACTGCACAGTATGTGGGGGTTGTATAACAGCTGCTGCCCATGCTGAGGTCTATTCAAGTTACTGAGTCCACAGACATTTAAAATCAGTATTCAACTTAAAACACAAATCTCTACAAATGCAATCTGTATTCTGTAGGAGGTATAACTTCTTGAACACCAACAGAGGCTTTCAAACACTGACATTATTTGGCACATCTAGAAATGCTCCATAAATTACAGTTAAGAACAACACACGTAGGACGTAATACTGAGTAACCCTATTTTGGTTTCAGAAAGGGACAAATCCATGAGCCTTGCCTATCTCCCACATTCCTCTGAGCTGGGCAACAGTTACGTATTTACAAGACCTAAATTTGGAGACACTGGGTAAAATCAAATGAAGAGTGGAATGGCCTATCCCTTCTACAGAACTGAGACTTCATCAAACCAATTTCGAAATTTGAAAAATGCAGCCTTCATGGGACTCAATCTTGAAGATACTGTTTATCTCATGCATCTAACTCCCACTTTCTCCTCAAGAGAGGTTTGGGGTTTGGGATTTCTATTTGTCTATCTTTTTCTATATTTTTTTTCTATTTTTCTTTTTTTTAACAGTAAGAGGGATCTTTCCTGGACCCTCACTCTGATGTGAAGGAGTGAACGGCATGTATCATTAAATCTGTGAGCTGAAAGAAATAACAAATTTTGGCCATTACTTTCTCCAAACAGTGTTAGCTTACACAGATTGTGTCTGGTTACAAGTTTTTTAGCTGCACATCTTCTTTAACATGCAGTTTGTTTCCTTGGGCTGTCCTTTAGTTAAGTCAGTCTTATGCCAACATGCTTTTGTTTATTAAGTGATACAAAATAAAATCAAGAAAAATCTGTTTTATAAGGAGAATGTAAGAATTTTCAAATCTACTGTGTCTGTAGTTTAGACTTCAACTGTATTCTAGGCACAAATACCTAGAATACCTAAAGTCTCTGCTTACAATTTTCCTTTAGAAGACATGCTGATTATACCTGACTTGTTTTTCTATGTCACTGCAAAGACAAAGCAAATGCTGATTAAAGCAATTAAAACTTTCCTTTGTTTGCAGAAAGAGATGCATTCAGATACAGCTTTTTTCTTTGTAGACATCTTAATAAGCACCAGCAGATTGAAATGAAATCTGTCATCAGTTATATTTTCCCTTAGACTAACTGTCTACTTCACATACATATTAAGGAAGATTTGTTACCAAAGCTTCCTTATATGTTTTCTATTTGTTGTTGTAAAATGGTAAATGTTGAAATAACACTAGATCTATCAAACTGATAATATAATGCAATACATCTGACAGCTGAAGAAAGGAAAAAAAATGTAATGACTTATATGGTATTTGGAGTAGTGTATTTTTTTGTTATTATGGTTTTCTTCAAAAACACAACTGTGCTATTTGGGTGTCTGCCACCATGGAGGGATATAAAGCATTATTGTGGATGGAGGATTCAGCTTTTGCTGAATATAAATTAAATGCTGTGTAAATATAAACATCAATTAGGTTCTGTCACTTGTTAAATATTTATTTACTAAAATGATTTAAGCAGAAAAGCTCGCTGAGGAGAAAATTGTCTGCTTCTCTCTACACACTGCTGGTACCTCTTAGGAGCTTGCTTTGTTTCTATTGCTTTGTTATTTATAATCTCTTATGTGTGGTTGCACTGGTTGCTGTTTCAAGCAGCTGAAAATTTAAGGTGCGTTTCTCACCAATGCTGAGTGGAATTAATCATGTAACTCCCATTAATACTAATGGGAATTAAGCAGATAAATACCTTCTTGCATTAGTGGATAAGTAGACTCCCATTTTCTAATGTGACATAGACTTCATCTGTGTGACCAGAACATGGTTGTACATAAGATCAGTACAGTGTCTAAATGCAGAAGGCAAAAATAAAATGTCTGAAATATATTTATTCTTCTATTGTGATTATCTCGTCACAATAAACTGTCAATAGCTTTCAAAGGATGGTTAGTTTTACACAAACTCATGGGGAAACACTGTTAAGTGGCATCATCTCTCTACACTCTTGGCTAGAAGGTATATGAAGAGATAGTTATGACATTCAGTAGTCCCCCATTTCTCTCATATTAACAACATTATTTAAAAATAGATTTCCTTTCACTCCTATTGTCATAAAGTAAGTACATCAGAATAAAGTCTTGTGAAATAGAAGTTACAAAATGAGTCATTTATACCACTGAAATATCCACATCATCATTTTTCTCTCCCAAAAGAATAATTCTCTTACCCTCATTTTCTCTTTGTGTTATGCTGGATCCCATATTTATTTGACTGAAATGAGAATTATTTCAATAAGAACCTAGCTATTTTTAAGAAATGGCTATAAAAAAGCAGGAAAAAAATCTATTCCTGTTCTGGAAATACAGATTGATTGGAAGCAAATATGGTCCCACAATGAAACTTTCTGGTTTATGGCTCAACTTTATTTTCAGGGTTTAATCGAGAGAATGCTTCCATCTTAGGTACAAAAATGAGTGAGATCAGTTACACAGAAATAAGACACTGACAATTTCAAAACAAGCATTACAGCATTAAATCTCATCTGAGGAAAACCAGATCTTTGGAGCCGTGAAGGCAAATCAAATTGATTAAGCTTTAATTGATTTCAAGACTAGGTTCATACCACTTCCTAGATTTACTCTCCATACGTTTTGTCAGATCTTCGTAAGTACAACTAATCATGTCCACAGAGAACCAAACTGATCAATACAAACCACACCTAATATCTTAAGAAGCCAACATTACAAGTGTCCAATAGCTAGGTGCTGAATTGCCATAAATACTAATTCCCAAAATTTCGCATCTCTATTTAAATTTTCAATAATGATAGCAATCACAAAAACCATTTCAAAATTCTAATCAAATGCCTTCTCAGTGCATTCATAAAATGAAATGCTGATGCAGCACATTCTATATAATTGAGATACACTTAAACTTGGAAGTCCGCTTAATCAGGACGTCTCCCTGGGAACAATTTAAGTCCAATGATAGTTAATGGCAATGACTACTGCTTAATGGGGATGGTAATTCTGCTTAATTGAGATTTCTTTCAGTGATGTAGTAGTTCATAGCTGTACACTTTTAAATAACTGAGACTAATTTTGTTATGTTTTATGTTTTTCTAAATGTATTTTAAGCAAATGTGATGAATTGCATGGAATAACATTTGAAAAATGTTAGTTTGTAGCAAACAAGGCCTTTAAAAATCTATCTGTGGCAAAATATGTAAAGCAAAAGGACATATGTTAGAGAATATTATATCTGAAAATGGTAGTGCTAGAGGAAATGAAAAATTTGGCCCGTGTCAGTTTTTTTTTCCCCGTGAAATCACTAAAACAAATAGTTTTAGTTGAAGAGAGCTTTAGAATTCAGTTTTGTATCTAGATCAGTGTCTTTTCAAGCCTGCAGTGTTGAAAGATTGGGGAGCAAACATAGCCTAACTACAGAGCTATAGAAGTAAGCAAAAAAAGAAAACCAGCAGATACTGATCCAGTGTGTGCTTATCATGGAGGACAGAAGAGATGTCTGAAATGTCTTTGTGGATGATTATAGTAAGATCCTCTCAAAAGGCATGGAAGAAAGTGGCAAAGCGCTTAACATGTAGCTGTTTGGTGAAGGCCAGAGTGTAACTGATCAGCCATCTGGATAACGGGAAGGTAGAAAACCTCCATGGTTGATTTTAGAGAGAGAAGATGTAGGTGAGAAAGAGGATCCAAATCCTACCAAAACGAGTCATCTTTTTAACCACATCTTAGAAATTAAAGTGGAATTGAATGTCATATTTGTGGTTCTTAATCTAGCAGCTGCATAAAACTGGTAATGAATTGTGTTTATTTGATCTAACTATGAAGTGAATTTTGAAAAGTCAGATCAGACCATTGTCATTGCACAAACAGTTTAGTAACATAGCCATAAATGTTAAGTAGACTACTTTGCACCTGTATTCAGCATACCAAAGCTTTCTGATGGTGGTATCCAGAGCAAGATCTGGAATGTAAAACCTCATAAACTTTGATATGACTGAGTAGGTTATTGTTAGAGCAGCTCAGCCATACAACGAATTTTTAGAACAGTTCAGTGAAGTTCTGCTCAGATTAATGAAGCAACAGGTTATTATTATTAAAAGGAAAGGTTAGAAGGACACAATGTTGAAAGAGGGCTTCTCTTTTAAGGGGCAGCCAGACACCAACATTGCAAGAGTTATGATTTTTAAAAAGTACTTTTCTACAGTGGATTCCGCATACTGAAGAAACACTGCACAGATGTGACAGTTGATAAGTATTTTCATCAGCTTTATATTAACGTACTTAAACATTTAAAAATCATTTTAGTAAATATAGTGCTTTTATGACTCTAGGATTGTGTGGCTAAAGAGGTTATAGCTTTGTTGCATTTTATAGGCAAACTGTAACTGTTTGCCTATAGTTCTGTAAATGGTTCTCATCTTCACTCTTTTCCAATTCTTGCTCTGTCCTATGCTGTGACTGCAGGTCACGCAAAATTTAGCATGGTGGATTTCTGATGTGCAGAATTACAAAGAAATGTGCTGTGGTCTTTAAAGATGTGAAAACAGAAGCATGTTCTGCTTAATAATACAATTCCTTCCACTGTTTCCTATTTGATAGCTGCAGCACAAACTCTTTGAGGTGGAATTTAAAATATGATCCTCTGTCAAGGATACAAAAATCCTGAATAATCTGTAGCAAATCAACAACTTCCATATCATCAGCAAAGGAAGATGGTTCAGACTTGTTGAACCCTAGTTATTATAGGCTTGAACAACTCCTGATATAGAAGAGAGATATGCATGATTATGCAGGCAAGCACAAGTTAAGTAAGGCTGACTCCTGCTCACTGCAAATCTAATTGACAATTTTGTTGCCCTTCTCTGGCTATTTAAGAAGAGTAGTGAGGTCAATGGTAATGACATGTCTCATGGTTGGAAAATGCCACCCACTTGGTTTCTTTTTACAAGGCATTGATTTCAAACTTCTAACCTCAGCTTTGCTGAAGAAAAGAAGATTTTAAAGAGCCTTGCTGAGTTAATTTTCTGCTTGTGGAAGGTGACTCTGGCTCACAAGTGCAGAGACTTAAATATTCTGTTTTCATAGAGGAGGTGTTGTATTCTTTGTTTGTGAATTATGCTAGGAGCTCAGTGTCTTCTTCCCCATATTTATCTATGTACTTCAACCTTGAACTTTCAAAACCACTAGATTCCTAGGGTGAGCAATTCAGTATCTTGACTAATTCCAGAAACTTACAAATAGGGCCCTAATTACATTAAACAAGGTTGTCAATAGATATTTCAACACTTCTCATTTTGAAGACATAATTTATTTTCTTGTACTGTATTATGATTAATAAAAACAAATCAGAAACAGAATGAGGATTAAAAAATATGCAGCAAAGACTTCCATCTCTGTAAAGAATTGTCAAAAATAATTTGCTTGAACAAATGAGTGTTCTATTTTCATGGACGCCAGGAAAGTTTCTTGAATGTATACAGTATGAAATACTGTTTATTAAGTAAGAAAGACAATCAGAACAGTTTCTCTGATGCCAAAAAGAACAGTAATAAAATATGCCAGTTATTCTTCAGCCACTAATGAGACTTTATGAGGAATATTTGTTAACTGATTTCTGTATACAATTAATAATATTTATAAGCAAGAAATTTACCATTTTATAGCTTTAGAGGCATGGATTATTCCTGGTGCGCTGAAATTAGGCACATGGTTAGGAATGGTTAAATGAATTTGTTTGCTATTTGGTATACATGAAGAAGATAAAACAAATTTTAATTTTTCTTTAGTCAGAATAAACTAAAGAAAGAGATTAAACCTTGACACTTCAGTGTTTATCTTAACCCAGATTAACACTGGAATCACAGCTTACAGGGATAGGACAATATCAGAGTACCTCTCCCACAAAAAGGTCAAACAGTTTGATTCAGTGTATTGACACTTTGGATTCAGCTGGCACTCCAAGACTGGTGAAATCTCTATGACAAGAACGTGTTTTTCCATCACTGGCTATGCGAAATTGTAGTATTGCCCGTTAAAGAGCATTAGATAGATTGTCAACAGAGATTACAAGATCTTATAGAAGTATATATTTTACACACATTTACCAATTTAGAACTGTTTTGCTGAAGGTGAAGTTTAGCTCCCAACTGTACATCTACATTTAGGTTTGCAAAGACATGTGGTCATGTGTTGGCAAGTTGTCTGCCAAAGCAATGGATGGAATCTAGACTGTGGCCAGCAGTAAAGGCTCAATTTGTTTGGACAAACTTAAGTGTCTAGTAACATCTAAGATGCTTGGACTGAGACAGTCACATGTACTATCAGATGAGGCACAAAATCTTGCTTTATCTTATTTCAAATAAGGAAACTAGGTCCTCCAGATGACTGAATGAGCTACTGTCTGGGACTGTGGAGATGTAAAAAAACCAACTCAAACAATACCTGGAATAACATATGTCATAATACACAACAACCTGGGAAATGAAAGAATTGGAGTCACTGAATTCACTCAATGCAGATATAGCAGGACACAATCCAAGCATGGGTCTAGGTGTCATTTTTTTCCTCTAACTGGATTTTGCACTAGATCTAGTCCTGTAAAATGAATTTCGTTCAGGCAGGAAAGAAAACCTGTGGTAGGTGTGCCCATTTTCTTGCTGTCAGGTAGGTCAGCGATCTCCAAATGGAGGTAGTTATGTATACTGTCAATGGAAGAAATTTAACAGAATGGGAAATACATATGTCATAAAGAAAATCTGCTCATGGACCCCAGCTCTGCTTCAGGTTTAGAAGTGATAAAGACATAGGAATACAGATGGAAAGTAGGCTAAAAATATCCTGCTTGGAAATCTCTGTTGTGCACTCCACTGGGAAGTATACTTTGCCCTCACCAAAAACTCCGGATCTTTCCAAAATAAGTTCTCACCTGCATGAGAATTTGAGGATTAGTTACAAAGTCTTGGATATGCTTTAAATACTGTCAGCAGGGTTGCAGGGAGATAAACACAAGAGTTTTAACTAACTGCCTTCTAAATTGTTTATCTGTACTCTCTGCCTTTTGGAGCATATTTGTAGGTATGAATAAATTCATATCACTAAATTTACTTGCAAGATTTCCTGAATAGAGAGCTTAACTTCGCTTCTTACTTTACAATTTTAGCATTGTTAAAAAAGAAACAAGTGACAGACAAGGTTTGGTTTTGTTGCTTAACACTGATGAAGATAGTTACCTGTGTGCATTGGATAAAACAACTAACATTTAATTGAAAGACAGCTCAGAATATAGACATGCCCATAAGCACCTACGAAAATGTAGTTGTTTCCATAGATATGTGCCAGGTGAGGAGAGGTTATCCTATTATTCTGTAGAACAGTAGAATACTTATTTTATACATGCAGTTCTGCCAACTCATAACTGAAGTCCCAGCCCTGCGGTCATGTGAATGTGTTCAGATTTGATTTTGAATGGAAAAAGGAAGTTTCTAGCATCACAGTTAACAGTAAAGCTTGAAAACAAAATTTTTTAAGACCTGAAAAGAAAGCAGAGATAAAATTAAATATTTGTATGTGTATGTGCGTGTATGTACATTATCTATATACATACATGCACACATATTTTTAACTTATCAGTTGTTAAGATGATCTTGGTTTTCCTCAAGGTCATAGCTCACAACCTTTTACAGTGCTATTAGTAAACCTGTGTCTATCAATTTCTTGTGCAGAGCTATAGATATATATATAAATGGTTGATGAATGTACTTCAACATATCTAATAGTTAAATATTACCTTAAGCACACTGTGAACTTCATTCTCCAAATTGCAGGCTCCCAGTGTGATATGGAGATATGGTTTTACTGATGTGAACATCAAAACCTGTGGGATTGTCTGTATTATAAAAATAAGCTAGTTTAAAGTCTCACCGAACTTCAGCAAATAAAACCTAGGCTGTGCATTTACTAAAATGAAAAATATACAGTCTACACACATTATTTTATTGTTTAAATGGTTCTCATTCATGTTTCATTTCAATAATATTTCCCCAGCTTGTAAAGCTTATGTTACATAGAGCTCCTCTTTAAATTCACAATGCATAAAACTGCCAGGTGGCCTAATAACAGAGTGCATTAACAGATTGAACTATAAATCAGATGGTTGTGTTCACATACTGTAAAAACACCACCATTTTCTTTCAGATCTCAGTTTGTACACAGATTCCTCAGAGAGTGTGATTGCTCTCAAATATTAAAAAAGTGCACATAGCTAAATTTTAACATTAAGATTGATTTTATATTTCAAACATAAAATTGTTCTCTTCAATCCTACCAGAAAATGGAAAATGTGCAGAAAATATGTCGTACACTGTGACAGAAATGGAAAAAAAAACCCAAACAAACTGAGTTTGAACATAATCTGTTTTTACTGATTCCACAGTAAGAATGACTCCAAAATGAAAGTGCAGTTTTCAGTCTTTGTTACCACTGAAAAATTCATGACCAGAACTGAACCCATTCAAAACTAAACAACAACAATCATAGATTAAGATTATTCTTGGGAAGGGTATCACAGAAAGCGAAAAATTCTTCCTTATGTCTAATCTAAACCTCCTCTGGTACAACTTGCAGCCATTTCCACAGGTCCTGTTTGTTGCCTGAGAGAAGAGGCCAAACCCTTCCTCATCACAGCCTCCCTTAAGGAAGTTGTAGAGTGCAATGAGGTCTCCTCTGAGCCTCCTGTCTTCCAGACTAAAGAATCCCAGCTCCTTCAGCCACTCCTCATAAGACTTGTGCTCCAGACCCCTCACCAGTTTCATTGCCCTTCTTTGAACCTGCTCCAGGGCCTCAATGTCTTTTTTGTAGTGAGGGCCCAAACCTGAACACAATACTAGAGGTGTGGCCTCACCAGTGCTGAGTAGAGGGGGATGATCACCTCCCTGCTCCTGCTGGCCACACTATTTCTAATGCAGGCCAGGATGCTGTTGGCCCTCATGTTCAGCCGAGCATCAACCAACACCCCCAGGTCCCTTTCCTCTTCACAGTCATCCAGCCACTCAGCCCCAAGCCTGTAGCACTGCATGGGGTTACTGTGGCCAAAGTGCAGGACCCGGCACTTGGCCTTGTTGAACCTCATCCCATTCACCTCAGCCCAGCGATCCAGCTTATCCAGATCCCTCTGAAGGGCCTCCCTACCCTCAGGCAGATCAACACTGCCTCCGAACTTGGTGTCATGTGCAAATTTACTGAGGGTATGCTCAGTCCCTTCATCTAGATATTAAACAAGATGGGCCCTAGTACCAACCCCAGGAGGACACCACTTGTAATGGGTCACCAGCTGGACTTAACTCCATTAACCACTACGCTTTGGGCATGGCCAGTTCCTTATCCAAAGAGGGGTATACCTGCTCCAGGCCACGGGCAGCCAGTTTCCCCAGAAGAAGCCTGTGAGAGACCGTGTCAAAGGCTTTGCTGAAGTCTAGATAGACTACATCAACAGCCTTTCCCTCATCTACCAGTCTGGTCACCCAGTCATAGAAGGAAATGAGGTTGGTCAAGCATGACCTGCCTTTCATGAACCCATGCTGGCATACCTGTTAGTAGTTTCTGATTAATACCTTGTCTGATTTCCAAACATAAACTTTTCATCAAGATTCATTTCTGTTTCTTGAAATAAAACATAGTGAATTTATTTTCACAGGACTAGAAACAATAGAAAGAAATTCTTAAATATTCTTTTTCTTTTACACTGAGTATTTTATTTCGTCATAGTGAGAAATACTAATTGACACTGAAAAGGCTATAATTACCTTTTAGAAATCTTTAATAATAGAAAGAGGATGCAATCTGTATATTTGTATATATTCATATCTCCTATCCACATCTACATAAAAATATTTTTTAAAGCAGAAATTGTATTTTTCTGATATTTTTTTGTTTTGGAATAGGCAATGGGATGAATGAATGAAAGCAGTTCAAGTGTGTAACATCACAGAATCACAGAATCACCCGGGTTGGAAGGGACCTCAAGGATCATGTAGTTCCAACCCCCCTGCCTAGCAGGGCCACCAAACATACACACATACACATACATCATGTGATGTATCATGTGATACATGTGATACATCATGTGATCATATTCAAAGTGATCTCAGGAAGCCTTTTAGTCCAGTTTTCTGCTCAAAAGATGGTCAGCTGTGATAAAAACAAAACACGTTACTCAGGTATTAATGCAGTTTGGTTGGCTTTAAGACACTGGTAACTTCTACCACTGTTTATTTTCAGCATTTACCGTTACTATTGCTATTAGTACAATATAGGCACAATATGTTTGTGGCTGAGTACAAATGAAAAAAAAAAATGAGAAATATGCTGTGGGTTTTAAGGAAATAGCTCCTATAATTTTTTAATGCTTACGTTTTTTGTATGCAATCTCTGGATCAAAGACCTGATCATAGAATCATAGAATCATAGAATGGCCTGGGTTGAAATGGACCACAATGATCACCTAGTTTCAACCCCCCTGCTGTGGGCAGGATTGCCAACCACTAGACCAGACTGCCCAGAGCCATATCCATCCTGGCCTTGAATGTGGATAAAATTTTTAAAATACTTAAACTACTAAAGAAAGTTTTTATTTTTGATAGTGCTAAATAGCTTAAGCTCTATGATTTTCAATGTTATTTATGAAGTTTCAGGTTTCTTATCTGAGAGAGAATAACAAGAAAATCAAATAATAATTTAAGGCAGGAAATTCTTTAAAAATCACTGACAAGTTTAGTCCCAATGTGAAGAGTATCCAGTACAACGTATTTTGACAACCCCTGAAATGCTACTTCAGGTTTTTCAGATATTTTTCCTTGAGGATATTTGATTTTCATAATGTGCAAATGTGTATTTCAAGGATAAACACATAATCAACCCCCAAAATAAGACAATGGTGAAATCCTTTTACTTCATATGTAGAAGGATATTCTAGAAAAAAAGGAAATTCGTATGTGTTCATCTTCATGTCAGATCAGGCTTAGGATCCATTTCACTTCACCTTCAACATCTAAAGAATAAAATCTCAAAATAGATTACACAATCAAATATCAAAAATTATCTTCTTATTTCACTCTGGGGTGTCAGATTCCTGGATATTCACAGTAGTTTACTCTTGAATTTTTTTCCCCACTATCTTACTTTGCCCTTTTAAGAGCCCATCTAGATTACTGCATTTGGGCCTGGAGCCCCCAGCACAAGAAATGCACGGAGCTGTTGGAATGGGTCCAGAGGAGGGCCACTAAGATGATCAGAAGGCTGGAGCACCTCTCCTATGAAGAAAGGCTGAGAAGACAGGGCTTGTTCAGTGTGGAGAAGGCTTTGGGGAGACCTCATGGCAGTCTTCCATTACTTAGAGGAAGCTTATGAACAGGAGGGAGACTTTTTACATGGACAGATTGTTATAGGGAACAAGGTGGAAAGGTTTTAAGCTAAAAGAGAGGAAATTTGGATTCAATATTAGGAGGAAATTCTTCATTCAAAGACAAATGAGGCTCTTGGAACAGATTGCCCAGAGAAGCTGTGGATGCCCTCTCCCTGGAGACGTTCAAGACAAGGTTGGATGGGGCTCTCAGAAGCCTGGTCTTGAGGTTGGCAACCCTGCCTATGGCAGGGGTGTTGGAACTAGATGATCTTTGACTCAGACCAAACTTCCAACCCAAGCCATTCTATGATTCTATTATTCCATTGTCTTAGTTCCCTTCAAATTAAAATTGGCGTGGTTTTTAATGCTAGTTTGTGCCAGGATGTTTCCCAAAAGTTATACAAGACAAGACCAAGCCAGACTTGGCTCTCTTTGACATGTACAGCTCCAAAACTCTTCCTCAAACACAACCTTACGCTCTCCTGCCAGGAATTAAAGTATGAAATGCAGCCTCAGTTTTCTATTATAAACACACAGTCATGGTAACCTGCAACAGAGGTTTCACACTGTTACAGACTTAGTGCACTACATAAAACTAAAGAGAAAAATAGTGTTCCAGGTTCACAGGTGAAATGCACAAGGATAGGGATCACCCATTAATAAGTACAGTGTATTGTGAATGGAGAGAAACTGTTTTAGATGAGTCTTCCATTGAGCAGTGTGAGAGGACGCATCTTGTGCCACTCAACCTGAATAAATGTGTTTGCTAATAGAGTCATAGGAGTGGATGTAGTAATTGTTAGGAGTACATATCGTACTGGTCTAACTTAGTGACTCTGGCTTTTCTCATACCTGGTGGGCCATAAACTGACTTGTTGGGATTGAGGCAATTAAGCTATAAATGCCTGGGGTGTATGAGATCAATTTTATAATCGGTATGAACGGTGAAAATGTAATGAGCATGCACCTCATTTTTTATGTAATAAAATCTTGGAATTAAAAAAATACAGTTTTAAATATAAAAATGTATGCAATTAATAAAATGAGTAAAAAATGGCTTAGGAGCAACAAGTGAGAGATAAGAGAAGCAGTAAAGCAAATAACTGCTTGTTTGGGAAATTTTCTTGAAAGAAGGTGTTGATTATCATTCTCTAAACCCAGAAGCTTTATGTAATTTAGAAGTTCTTCCAGATCCAGTCTCTGTCATCTTCCTCTATCTACTTAAGGGCCTTTTTTTTTTTTTTTTTTTTTTTTTTTTTTTCAAACATTACATTTTAAATAAGAATTTCTAAGTTCACTGTGCTGGTTCAGATCATAGATACACAAGTTAGGAAAGGTTCTCTGTCAGTCGCATTGCTTCCTTTTCTGATTGACAGGGAAAATGATGAGGGAACTGGGATATGTTTCTGCACTGTAGATAAACTATTGTAACACACTAATGCAGAAACAATGTCATGAAAAAGAAAATTTGCTTTTGTCCAGAAGACTCAGTCTTAAAAAAGAGGCACTGGGAGCTGAAACAAACTTATTAAGTGAATCTAATTCAACCACCAAACCCTGTGTTTTGAGTCATTGTTTGTATAGTTACCCCATAGATACACACCTGTCTGCCAAAGAATTGTAATTGAAATGCTTTTAGACTCACAAGGTCATTTGTGGTTAGTGCTCTTGTTGGGACCCTGAAGCATGGGTTGGAACAGCACTAATGAATCAGGCTTGTAATATGCAGTCTTCAGCATTTTACCATCTGACTGTACTTTGCTGACGTCTCTCCTTTGGTTTCTATACAGAGAACATTCCCGTATAGAAGAAATCTTAATATTAGATGCAGACGTTAAGATGAAAATATGATAACCTCAGAGTGGTGATACACCCACTCCTGATACAACTCTGCTTTTTCCCCCATTCTTGTAATATTCACCTGTAGTTTTTCAGTATGATGTGGGAAAATTTCTGTGTACAAAGCTATCTTTAAAAAGCAGTTGATATTTACAGATACAGGTGTTACAGAGTAATGCCCTTTAGCACTACACAACATGAAATTTAAATAATGATGATTATAAGAAAACATAGAGCAAGGAAACACAGAAGTTCAGTTAATGACTGCAATTTGTGATTGCTCAAGCCTTTATTGAGTTTTTCTTTTCTTCACTAACAAAAAGTATTTATCCTGGAATATATAACCCAGAAAATAATTTAAAAAATTCCATTTACCTGTTTAATCAAAATAACCAGAATCCTCAGCATACAATACTGGATCATCATAAATCTCAAACAGTAGCTGATGTCCATGTATTGTTCTAGGGAAAAACATTAACCCTCTGAAGCTACTCCATTCTTATTGCAATTAACCTTTCCTTCCAAGTCCCTGAAAGTCTCTGACTTTTCCTTTCTTATCCCTTAATTTTCTTTCTGGAGTCTGTACTGATTTCTTTTTTAAAACGACTTGGAACTTAGAAGATTTAGTAAATGAACATAATGGGTTTGATGTTCTAAGCCAATAAAATGTTGATGCATAAATTAGATAATCTAATGATGACAAACTAGGAGGTCATTAAAAATAAATAAATACATACATAAACCCACTTTTTTCACAGTTGTGGCATCCAGTGCTCTTCCTTTTGTGTTGCATTGCGGGGCAGAAGGCACACCAATTAATGATGCAGTGATAAAGCATGCTAAAATGGTTTCTGAGATATATTTCTGCTTCTTCTGCTTACAGTTTTCAACTAATGCATTTTTGATGTCTAAAATTCAATGCAAGTATTTATTCAGCATCATTTAATTTCTTATTATTTTCCACTCTTTTGTCAATAGTGCATTTGGAAAGCATATTGTCAGTGTTCTACACAATAATATTCTTACTGCTGATGTCTTGACAGAAATTGGGATATTGATGCCAAATTGTGGGTATTGATCTAAATTTGTTTCTTACCCGTACTGAGCTATAGAGGCAGTATACACAATGTTGATATTAGTGTTATCTTATTCAGTATATTTCTGGGCCAGAATGAGACTTTCAGTTATTGAGCCACAGATCTAATGATCTAGATCTTATCATGTATTATTTAGTTCTTATTCATTATTTGCTCTCAAGGAACAATTCAGATTTTTTCCTTGATTTCATGGAAAGAATTTAGCTTATAAAAACCTTAGGAAACACAAGGATTTCAGTAAAGACATCTGTGAGTGTATGACTTCTGAGGGAGCAATGCAGAGTGACTTGGACATGTTATAGAGGAGGAAATGACAAAAACCTCATCAAGTTCAACAAGAAGTGTGAAGTCCTGAACTTGGGAAGGGGAAATCCCAGGCATGAATACATGCTATGGGAAAACTATCTGGAAATAACTTGACAGAAAAGGACCTACAAGTTGAATGTAAGACAGCAATATGCCCTTGCTGCTAAGAAAGATAATTATATTCTTGACATCAGACAAAATAGGTCAGGAGAGCAGATCCTTCCCCTTTACTCAGAACTGGGGTATTGTGTCAAGTTCTGGGTCCCTCACTAGAAGACAGAATTGGACATATTGGAAAGAGTCTAATGGAGGGCCAACAAGATGACCAAGGGGCTGGAACATCTCTCTTATGAAGAGATTGAGAGCTAGGACTATTTAGCCTGGTGAAGACTAAGGGGTCATTTTATCCATGTACATAAATACCTGAAGGAAGGGTGTGAAGAAGACAGGACTATTCTCCTTTCAGTGATGCCCAGTGATGCCCAACAGACAAAGAGGTAGTGGGCACAAAAAGAAATGCAGGAGGTTCTGTCAGACCATCAGGGAATACTTCTTTACTGTGACAGTAACTGAGCAATGGAATAGGTTTTCTAGAGAACTGGAGTCTCCTTCCTTGAGATACCCAAAAGTTATCTGGATGTTGTGGACAACCTGCTGTAGGTGGCCCTTGAGGAAGGAGGTTGGACCTGATAACCTTCAAGATCCCTGCCAACACTAACCATTCCGCACCTCTGTGATATGGAAATACACTGATTTACAGTCAATGGTGAGAACTAAACATGTTTAGTCAATAAATTTTCTCATTCTAAAGTAGACAAAAGGAACTGGTTAGATATACAATGAGAATCGTGTTTCAGAATAGTTTTCTACCTCTGTATATGTGAAGACGGACAGGTCAGATGTACGTATTTAAATCTTACACGCTTCAATTAGAAAGACAATCCCATCGAGGTCCCTGCTTTGTATTTCTGTAGCACTGACATAGTGCATTTCTAATCCTTTAATGGGGCTTCCAGATCTCTTTCAATACAACTAAATAAACAGAATTCAACATAAAAACAAAATAAATGACAAGATCAAAGCAACGACCTGACTTTTGAAAGGGTAGGTGGGTGAAGGAGGAAGTAGCCGAGGCATGAAATTAAATAGCTTGGACTCATCTTCTCTGCATCTTTTTAACTCTGGGCAAGAATCTTGTGGCAACCATTACTGAAATTTGACTTTCATACTACCCATTTGAACTTATCAAAGAGTACAGTAGCATAATTATCCATAGTTTTCACATGGGTTATGATAGAAACAACTGTCATTATCTTACATCTGTTCTCTTTCCTGCCACAGAAGTTCTGTTACAGAATGGTTTGGATTAGAAGGAACTTTAAAGATCATTTACTCCACCGCCATAGTCTGATACTGTGGGCAGAGACATCTTTAACTGTATTGAGTTGCTCAAAGCCTCATCCAATCTAACACTGAGATAAGTCTAACACTGGTGCTCCATTATGGTATATAGTAGGATTAGATGCCAACACTCACAGTGTTTAATCTCAAACAGACAAAAAGGTGGCTTTCTGCACCTCTAACAGGCAACTTAAGACTTGTTTTTTAACTCCTTTTTTTTTTTTTTCTAGCAGTGCGTTTTGAGAATGTCTCCACTATTTTTGGATAGCACACTGGTAGGCTTTTTCAGCGTACACTGAGATACCTATAGTTTGTTTACTCTGTTTTCTGTCTGCAATTTTTCTATGTACTACCATATTAATAGTGAAATCTGTAATATTTTGTATGAAGGCTATTTTATCATAGTTGAAATAGAGATTTCAGACTATTATGAAAATGCTATAGTAATGCTAAAAGACTTATTAGCTTTGGTCCTGTACAGGTTTACATGTGAATTCTTACATTAATGCTTCAACATATTGTCTTTAAAACAGGGAATCACAGAATCATAGAATAGCTTGGGTTGGAAGGAACCTCAAGGATCATCAAGCTCCAACCCCCCTGCCACATGTAGGACCACTAACCTCTACATCTAATACAAGACCAGGCTGCCCAGGGCCCCATCCAACCTGGCCTTGAACACCTCCAGGGAGATACTGAACTGATGAGTATTCTGGATATTTCCATAGAATGGCATTATAAAAGAAAAAATGTTGTATTTTGCTTTTATTTTGTTTAGGAATTTGTTGTTGTCATTACTGTTGTTAAAATTTCTTCTTTATAACTAATAAAATCTTTCATGGTGGTTAATAAGTTGGCACTAATATAGATGTCTGTCAGAGGCTGCTAAATGGTTGAATCCAAATATTATGACTCAAAGCATATTATATCACCCTATTTTTTTCTTTCAAAAGTACTATAGGTTGTAACAAAATACAGTCCCTCTTTAAAAGGTCAGTGCTGTGGAAAGTCACTGGAGTCAGACTGCACAATCCAGCCTGGCTGAACTTGTTATGTCTGAATGCTAATCAAATCTGTATCTTCATATAAACTTTTCTGCTTGCTTCTAGCAGTTGGGATCAAGTCCAGTTTTAGACAGTTCAAGGATAAACTGTATAAACGTTACATAGCATGAAGATGAAAAGTAGAATTACACTTCTAACACTGAACATATTTATCCCAAAATATTGCTCAATAACATAACCACAGCAATCATTTTAATTAAGAATACCTTCTATGTTGTAGAATAAGGAAAGAAAATCTGCCTCAAGAATATATGAATGCACAGAACAACAGACATCTATAGGAAGAAGACTATACTGCTGTAATTACTGATTATTCATCAGCTTTAAGACATAAAAAACACCATGTATTTGGGTTGGAAAAGGGACAAACATTTATTTTTAATGTCTTTTCGATAATTGCAGGATTTAGGATTATTAAAAATGTATATTGAGATTAAGGATCTCCATTTCAACTAAGCATCTTGGATTATGGACCAGGATCTATCAACAAATTAGACTCAGTGCTTCAGGTTAGCTATCTCATAATGGAAATAATTCTTAGCATTGAAACAAAACAAAGAAAAAAACACCTATGTTAAAACAAGGTGATCTTGAAAGCTGAGTCTGAAAGTATTCCTATTGCATTTGGAAATGTTCTGTCCTCAAGAGTGCAGCCTAAGCTATACTTAAGCCATAAACTAGGTGATAATCAAGTCAGTTCTGTTATCGTGATAGAATCCAGACTATCTCTCGTTAGTCACACAGCGTTGTGAGACATTCAGAACTGAAAGAGTGAAAATAATCTTTCTCCAATAAACTCTATATAAATTAGAAGTTAGTTGTTAAAACAATGTGGAGTGCATCAGAGGGAAGGCCAGATATTGGGTAGCTAAAATAAGAATGAAAAGTAACCTTTAAAAGTCTTGTCTTTCATGTTAATAATATTGAATTTAGTGAGTTCTTCACCATGTTTTACTTGCAGAGCAAATATTTTCTCATTCAGTTATTGAACTCAGGGTGTGATATCAGTGAACTGCGCCTTTAATGCCTTTGACTAGTGAATAATGATCATCAGAATGGTTTTAAAGGATAGTGAGAAAGGAAAGAGGAAGGGGAAGGGAAGGGGAGAAGAGGGAATGAAAGGGGGGAGGGGGAAGGAAGGGAAATGAGAAATAAAGGCGTGCAGAAGTCTGAGACATTTAGTAACAGGAGGGATGGCTGTAGAGCACCAGAACCTAGAGACATTTTGAAGAAAATAGGAATACAGTATACTTAGGTGTGAGGAAGCATGGCCAAAACTGATTGTAAAATTTCCAGCATTATTTGGGCTGCCTATTTAAGGACCAGCTTTTCTATGCAATCTTTCAACATTAGGAAGCTGACCCTGAAAAATATCTGCCATTAATGAAGTTTATCTTTTTCCATACACTTCCTCTCTGCATGACTTCTAATAGTCTATATATCATGTTGAGATGAGTTTAATCAGAAATGTAGTGTAACAGTCGTGTTATATTGTAGAATAAGATTGAATGGACACTTTTGGGAATTTGAGCAAATGTTTGCATCACTCATAAAAATACAGTGATCCTGTATCACCACAACAGAGTAACATCTAATCTACATTCTGTTGCATAAAATTTCTGCAAAATATCTGCTTCTTGATATTAATACATTTTCAAAAAAAAAAAAACCCTTAAATGTTGCATGAGTGAAGACAGTATCCAGAAATTAACTCTATCATAGAATCATAGAATGGCTTGGGTTGGAAGGGACCTCAAGGATCATCAAGCTCCAACCCCCCTGCCGCAGGCAGGGCAACCAACCTTCACATAGGCTGCCTGGGGCCCCATCCAGCCTGGCCTTGAACATCTCCAGGGACAGGGCATTCACAACATCTCCAGCCTGTTCCAGCACCTCAAGACTCTCTCAGTAAAGAACATCCCCCTGATATCCAACCTAAATCTTCTCTCCTTCAACTTAAAACCATTTCACCTTGTAAATTTTCTGCCGTTTTCTATACTTCTAAGGAGTTGACTCCCCTCCTGTTTGAAGGCTCCCTTTAAATACTGGAAGGCTGCAATGAGGTCACCCCACAGCCTTCTCTTCTCCAGGCTGAACCAGCCCAGCTCCCTCAACATGTCTTCATAGGGAAGGTGCTCCAGCCCTCTGATCATCTCTGTGGCCCTCCTCTGGACCCTCTCCTTCAGTTCCCTGTCTTCCTTGCACTGGGGGCCCCAGGCCTGGATGCAGTACTCCAGATGGGGCCTCATGAGGGCAGTGTAGAGAAGGAATGTCGTAAGTGAACTTCTTGGTGCCATTCTGAATTTATTACCTGTATTGGTGGTCTCATATATGAATAGACTAAACGAGAATATAATTTATCAGCATACATACATTCACATTCTTGGAAATAAATTTATATGTAATATTATTGTTTTTTCATTTGTTTTTCTTTGATTGTTTCCCTGACCAAACTACAAGATGGATTTCTTTTAAATTTTCAGATAAATTTATCTGATTGTATGCGACTCTCATTTGGTAAAATATTTCTCAATTACCATCATGACATTTTTTGCACAGAATGTCATAGACTTTGGCACACATACCCTCATGCTTATGCAAAATAATTAGTAATTAATGAAAACAATTGTCACATTAAAGAAAATAAACTTATATAGAAGAAATTTACAGCAGGACTAAGAAGTCTACTAAGTCAATCACAAAGCCTCAGGTTGATTATATTAAATTTTGAGAGTTAGAGGAAAAAATATGTTTTAGTACATGTAGAGGAGTTATTTCCAATGCACTTCTCTTGAACAACTCTTCAATAATTATTTAATATATACTACAATAAAGGAGATTGTACATGGATTTAGTACATTTTATTTTATTACACTGTATCTCAACCAATTTTCATCATATTTTGTCTTTAGTGATGCCTGTAAGCATTAGGATGATAAAATAATTTCAGTGTTTCAAAGCAATTGTTGAGTTCTAAGAATATATATGTATGTTTTCTTTGTCTGTTTCTAGTTATGAAATAAAAATGATCTCTTGCTAGTTAGAATACAGTGCATTGCAAGATTATAACTAGCTTGCACTATCAGTCCTATAGAGAAAAACCTGAACTAGTAAAAACTAATCACTTTATCTTAAATATATTTTCATTTTTTTTCTGTCTTGTTATCCAAATAAGATATTCCTCCTCTGAAATAGAACCTCCTCTAACATGCACTTGTTGATTTTTTACAGCTTTGTATTTCCATTTGAAAGATCTCCACTTCCCTTACGATTTTTATGGAGCTCTAGATGAATTTCTCTCAGCCTTAATTATATTCTTCTCGCTATTCTTGTCTGCAAATGAAAATTGCAACTTTCTTCTCTATGTGAACTTCCCAAAGAGTTATCCATATTGGGCATTGTTTTCTTCACCCTAACAAACAATTTGATATTCCTTACTAGGAATACACACTTATTAGTGTGGTTGTAACTGAGGCTTTCCTCACATTTTCCTTCTCTTCCTTTCTTTTTAACTCTCTGTGAATCACAGCATTCTCCTGATCCTTTCTGGCTCCAGTCCCTCTCATGTTGTCCACCTACACAGATAAACAGATTAAAAGGTGTAGCACCAGAGGTCTTTCTGTTGATAGTTTTAGATTAGCTAATGGAGGTGAGACAAGCAGAACTCAGTTTCTGCAGCTGACTTCTGCTGTCTACACTGACTACCAATAGTCAACCACAATTAAACAGAAATCATTTTGTTTGTTTTCCTTCTTAGTCTTCATTAAACCCGCTGATGTTTCCATGATGCAGTAAATTTGTTTAAAGCTAACTCAGTTATTTCTACATTATATTTCAGTCACACTTGTAGTTGAGTGTCAAAATATTAATTGTAGGCAATGTTTTCTTGTTTTAGTTTAATATTCATTTTTCATATTTATTTTCATATTTATATTTTGCTACTTTCTAGTGAATATTTCATAGTTGCTTAGCTGTTGTTTTTATTTTTGTTTACCATCCACCAAGAATGAAAGCAGAAGTGTCAATATACCATAACTGCATTTATCTTGATTTTGTATTACAAAAAGAGTATAGACAGTCCAGGTAGACTAAAAGAGCCTGCTGTAATCAAATTCTGGGTTATTAGTATTTTTGAACCAAATGTATTTGTATTAATAGACTAAATTCTTTCCATCCTGTTGGACTGTTGAAATGCTTGAACACTTGAACTTTAGTCTCCATTGTATTATGCTAATTCACTGTGGCAGCACTTTTCAGTATGTTTACCTTCTTTGATAATGGACAAGAGAAATCTACTTGCCCAGAAAAAGCCTTGTAGAAAACTGACCATAAGGTGAAGCCATAGGATACATATAAAATTCAATAGATAAACAAAGTACAATTTACTTTCTTAGTGACAGTTTTACAGTTTAGGTGAGGTTGCAATTTACGGAGCACCTCACCTTTAGCCTAGAAGTAGTTTTTAAAATGTATACCATCACAATGTGCATTTTAGATTACTTTTGATTTCCAGCTTATTAAAATATAATTTTATAGCTTTTTCTTTTTCCCATGCAGTATGAAGAAATTGTGCCCATTTGGAATATGCCTGCAGAACTCTTTTTAGTGCATCTGACTTTACTTAAGAATTAGTAAATCCATACATGCTGCTGTCAGTAATGCTGAGCAGGACCAATCAAACTAACAGATGTTCATTCTGGACAAAGGAAAGAAAAAAAATTCTTTAAGTTTCATGCAGGGATGTGACAAATTGTGACCAACAGAAATCTTATGCAATATGTTTATCTTCTTATTTCTTCTACTTTCTGATTGGCTGGCTGATCCCTAAAATAACGTGCTTGTTTTCTCCCAGAGTTAGATGTTCCTTGGGAGGTCTAATTCCGCTGGAACAAGGCTGCCTTTCAATACAGGCCAAGTAGACTCTTGACTACGGTGGCAGAAGAAAAATAATTTTCTTACTTTCTCAAAAGAGTATGTAAGGCTTACGAGGAGGGGGAAGGAAGGAGGAATCACAGAATCACAGAATTGCAGGGGTTGGAAGAGATCATCAAATCCAACCCACCTGCCAAAGCAGGCTCCTTCCACAAGGTTGCACAATTAGGCATCCAGATGTGTTTTGAATATCTCCAGAGGAGACTCCGAAACCTCCCTGGGCAGCCTGTTCCAGTGCTCTGTCACCCTCACCATGAAGAAGTTCTTTCACATATCTGTGCGGATCTTCCTTTCCTGTTCTCCAGTTTATGGCCTTTTCCCCTTGTCCTCTCCCCACAAACCGCTGAAAAGAGGTTGGCCATGTCCCTTTGTCTCCCATACTTAATATGTTTATAAATATTAATAAGATCACCTCTGAGTCTTCTTTTCCGAAGGCTGAACAGACCCAGGTCACTCAGCCTTTCCTAATAGTGGAGATGCTCCAGGCCCCTTATCAATTGTGGCCCTCCACTGGACTTTTTCCAGGAGATCCCTGTCATTTTTGTACTGGGGAGTCTAGAACTGGACACAGTACTCCAGGTGAGTCCTGACCAGGGGAGAGCAGAGGAGGAAAATCACCTCCCTTGACCTGCTGGCCATGCTGGTTCCTTTTAATGCACCCCAGGATCCCATTGGCCATTTTGGCCACCAGGGCACACTGCTGGCTCATGGCCAACCTGTCATCCACCAGTACTCCCAGGTTTCTCTCTGCAGAGCTCCCTTCCAGCAGGTCATACTCCCACCTGTGCTGATACTCGCAGTTATTCCTTCCCAGGTGTAAGACTCTGCACTTGCTTTTGTTAAACCTCATCTGGTCTATTGCTGCCCAGTTTTTCAGTCTGTCCAGGTCTTGCTGAATGGCAGCACATTTTGTATCATCAACTTTGTATCATCAACAAGCTTGCTGACGGTGGACACTATTCCCTCACTGAGGTTGCCAATGAAAATGATGAACAAGACTGGACCCAGCACCAACCCCTGAGGAACACCGCTAGTCACAGGTCTCCAACCAGACTGTGCCCCACCGATCACAACCCAGTGAGCTCAGCCAGTCATCCAGTTCTCACCATCCACTCATCCATCCAATACTTTCTCAGCTTCATTATCAGGACGTCATGGGAGACAGTATCAAAGCCTTGCTGTAGTCAAGGAAGACGACATCCTCTTCTCTCATCCACTTCTCTCCTATGCACTCAGCCAGTGATGCCATCACAGAAGGCTGTGAAGTTGATCAAGCAAAATTTCCCCTTGTTGAATCCATGGTGACTACTCCTGATACCTTCTCTTCTAATTGCTTGGAGATGGCTTCCAGAACAAGCTGTTCCATCACCTTCCCAGGAACAGAGCTGAGACTGACTGGCCTGTAGTTTCCTGGATCCTCCTTCTTTCTCTTTTTGAAGACCAGAGTGATATCAGCTATCCTCTAGTCTTCAGGCATTGATGCAGTGCCCATATCGGCCCTGCTCCCTGTGCTTGTTACTTCCTGCATCCTCAATATGCTTTTTGAGGAAGTCATTCTAATAGTGGCAAAGATCGAAATTCTGGGCTCTGCTTTCAATACTGTCTATGCTTTTTACCCAATGAGTCCAACGTAAAATGACATCTTAGGCTGGGAACCAATATTCAGATGTCTGACCATTCACAAAAAAAAAGAGAATCAAGCTTATTTTTTATTATTTTTATCACTACCGACATAGCCAACATCACTGAGGAAATAATGTTCTTTAAGATAAAAGAAGGTAGAAAGTAGCAGAAGAGTACAAAATTTCAAAATTAAAATGTATTGCTTTGTGAATTATAAAAATCATATCATTGTTATAGATGGCTTTTTATGCAATAACTGTGTTCATCACAACTTCACAGAAGATCAAGAAGACTATTTGATTATATTCTGGCAGAAAACTACTGGTCTCCTGGCTATTCATAATAAAGCGTTGTCAGAAAACTGCTTATCAATCTGTAAAACAGAGAAAACATAGGCTCTGCTCTGTAGAGTGTACTGTTAGAAAATGATACAGGGAAAACGAGGTTTCCTAGGTACTACAGCAACAGGAACTATTACAGTGTATTTCCCCTACCTTCCATTCCTGTTATTATTTTTATTTATCAATTTAACAATTAATATTTATCAGCATTAGCAGCATTAAAAGGATGTACTTTTTGTGCTAGCTACACTAATAAGATAAAAACTGTAAGTAAGAGAAGAAACAACTATGCAGACAGCAGCAGCAGATGGTGATTTCTACTGGGAAATGCATTCAAGGATTCAGAAAACAAGTATAGTACTGTGGTGCTTTTACAATCAAACAGCAGCACTAACATTTTTCAGAGAATGGAAGTTGAACTATATTTCTGTTTTAGCAAAGACAGAACAGCTAAATTGAAAGCAACAAACAGTACGTAGGTAACTTTGAACCAGCATTCATCCTGTCCCTGATGTATAATGAACCCAAAGACTTACTGGAGAAGGCAAAGAACAGCTGCAAAATGGTCATGACTATAAGAGAAAATTTGAATGGACAAGTACTACTAAAACTGTGCTGACAGAAACAGCACAAGTAGGGACCAAAGCTGAAAAAGTACAATAGTCTTTAGCTCTTGCTGGCATTCCTCTGGGAGTAGAGCTCACGCCACCAAAGTTACAGAAATTCAGGGCACGATCTGATGTAGCAAATGGAAACAGAGGCAAGCATCACATCTGTGAATGGAATATGCAGTACTAGCAATCTGGATGTCCTGCTCTTTGCAAAGATTCTTCACTCCTTTGATTCCACCCTGAATGTGTTTAAAAACCATTTGGATGTGGTGCTCAGGGACATGATCTAATGGAGGGTTGTTAGAGTTAGGGTAGTATGGTTAGGTTGTGGTTGGACTTGGTGATCTTTGAGGTCTTTCCCAACTTGAGCAATTTTATGATTTTCTGATTCTGTAAGAGTTTCCACATCAGCTCCGAAGGTATACTTTTGGACCAAAGTGAATTACATTTTCAGGATAGGATACGCCACCTTTAAAAATAAATCTCACTAAAAAGCACATGAAAGATGATCCTTAAACAACCGTCTTTCATTATTTGTGTGATGCACTAACTGCATTGTGTCCTTCTCTCTGTAGCTTATTTCAGGAATGAAAGATATAATTAAAGCAATTGCTGTTGCTGAGAAAATCCCAAGCTTTCTGTGGTTAGGAAATACTTACTCCGCATGAATCAGCTAATGATGGTGGCTACATAGAAAAATGGTGTTTTGCATCTGGAAGTTTGCTCTTTAAGATAGTATTAATAATTATTATTATATCTGTTATAGAAGGTATTTCTTTCAGAGAGATGTAAACAATATAAAACAGGAAATTAATGTCATATTCAGTGAATTTACTTCCAGTTCTTTATTTCTATACATCTTTTAAAAAGAATTCTTCATATAATGAAGACTTGTTTGTTTCATTTTACAATGAAATATTATTACATCGCACAAAAATTGTACATTTTATAGTCACCTGAGTTCAGCTTTGACTTCAACGCTATTCCAGGTACGCTAGCTTCACCTCACCTTCTTTGAGGTAGGAGTCATCTCATTGATTGTCTTGAGTAAAAGGAAATGGCTCGTGCATCTTTTGTACATTATAACAAATGTCCTTTTGCATTATAATTGAATGGTGATTGTTGTGTTCAATCAATGAGAAAGGTTAAAGGAGATCCTCTGCCAGCATTTTTAATGGAGAAGTCGATTAAGATTCAGTTTAATCATTCTGGCTGCTTCAGAATTAAAGCAACAAAGACCATCAATGGCACTATAATTACCAGTCTTTCTGTAAGTTTACACTGCTATTTATGCAGCCATAAATTCTGCTATAATGCACAGTGTGACCAGGTTAACTTGCTTTGTTTGTAATGCAAAATATTTCCCTTAATTTTACTGTGCATAAGAAATTGCTGTGATGAAGGATATATAATTCACCTTTATTTACTAGAAAGAAAAAAAAAAAGAAGGAAGGAAGGAAGGAAAGACAGAAAGAAAAAAAAGAAAGAAAGAAAGAAGGAAGGAAAGAAAGACAGAGAGAAAGACAGAGAGAAAGACAGAGAGAAAGACAGGAAGGCAGGAAGGCAGGAAGGCAGGCAGGAAGGCAGGAAGTCAGGCAGGAAGGAAGGAAGGGAGGAAGGGAGGAAGGGAGGGAGGGAGGGAGGGAGGGAGGGAGAAGGAAGGAAGGAAGGAAGGAAGGAAGGAAGGAAGGAAGGAAGGAAGGAAGGAAGGAAGGAAGGAAGGAAGGAAGGAAGGAAGGAAGGAAGGAAGGAAGGAAGGAAGGAAGGAAGGAAGGAAGGAAGGAAGGAAGGAAGGAAGGAAGGAAGGAAGGAAGGAAGGAAGGAAGGAAGGAAGGAAGGAAGGAAGGAAGGAAGGAAGGAAGGAAGGAAGGAAGGAAGGAAGGAAGGAAGGAAGGAAATAAAATAAGAAGAGCCCTTCTGTAGAATCTGCCTGAGATGAATAAGCCTGATAGTTTGTCTTAAATAGCTTAAAGTCACGGCCTTAACCTTGGGACATTAGAGACATATTTTACTTTATTGAACATGGAAACTAGCATCACTCCCAGCTGAGTAAAAAGGGTCAAATATATTATTCTAATCCCTGTTCCAAACAGAGAAAAGGTCATTATACACTACTTTTTGCATACTGCCAAAGAGTGAAAAATTCACACTGGGGACATGGGTGCAAATCTATTTTAGACATGGCCTTTAAAATGTTACTAAAATGAATGATTAAATGGTTCTGAACAAGAAAAAAACTTGAAATTGATCTAATTTATTAATTAGTTTGATCTTACAAAGGTCTTACTAAAAATAGCTAGAAGACTAGAAGAAATTACTCATTTCAAATAAGCATGAAGCTATAAAATAAATTTGTTTTCTTGTAATATTAATACCTGTAAGCATGGTCATTCATTTCATTTTCTATTGATAAAATGAAGACGTCATATCTTGATTTAAACATGATTTTCACATGAGCACATCCAGCACTTCAAGCAAATTAGAGACAGTTTCATTTTTTTCCCTGTAAAAATTTGGTTCTGTCAAAAGACGTTGTTTTCTTTCTTTTTTTTTTTTTTTTTCTCCATAGAGAGAGACTAGCTTTGATGAAACTTCTCACTAGCACTTAGAAACATAATTTCTTCGTGCAGAAGTATGCAATCTTCAGAGGTGGATCAGTATGAGAAACATTCAGTCTTTCATCCTGCAAACCTAGTGAGAAGGCAACACTCAGATTCTCCCATACTCATATTTTCTTGAAAGCTCCAACTAAGTAAATTTTTATTCCACGTCACCTAGTAAAGTTATGTAAATAAGTCTGTAAATTTCCATGAATACCAGAAACTGGAATATGCTTTCAAAAACAAGACAGTTAGGATCTACATGGGGTTACACTGCAGACCCAGCTTCAACTCTAGACTTCAGTGATCTAAATTTCAGGCCACTTAAAATGAAAATGTACTTTCCTGGGATTTTGTAGCATATATTTTAGTTTTTCTATACTACTTTGTTATTCTTTGTTTTTATTCATAGTTTATTTTATATCTTACTGCTGTTCATCTTAGCTAAACACAGCATTGTCTGGGTAATGTGTAGCTTGCTATTGTCCTACAGTAACTTTTCCTTCCTTTTCAGCAGATTCTAAACTATTAGGATTGCCTGACAAGCAGCAGTTATTGAATGACAATTAAAATAAATTAAAATATCACATCACACAACAATTTTTCAGTGTGCAACTCCTGAGCTTGCTGTTTGCAACGTAATTTATGCTTCTTGGAAAGCTGGGCTTGAAGGTGTAATCAAAGATTAATATGTACAAATCTGGACCTCCTACTGGATAGAAAACTACATACACAGAAGATAACAATATATAGTCCTTTAATGTGTACCTGTATCAAGCCAGTTCTCTCGGTAGCAGGAAATAATGAAAACAGCTAAAGAAGACATTTAAAAAATGTAACTGTAACTTCTTAAATCTGTCTCCAAAGTGGTAAAGACAAACATGTAAATCAGCTGTTTATGAAACATTCATGTTTGGATTTAAAAGGCATATCAGTATACAGTGAGCATCACTGATACTAAAGTCAGGAGCTTAATCCTCTAAAGAAAACAAAACACATGCAATGTGTAGGCAGCCTGGCATAGTTCCCTTGGGTTTTGTACATGTGAGTTAGGGTGCAGAAACTATACTTAATTTAAAAATAAGATTGACTAATCTATTTGAGTGCTTACTGCCTTGTAAGCAGAGAAAAGAGTTGTGTGCCAGAATGGAAATCATATGGGCCGGGAATTCCCCTTCTGTTGACCACAGAAGGTATAGGCATAATCCATCAAGAACAGAATGCATGCCATACTTTGTTCATTAGCATTTAAAGAGGCTGTTTGGCATCAGACAACAAATACAGTTCTTGCAAGAACTTGGCAGCAGACTGTTTGTCAGTTAATGACAATCCACAGCTTTTTCAAGGAAATACTAAATGTTCCCAGGGCTATTTCTGAATTCTTTTCAGCATGAAACTTGAAGTGGGGATAACACATTCATATAACGGTGACCAGCTTCCTAAAGAAAGCATCAGTTCTGAACCTGAAATCAAAATAGATTTGTTGGCAATGGATCAAGAAAATTGTGATGGAATTATAGTATATATGATATCATGTATCTTTACATTTATGCTTTTCCTAATATATATCAGTGTGCTTAGCATCTCCATAGGCTACTCTCTGAAAAATCACAGATCTTATTCAGTACTTAGATATCAATGCAAACTGTAATAAAATAAAAAGCAGAAAGGAAAAAAAGGCACTAAAATTTTTGACATTTTAGGTTAATTATCAATTATATAATTTTCAATTTTTGATTAATTGCTCTGTTCAGCATACCACATTCCTTTCACTATCTGTCACAATTTTCACCTTTGTTTAAAGTAATCAAAAATATTTCTTAGTTCGGATCCAATTGCAGTCATAGACAACTAATTCAGCTTATATATGTGAGTGAGTCTTTCTATATGAGAAATCAGTAGAATTCAGTAGCCCAAACATATGCATCTGAGATTCCCTGCAGTAAGTGAGATACCTATGGGAGCCTGGTAACTATGACAAAAGAAAAATAATGAATTAATGCTACTATAGAGGCAATGTGAAACCTGAATACCTCTAAAAACCTATGTTAATGCAGCAGAATCATAGAATAATTTTCATTGGAAGAGACCTTAAAGATCACCCGGTTCTGAACCCCCCTGCCAGGGGCAGGGACACCTCCCAGTAGACCAGGTTTCGCAGGGCCCACCACTCTCATAGTGAAGAATTTCTTCCTGGTATCTAATCTAAACCTACCCTCTTTTAGTTCAAAACCATTCCTCCTTGTTCTGTCCTCCACTACACTCCCTGATAAAGTCTACCTCCATCTTTTCTGTAAGCCTCCTTTAAATACCTGAAGGCCATTCTAAGGTGGCCATGTAAACGTCTCTACACTAAATAACTCACTCTTGTCTTCATAGTTGCAGTGCTCCAGAACTTTGATCGTCTTCATGGCCCTCCTCTGTACCTGCTCTAACGGATGTATGTCTTTCTTATACTGTGGGCCTCAGGGCTGAATACAATACTCCAGAGGTCTCATGAGAACAGAACAGAGGGGAAGAATCACTTCCTTTGCTCTGCCACCCTCCTCAACCCCCTCTTTTTTTTTAATGTTGCTCAGGATATGACTGGCATTCTGGGTTGCAAGTGAACATTGTCAGATCATGTCGGATCAAGGACCATCTCTCAAGACTTTTTAGGCCCTTCTGGACAGCATCCCTTCAACATACCACTGCAACCACTCAGTTGCAAAGACCCCTGAGGGAAAGGAAGTTATGCTTTTCACAAGCCCAGGTAAATGACATCTTATGAGGAAAGGCTGAAAGAACTGGGGCTGTTTAGCCTGGAGAAGACTGAGTGGGGGTCTTACCAACACTTACAAATATCTAAAGGACAGGCGCCAAGAGCGGTTGTTGGAGACAGAGTTTTTCAATAGTGCCCAGCAACTGGACAAGGACAATGGACACAAACTGCAACATAGAAGTTCTATCTGAATATGAGGAATATCTTCTTTATTTCAAAGGTGACAGAGCATGGGAACAGGCTGCCCAGAGAAGTTGCAGAATCTCCTGGAGATAACCAAAATCCACCTGGACACTCTCTTATGCAAGCTACTCTCTGGGACCTGCTTTAGGACAAGGGTTGGACTTGGTGAGCTCTGGAGGTCCCTTTCAATCCTTACAATTCTGCGATTCTGTGATTAGTTGCTCTTCCCTTATCCACCAGTGCTGTAACCCTATCATAGACCAAACATTTTAGACATGATTTGCCCCTAGTGAAGCCATGTTGGCTGTCATCAGTGACCTCTTTGTTTTCCATGTGCCTAAGTGTAGTTTCAAGGAGGATCTGCTTCATGATCTGTCTGGACACAGAGGTAAGAATTACTGTCATGAAAGCTCCAAGACTTCCTTTTTTCCCTGCAAAGATTCTCCCAACCTTAGAGTCTGAAGTCTTGTTTTGATCACTGATATCCATTCAATAGCAGAGTCTGGAGAGCTATGCAGTTGCCAGAATTTATCTAATCTTGTAGGACAGCACTGGCTGAATTCCCATTGACCATTATAAGAGCTTAAACACCTATATATCATAGAAATACAGACTAAAGTAAAATCTAATCATAATCTTCTGCAAAGAAGAAGGAAAGAGATTATAAATAAGACTTATCTTTTCAACTTTTTTCTTCTTTAAGGTATTTGACTTTACAGATTTTTAGATGCTTAGTACCTATAACTCCTTGTTTATTTGTTATATTATTGTGAAGGAAAAAAAAAGCACTCAAAAAGTCAGCATTTTTGTCACTGTTAGAGCAAATTACTAAACACAGATGTTGGTCTTATGCATGGCTATGCAAACTTAAGACTTTGTAAATGCTCTGGATGCTTGTTGTAAAGATAGGGACAATTTTCTGTCTCAGAAGAAAGATTTTGAATTTTAACATTCTATCTCAGCAACGATATAAAACTACAAAAGAGCATTCAAAGGAGGGATATGAAGACAGGAATGGGTCTTGAGGGCAAGACATATGAGGAGCGACTGAAGTCCCTTGGTTTGTTCAGCCCAGAGCAGAGAAGGCTGAGAGGAGGCCTCATGGCAGCTTGCAGCTCCTCATGAGGGGAGCAGAGGGGCAGCGCTGATCTCTACTCTCTGGTGACAGTGATAGGAACTAAGAGAATGGCATGAAATTGCATCAGGGAAGAGTCAGGTGAGGTATTAGGAAATGGTTCATCACCAGAGGGTGGTCAGGCACTGAAACAGGCTCACCAGAGCAGTGGTCTTGCTCAAGCCGCTGGAGTTCAAAAAGAGTTTGAGCAACACCCTGAGACATAGGGCTTAAATTTTGAATGATTCAGTGTGGAACCAGGAGTTGGAGTTGATCATCATTGCAAATCCACTCAAACTTGGGATATCATGTGATTCCATGATTCTTAATCATAAATCTTAACTTCAAGATATTCGCTACCATTTTTTCTTTTATTTTTTCAATTGTCTAGCTAGACTTCTAGTACTTCATATTTGGCCTGCTGACTGAAGACCAATTATTAGTATTAACGACTTTTAAGAAACTTGAAAAACATTTATTTCTTTCTGGGCTACTAGCTGATGTGATACCTTCTGACCAGTCAAAAAATCTAATGAGACGGAAAGAATGAGGACAGGTTGTACTTAGGGAACCTAGAAAGAGATGCTTTGTTTAAAAAACCACAGTTCCTTTGGCAAGCAACTATCTTGTACTTTTCAAGATGACTTCTGAAGTCATTCCCAATAGAAGAAATGTATTAATCAGTAAGATAAGCAAGAAAACTGACAAAGGAGTTCTTACTAAGCTTGAATTGCAAGCTGCACTAGTGAGTTACATATGGATTTTAAACTGAAAGTGTGTATTATTGTCAGTTTTGAAGATTTCTCTAACAGAAACTGTCCAGCAAAACTATCATTAAATTTTACACACTCACACTTGAACAAACTTTTACATTGCAGAAATCTTGGGGAAAAAAAAAAAAAAGAAAAAAATCAGAGGGCAAATGAAATCCAGATCCAACACAGGAAAATCTTGTCACAAACTTCATTTACTATGGAAATAAGTTAACAAGTATACATCTCTATCCTATAGCCCATGGACTTCATTGTTATGGGTAATATTTTACTGAATCTATTCCAACTAATGTTCTCTTCTTCTGCAACATAAATATGGGTTACTTACAGTTCAGATAGTATACTGACAATGTTAAATTAAAAACTGATTGTAGGAGATACTTGTACAACCTTGCTAGCTAGTCTGTTTCATGCAGCAGCAAAATTGAGGTAGCATTTTCACATGTTGGAAGCTGGAATATAACTAAGGATCATCACAACTACACCAACATTTATATCTCTGATATGCTGTTCTATGCTTTATCTGTTATTTTTTGAGGATGTTAATTATGGTAGTCCAGTCTAGCTAACACATGCTGAATTTCACTTTCATTTCACTGTAGAGAGGTATCCTGTGGAGAGCCTCACTGCAACAGCTGTAAGATAGGATGCTCCACCTGAGAATTTAGAATCCTCATGAGCTCACAAGGTAATACAACTGTGCTACTACCACATGAAAAGCTGCCAATACAGCAAAAAAGCAGAAAGGAAGTCAGAGTGGAGAAAATATGAAGTATGAGTTATTCAGCCAGTACTAGGATCTTAAATGTAGATTAAATGGGGTAGGCCTTGCTTCTGGTTCCACTACAGAGACTTCCTGTGATACATCAGTAAGCTAGTTGTTTTCCTGTTATCTCACAGAAATATCAGATCTTGCCTTCTTCCCCTCTTCACACAGGTATGGAGAATACAGATTTTAAAGATGGTGAAACACTTAGAAGTTACAGTACTTCAGACCGTATTGGTATTCATCACATAGAAACAAAAAACAAAACAAAACAAAACAAAAAAATCTATCCAGGAAGAAACAGGCAGAGAAGAATGGAATTAAGCTACCTGAACCTTAAATATCTGAACTAGTCATAGCCTTTCTTTATAGCAAATAGAGAGCAATAATCTCTTTTAGAGCACAGTTTATTTAACCAAATACAGTTTTGTGTTAGGAATTAGATACTTCTGCTTTGTTGCACCTCACTGACTATAAAGTACCTGCAGTCAGATCTTGGATGTAGATATCTAGTGCAGTCTTTAGACTGTAAGAAACTTAGCCTAGTTCACATCCAGAAGTTGCCTTTCTGCAGCAATTTTTACAACAGTCTCTTGTAAATCAATTTGTGGAGTAATGTAAGCCCGGATAAGGCCTCGGTCTTCAGCAGCACTTTTAACTCTGGATTATGGAATCTGAGGATCAAAATAGAAGAGCTTGGGAGAAGTATAATATCCTTCGGACACTGGTAGTCAGAAAAGTCAACACTGACAAGTTAACTTGTTATGGAAACAGTATAGGTCTATATATATATATATCCACATATATCCAATTTGGCTCCAACCATTCACAGTAAGACCATTGTTTCACATTAATGTGTGATCCTGCACACACTGAAGTAAGAAGGAGTTGAAGTATATTATGCAGAATGATTGGCAATCGTAGGCCGAGGTAGACTGATCATCCAATTAAATCACAGAATATTAAAAAGGTCAAAGTAATATAGAGCTAGTCTAATTAATAGACAATGAAATAAAATTCTGATTCTAACACTCCTGAATATAAGCCCAGTTCCTGAAAACAGATGACCTACTTTATTTGTGAAAGCGTTTCCTTTGACTTCAGGGTACTTCATAGGGGCACGTGAATCCTTGCTTATGGATTACCTTTAAGGATCAGTGCCTAAGACTTCATTTCTTCTACCCTTTTCAGGTAGTTTTACTCAAATATTTAATTGTTTTCATTCTTTATCTGCATCTTATAAGGAGATAAACATTCAACCCTTTAAAACTTCATTAATATGTTATTTTAATAATATCAAAGATGTAGTATAACTCAAACATCAGTTCTGTGTCTGTCTTCCGTGGTTTATGTGGATTTCTATTAATATTTAATTTGGTTCATTGCCTTATTTATTGTGTGTTGGTTAAAGGAATTCAAAGATGGCGGTGCTGTGTTAACATAAAAGTCTCCTCACACTGAAGCACACCAAATATAATGCATGCACAATAATGTTGGGACTTTGTTTATAATAAACATTTTAAATGACTGATTTTTTCTTGTAAATACTCTAAGTAAGATGATCTATGAGATTTCTAATTTATTCTTGTTTAAAATTTAACCATGCTTTTTTAAAGCATATCAATTTTGTTAATACCATGTAATTAACACATGTCAGTGCACAGCAAGTTTTAGTCTAAATTAATGACTATGAGAATTATTTTAATTAAATAACCAATTATAGAAAAATCGCAAGCATGAGAGCTGACATTTAAATGAATTTCATTTAAATTGCTTCTTAACATTGTCCCATCTAGGACACTAATGCAAAATGAACTATTGTATCAACATAGATTATCACTATTTTTGTATGCACATAATGTATTCATATTCAATCACTGGAACAGAGCTGAATATTTTGTATTGATCTGAAATGTCTATGAACAAAATACAACAGAATAAGCCAAAGTACAAACAAAAATCTCTTGTAGTTCTGTGACACAGTACAGCTGGATTTCTCCTGCTTGCACACATTTTCATATTTCAGTTCTTCATATACATACAAATTTTCCAGGGAGGGTGGATTTCTGAAATTACTTAGGATTCAAGTGATGTTTCAAATTCTGTCTCTCTCATAAAACACATGAAAAATCGTGATGAGGTATTCAGTTTTCATGACAGTTTTAAAGAAAAGGAAAACCTTTATTCTGTTAGCAACATTTGCTGAAATGTGTTGTGCTCACTTTTAACTGGAAAGAAAAAAAGCTTACATAGCTAACTGAATTATTCTGCTCTGCACAGATCATTATTGCATTTGTCTAGCACTCACATTCCACGTAGCCAGATGCATGGTGCAAACAGTGCAAGGAAACTATTTTCATTAGTATATGACAGTATAATGTATTGCAAAAACTGTTTTTCCCTGCTGTAGCTTTAAGGATGTCACAGAAAAAGGGGAAAAAAGGCTCCTGCATTTTTGTTCATTGATTAACTAGTAATGTTATGTATAAATAATGTATCTGACAGTATGGCAGCCCACTTGGGACATTGTGCCATTTACTACAAAATAGGATGCAACATGCAACTGAGCAGCAAGAACAAATTAAACATCTTTCTTGGTAACTTCAGCATTTTTATTAGGTGATAAACATCACAGTGAGAAGAAAAGCAGATGTAGATATTTCAACTTTATTAACCTTGATCTAAAGCTATCTATAGGTACAAGATAATATTTATACATTCCTACAAAATTCTTAAACTATGTTAAAAATGTGTTGTCCTAATCTCCTTATATTTTGTGGATCTCTTGTGGAAATCAGCAGATACAGCCATGGTGTAAATATGGGATTTTTTTCCAAAATACTGCAATTAAATTCAATGAAGTATTACATGCAATCTTATTTTACTAACTTCTAACACAGAGGTGTCACTACAGTGTGTACTGTGGAGCGTTTGCAATTTCAATATAGGTGTACATTTTAAAATTTGCCCTTCTGAAGTTCTGGCATTCTGTCCAATTAAATGATTATATTAGAAATCTTTGTTGAACACAGTCTAAAAAGTTCAAAGGCTTTCTGTGCTTAGGTTCAAAAATGTCAATAGTATTTTGTCAGTAGAATTTTAAGTTCTTTTAAAAGCTATTAAAATTAATATATAATTATGAAATTTATCTAAATATCAGTTCAAAGTGTTCTGGGCCATTAAAAATATTTTAAGAGAAATCAATGGGACTCTTAAGTAAAACCATACGAAAAGTAGAAATTGCAAGCCAAATAATAATTGTTTTGTCAAGAAAGAAGAAAAAATAGCAAAGAAAATTTATTACCTCTAACAAGGTATTATTTAATAATCATACTAGATCTGTTTTCATAAAATTGATATTTTCCACCAGTATTTACTGATTTTGATTGAAAAAGTAAACATTTTTGAAATAAAAATATTTAACATCAGTTTTTCATAGTTGTTAATTCTGCAATATCAGTAATAAAAACATAGTAATGGCATTTGTATTCTCAAGTGAATTCAGAGGAGTTATACAGTTAAACCTTATATGAGTTTTAGCTCAGATCTCTTTGCCTGCTATGAAGGTTCCAATCACATCATTAAATAATGATAAATGGAACAATTAGGTATTATTCAACATAATTCAATAATATTCACCTTGAATTTGTAACTATCTTTTCAAAATCATGTGATCACTAAACCAAAATATTTGTCTGTGTATTGAGCTAAATACCCAATTTAGACTTTCTGTTCATCGTCGTCTTTACATACTGCAAGAGCTGCAGCAATTTATTTTGTATCTACACAATAATTAATCTAATATCTCCTCATATTTAATAGTTGCAATGGTCAATGTTTACAGCTGAAGTAATTCCCATCACACAGGGAAGAGGATTATCCACTTGATTAAAAATAAATCTTTTCACACCTGCACTTGATTCTGTACCTCCCCAGGGAAGCTGACCATAATTTTTTTCTCCCTGTACCTCATTCTACAAATGATGAGCCCATTTTCCATGGCCAGTAAGGAATGCAACACTGGGGGCTTAAACAGGACAATAGCTCAAACGTTTTTCTGTCCAAGCTCCATCTAGAAACAAATTCCTGTTATTTGTCTGGTTGTAGCTACTAAAACCCATCGGCTACCTTCTATTTCCCTACATTGTGGCCATGTTAAAATCATTATTTTTCCCTCAGAACAAGGAATAATCTCAACTGGAACAGTAGTAACAAAGGAAATAAATGGAAAATGGTTGCTGAGAGACTACCATTTAGTCTCAGGTACTGAAATGTTTGGAACAGGAAACACCAGATGGCAGGGACTGAAGGTCGAAGGACAAAGTTTTGGGATTAGTTCCATTTTCAAAAGGCGATAGGCAGCTAAACTGTCAACCACAACAACTAGCATGCTCAACTACCTGAATGCTGTGCTATGTGTCTCCATGAACAACGACCCAAAAGCAGCACAGATGCCTAAGCAAGTTAGGAAGTAATCATTAGTCTGCAAGTAAGCTCCTAACTGTGACTAGCTAATATTGCAGATTCCCAAATGTTGTACCAGGTTGCATAAATTTAAACTTCTATTTTATTAAACTAGAGACGCTAGACCATGTCAAGTAGACTCAAGTTTAAAGTGCCTCATAGGAAAGAAGGCAGTTTCCTTCTTATCTGAGTCATATGCATCTGTTTCAGAAACAATTGTATGTTTTGACTTTGACTCGTTACTCTTTTTTTGTTTTTTTTTCTTCCCTTAGCTGAACCAATTGCTCTAGGGGAGTAAGCTGGGTTCTTGTCAGACTTGTATGTCATCAGTGAATCTATTTTATCTCCAAATTTCCCTCTGGAATGCCAAATATTGCCCTTATTTGCACCTTCATCACCTCATTGGAGACAAGGTGTCTACTCAATCATTGTAATTTGGCCTGAGAAAACTTCACTGTTGGCAGTGACTTTCAGATCCCAGAACAAGGTTTTCATGGTTGGCAGTTGAGAAGAAAAATATTTTTGTAACTAATCTGATACAAATTCACAGAGATAAGCAAATAAAGAACACTACCATGCATTTTTGCAGTGTGGGTTTCAGAGCTGCAGCTTCCCCCTCAGTAATAAAAACAGCAATATGAATCACCACAGGATGATTGTTTGCCACACGGTGATTTTTATGATTTCTACTTTATTTAAGTAAACTTTCTGAAGTCTCAAGAAAACTATGGATTGTACTGCTGTATTTTTTATCCAGGAAATTATCTCTGCCCACTGAAAGAATAAATCTTAATAACAAATGAGAATACATTCATAATTTTCTATGCCAGTAGACTATAACAGTAACAAATTAGAACAAATTTTCTCTTGAATAAAGGTGATCTCCTTTTAGGAGGTTTAATGCCCAGTTCTGCTGTAAATTCACACATATTGCAGCAAATGAATACTGTGTAAATGTTCATGAGAGATATCAGTAGTACTAACTTCTCAATGGGATTCTCTTAGTTAATGGTTTAGACCACAGAGAACATAATTTCATATATATGTATGCACTTATGCATAAGTGCCAAGAGGTAGCTAGAAACACAAAGATTTTCAAGGAGAAAGCTTCAAGGAGAAAGCTGGTGTAGGGAACCTGCTTTGGCAGGGGGGTTGGACTCGATGATCTCTGGAGGTCCCTTCCAACCCCTACAATTCTGTGATTCTGTGAACCTTCATAACCTCTAAAGGATTCAACAACCAAACAGTAACCACCACAGTGTTCAGATTCATCTTATGGAGAGCTGAATGTAACACGAACAGTTTTACACCTATATTTAAACAATATTTAGCTTGTGAGGGGATTAAAAACCATGTCATCTCCTGGTTTATATTCAATTCAGTAGATGCTATCTGCATATTCACTACTAATATATTCACATCTTGACAGTAGTAACTGTCTACATTGGTATACACAATAATACAAACAGATTTTCAGTCTGACATTCAGGATGTACTTTCATAATTTATAGGTGAGCTGGAGAATAGATTTTAGTAAGGTATCCAAAACTAATACAGACAACTGAAGTGACAGTAGAAAATATAGAAGATTTTCATGTGAGTTCTGCTAGGGCAACATGCTTTGTTTTATGGCTGAATTTGTCTATATTCAGGTTTCACCAATATGAACTTTTTCCCAAGTCTTCTGCAACATTAAGACTCTGCTCTCCTTGTAAAAGTCTCCTCAGTGTATAAGGACCATGCCTTCTATGATCATACCATCACTCTTCCAGAGGAATAAAACAGCTTGAGCATTGTAATTTTATCACTGTTTAACTTATCTCTTTTGTAGCTCCCCTCAGATCTTCTCTCAGATTATTGATGCAACTATAAAGTGTGACAGCCAAACTGGACAAAGTACTCATCTACTACATATTTTCTAATGAAGTATTCTCTTTCATTGTCCACATGTTGAAAATTTTGGGGAGTTGTATGTTCATGCTAAGTTCACAATACGTCCTCTCCCTCAGCTGTGAGTCACTGCCTCATCTTCCTGAAATATGACTGCTTGTTGTGTACATCATCCTGTTTTGTTGCTACATGGAGAAAAATAAGTTTGTTTGGGCAATCAATTACTGTCTTCTGGATGAGATATAATTATTATGCCAGCAATTCCAATGAGGCTGCAGAAATCATATTAAAAAACTCAGAGAAACCGTCACGCTGGATGGCAGCAATTGGTGGTTGCTCCTCTTTAATCCGTAAGTCATTTTTCAGTCATAGGCACAATTCGTTGTCATTTCCGTGTGACCTTTCTACTCTATTTCTAGATGGCAAGTTTGCATTTGACTCTACTAGGCAGAATTTGCTTTGTAGGAAATGATTAATATACTGAAGAATTTCAAAACACTGCTTCTATTATTGCTGTCACTAGTAGAGTCTGCACAAAGAGCATATGGCAGAAGTTTGACGCTAAGTGCAGTAAAAAGCATATAACTTTTATTGTTCCCATCACAGTTAGTGTTGAACTATCTATTTATTTATTGCTATTATCTTCTCTTTCTTTTCAAATGTTGCAACGAATAAGAATTGTGCCATGAAGAGTTCAAAGAATGAGCACCAGATTCTGTTCCATTTTTTTATTCAAACTAAGGGTATTTCACTGGTAATTTGAATGCCTATTTTGATCTTAAGTGAAGATGTAGACAGAAAATAAAATTACAAAAAGATATTTCAAGAAAACTATGTGTTATAAAGATATTTCTGCAGCCTTTCCACTGAACTTGACAACTAAAATATAGATAAGTCATAAGGTGTTGTTGCTTCAAGATGGCAATACCAATAGGCTGAATTGTCCTCTGGGTTATGTCTGTTATTTCCCATTAGTACTAGTAGCCTGTAGCTAGGTACTCAGAGTCAGATGGAATGAAGCTAGCCTTCCTGCTTGCACTTTCAATATTTTCCTAGGTAAAAAAAAGGTATTTGTGAGTGATTTTCTTAATGTCAGGGTTTTAATAATATTTCTCCTTGCTACTGAAATTGTATTAATAATCCTAGAACAATTCTGTTTGGTAACACAGCTTCTGACAAAAATAGAGTGCCCACAGTTTCCACAAGAAGCTATTAGGTTCCACTAACAATGATTTTTGACCTTCAAGATACTTGCTGTAGATACAGAAATGCAAAGCAGCATTACAGCTGTTCCCATCTGTAATAAACTATTCCATAAATAAACATTTGCTCTGTTTCTTTTTTAGCAAAATTACCTGTACTGCTTAGATAGATTTTCCAATATATGGGTCAATCTGTCCTAACCTTTTCTGAAAGAAGATGAGAAATGTTCCGTCTGAACAAGACAAGACATACTGTATCCAATGGCACTATTTGCAAACACCAAATAGCAGCAGACTTGAGAACAGCAATATAAAGCTATCAATTAATTTTGTTGTAACTGTATGCACCTGTGAACAACTGCTTAATTAAAGAGGCAAACAGAAATCTCTCACAATAATGCTTCAAATTACTTGCATTTATGTGACTCAATTAGTTGGAGTGGATAAATACAATTGGAAGGCTGCCATGTGGACTTCTGGAAATAAAGAAAAGATAGAACTGCGGAGATACAAAACCAAATGGGATGACTCAGGCAGATAAATACAGATAATTCTCAGAGGTTCATAGGCCTATACAAACAGAGAAGATAAAAGAAAAAGATTATGTAAATATCTATAAATACCTCATTTATTGTCACAGAGTTCTGCTTTCACAGGCTGTAAGAGCTTGTTTTCAGCAACATACTCTTTGGGCTCAAGTTTGCTTTAACTTTGCCATCAGATGCGTTCATCCAGTTCTCTTTTCTTTTAGGGAGTGGCAGAGGTGACTGCTGTTTTAGGTGTGCTAGTGTTTCTTGCCTGCTGTCCAAGCATTATTTCAGAGAGATGCAGGTCTTTCATTGTCTCTGGCCTATCTGTATGTCTGAACATCTCAGATGTGATTATCTGTGCAAGCACTTTCACTTGGAGCATGAGTGCGCTTCTGAAACAAATTTTTTCATGGTCTCCATTTCTATCTTCTGGTTCCTAGGATCTTCTGAATCACAAAGGAGATGCAGAGCACAAGAATCAGACGTCCTAAGAATGAAACTAGTCTGTAAATTGTCCTCCATGGACACAGTGAGAGAGAATATTTTCTCTCAGGGACCAGACTAGAGATGGTCCAAAGTGAAAAAATGTGAGATGTGTATGGTGTGATTACCAGGTCCTTAGCATCTCTTAATCTCGGTTTTCATTGTCTCTTAACATAGACATAGCTTAAGGCATTTAAAATAACATCATATGGAATAGGCCCTTCAATTCCTTTTCTCACTTTCATAAGCCTATTCCAAGACAGGATTTAGCCCTATATACATGCAAATCCATTACTGAAAATGCCCTTTTCTCATTTTTGTATTTAGCTCAATGGTTTCCAATATCTGCTATAGCCATTTTTTCTAGTGGGACATTACACTGATACAAAATATTTGACACTGGAGGCTGGTTAAACAAACCAGAAGATTTCCCTTCTTCTGAGGCAAACTCACACATGACAGAGGGGATCAGAAATGGGACAGACTGCACTGAAAAATGCTGTGTAGTGCAGAATCCAGAATGTGTTTTAGGTATTACTTGTTAATTCTATCAGGCAAACACTAACACTAATGTTTTCAAAATTATTTTTAAATTACTGTATTTCCTTAGCTCCCTTTCCAAAGCATTTTCTTCCTTAAAGAGTAGTCAGATACTCTCAATTTTGTATTTGCGTTAATGATTTGTTCAGGTACATTATAACAAAACAATAGGATGTTCTTCTGGGTATAGCAAGGAGCAAATGGCCAACACAGAGAAAGCAACATGACTGGATGATATATAAAAAAGAATAAATGATTATTTCCTGGAGGAACAATAATTGTTAAGCCAGCTACCATTTTAGGACTTAATACAGGCATCCTTTTTGTCAGTTTGTTTCTCTCTGGAAACTTACAAGCATTTTGGTTTAGAGCAGATAAGTTTTCAAAATTCAAATACGTACTCTTGTCCGAAAGTAGTACGTCCTACTTGTTTCCATGGAAACTACAACACATACAAAGATCACAAGAACACTGTTTGATAGAGCAAATTCTCAGCTACAACATGCCTTTTTTCAACATAGTAAGCACCATGAGCTATGCATTTTTGCCAGCAGTGAACAAGAGCTTGCATGCTGTACTTGTAACAGTCTTCACCAGAAGAAGTGGCCCAGTGTTGCCTCTGCTGAAATGCACCACCCGGCACCTCACTGCACTCACATCCACTGTTTTGTCACTATAAAATGTTCAGCAAGCATCAATGAATGTCAGCGGGTGCCATTTTTTCCACATGGAGTAATACAATGACACACCTTTGTGCACCTCATAAGCACTTCCATGCCAGATGCCATTTTGTCAGACTGTGCCTCTGCTGCCATCTGTCATACCACCAACATTCGTCTCTGATGTTGTGGGTCAATATAATAAATAGGAGGCATTACTTTCAGAGCAGCCTTCATGCATACACAACTTTCTCTCTTAACAATTTTGAGAAGTTAATGCTGAAATGAATTTTATTAAGATATATTTTCCGTAAGTTTAATAGAATACCTGTCCATGGGAGGGGAAGGGCTTACAATATATTTTGGCTGTTTCATTACACCTTTCTTACTAACACTTTTTATTCTCTCAATTTTCCACTTCTCCCTCCTCCCCCCCCCCCCCCCCCCCCGCCTTTTTTTTTATTATTATTATTATTTGTAACTGTAATCTGCAGATCATAATAACAGCTTTGTTTTTATAACATCATAAAATATTCATAGCTGACCCTACATTTATTTCCGAAAAAGCAAATCATGCAGGTAAGGTCACAAGGTACAAATGTATTTGTCAGACAACCTAATCTAGCTATAAAATCTACCTGTGACCTAGAGGACAAAACTCCTCACACTTCTAATTGAAGGCAACTACCCAGCTGACAGGTAAATATGCTTTTGAGGGCTCTTTTGCTGCTGTGATGATAGCGTCTTGAGGTTGTTTCCAGATGGAGGGGAGGAGGTAAAAGTGAGAGTCAGAGAGTGTGACAGTTGTTCATCTATCTTGGAAACACCGAGGACCTTGGAAATATGAAATAAATTAGGTTGTGGTTTCATGAACACTTTAATCTAACTTAAGCACGAGGTGCTGCTAAAAGAGATGATCACTCCATCCTTCCATCCTCTGCTGTCTTTTCCCTTGTGCCAAGAGATGAGGTCATATGGTTACCTTGTAAACTAGATCCAAAAACTGATCCAACAACCAGCCTCCCTGATATTAACACTTTGCAGCTGGATCAATTTGTTTTGTTTAAATGTTGATAGGAGAGGGAGGCAGGGGGGAATATACAGACAGAGGTTGAGGAAATTATTACTTTCAGTAGTAGCTTGGGCTTAGATCATCTCAAAGCTCTTGATAAGCCACAGTCTTAGTCACCCACGGGACTGTGAATGCAGCCCTGGTTCAACAGGTCTGAGGCAGCACTGTATCTTACAGGCAATAAAGATGTGGTCCTCTGGTAATATGGAGGAAAGCTGCCACTTCCAGCACTTGCTGCAGTTCTTATTATACTGAACAAACAGATTCAAACTGCATTGCAATATCAAAAATGTATTGTGAGAGCACTGAGCATTTTGAAGCAAGAGAGAAAAACAAGCTTATTTCAAATGATTAAGGATAAAAAATCCCATCTTTCTCTCTCTCTCTCTCTCTCTCTCCCCCTTTCCCAAAGAAGTCAGTCTTCATAATAATTAAATGAACTGAATCTTGTTCCTGCCCAAGATTATTTTGATCATTATTGATTTAATCAAATTATGCTTGTTCAATAAAAAAAATCTGAAGATAAGGAAGATATTTCTAACCAAAATACTATTGCCATTAAAAAAAAAAGATGGAGTACAATTCCCTAACTTCTTATACATGGTAGAAGCCTGTTTCTTATTTCTCCATGCTAGCTAAGTATGTACTCCACACCAAAAACAAGGCAGAAAAATATAGGAATTAAGAAATCATTGTCTCTGCCTATGACAACCATTACCTTTAGTTAGCTCTTTCTGGCCAACGTAGCTGTGAAGACAAAACTGGCATACTATCTGTGCAACTGGTACCCAAAGTGATGAGAAGCACAATAAAACTGCATTCTTGGCACAGCATGCCATGGGAGCCTACATCAATTATGGCTGTAAGGGCAGGGTTCAGGAGTGGCTTTGAATTTGTAGGACAATTACCTTGCATCCCCTGCGTACTTCAGAGTAAACCCTGGGGTATGAAACAATTCTGTCTTACTTCCTTTTCATTCTTCTTATAACTGGCTTTTCAGCCCAGTTTCAGCAACTGAACAGCTGTCTGAATGAACAAAAAACTGCAGTAGTTCTGGTGAATCGTAAACTGGAAATGTATTTCTCTGCACTGACTGTAAAGGAAGATAATTTAAATAGGTGACTACAGTGCAAAGCTTCAAAGCAGGATGGCTGAAATCCTGTCACTGACTGCAGAATTTATTCGCAACTATCATCTATCACAATAACTTGTAATTTAAAAAAGATAAGAAACAAGTCCTTAATGATCATGTTTGAACTCCAAATTCACTTGGCATTTTGTCCAAGAATTCCAAACCTACCACAAATAAATTCGAATTTTTGCAAGAATATTCCCACTGTTTATTAGTTCTACTAAATATTCTCGCTCTTCTGTCAAAGGTCTATTTTGAATGGCATGATCATATTGGAGATGGACACACGTGAGAACAAAAAAGTGAAAGAAAAACACACAGCAAACTTCTCAGTACTTCAAGAGAGACCCCTGCTAATTTTCCCCTCAAGTGCTAAGTAAAATCGTACTTTGAGTAGCTATGGTAAAAATAAGCCATCTTAATTAAGGCAGTTCAGCTGTAATGCCAATTTCTTTAAGAGAATGCTTTGATTCCTTTTTACAAACCATTACTTCAACCTAAGTTTTGAATTTGAAAATCAGCTTTGAATGGCAAAATATTGTTTGTTCAATGTTCTGTTTCCAGAATGCTTTTGTGCTACAAAGACATTTCACCATTATTCTCAATTTCTTCATCGGAATAAAAAAGAAGGAGAAGAACAAACTTTGATGCATTGTCATGCTGTGATGGGATATGTTTTTTGAAGTCTTTGCACTGCCTTATTGGTCTTTATTATTCAAATTCCTGGTTTATATTTATATGATGAATTGAAGTTGGGGGGTGCACCCCTATTAACTGCAATCCATCCAGGACTTTGGAGTTTTCTGCTACCCATATTACTTTTGATTTGTGTGGCAAATCTCCAGGTTTGAAGTTTCATTGCAAGTGCCTGAAATCGGAGTAGGATGAGCGTTGTTATTTTCATTGTTTGGAAAACAAAAATGTACCTCTGATAATTTTTGTCTTTGATTACTGCTTCTTCAAAGGATTTAAAACAGAATGAAAGCCTTTGAAAATTTTAGAGATGAAGAGACATGAGAGTTATTCTGTATGCACCAGATAAACAGATGTCTTAGCTTTCAAACTAAACCCAGAAAATATAATCACAAGCTTCATCAGAAACAGATAACAATCTAGGTGCACAGTACTTTACATTTTACTAATGTGCAGTGGGAGAAATAATAATACTACTTCCTTCACTTGTCTAAATATTTGTTTCAAACTAACAGCTCAAAAAACATGTTGGTAATAGCAAACAAAATATGATAAATTCCTTTGAGGGAAAAATATTCTCAGCATAATGTCATTATAAGCACAAGTAAACACACTTTGAAATGTATTCACAAATAAGTAAGACACTCATAACGCTGAAGGTCTTAAATTGTGAGTTCCCAAATTAATAGGTATCAGATGTCATGAGTGCTTTTCATCCTGTATAAGAGTCTCACTGAAAAGTCCCAGTAAACTTAAGTTGAAGTTTTAATCATTCTCATTCTGGGAATCGCTACATGACAAGAACCCATTCTTAATATAGAGGAAAATGTATCTTTGGAAATATGTAAAACAGTTTAGAAATAGCTGATGATGTGTGTTACTAAGCCAGTTTCTGCAAATAGCTTCCATGATCTCCTGAGGCATGGGCATCTTTAAATCGCCCACAGAAAATTCATATGTGAAAGAAATGTGGGGTTTCTTGCATTCCTCTTGGTTCCACACATGTATGATGTTAAACTAGTGTGTGCACCTGAGCCACATATATAATGGCAGGGTAGCAAAAGTCACAAAGCCTGACTAAATCGATCAGAAAAAAAGCCTGAAGGAATTTGGATTTAGTTAAAGGTTTCCTTAAGCTGCACTAAAAGGAACAAAGTGATTACTGCGCTTCCAAAACAAGTTCAAATGCATTGCCTCCATTTATAAGATGACATGTTCCCACATCAGAAAGTCAATTTACTCTGTAAAATGAAGGGAAAATAAAGTATGGACAAAACATGGTGTTGTGTTTCTCCAGAAGAAAACTGAGTTCAAAAGAGAAAGTACTGCAATGCAAGTCATTCTCATTTCCAACAGAAAAGAAAATGATAATGAATAGAGCATTCATTGAAAACAGAAGAAATTGTGCCAAAGAAGAGAAGGCTCTTTAAAAACAACGGAAAGAAGTGAGAAGATAAAATTTCAGTTCAACGAGGTGAGAGAAGTCATAACTGACATTAGGACAAGGTGAAAGATCAGACTTTAAGAGAGGATAAGTGGGAAGACATAAAATTAAACAAGGTACTACAAAACATTTTAATGGTGTGTACAGCTAGTATGGTGTTTTGAATGGTATGTCATCTCACTAGGCTTTGAGATCCAGAAGTGACCGTTATGGTATAAAGGTGGGCTGAACAGGACTTAGATACTAATATTTAAAAGTAATTTGTATTCTGCAAGGCATTAAATGTAAAGATCTGTCAGAGAACAGCCAAAGCATGAGCAATCAAGACACTATAATCAGAATAACACTGCAACCAGTATAATTTTCAGTCTCTCTCTGGTAGCTAATGATGATTCTTGTTCTTCTGTGTACACAACTGTATTGGACAACAAGCAAGTCTTGGAACATGGATTGCAAGAGATGGAGAAATTATGAGATTCAGGGGGAATTAAAGCCATTTTAGGCTGAACATATTTGATATGGATTAAATTTGTATTTAAAGGAAAGGTGACCTATCAAAAACCCTGCTCTTCCAGCAACTGCTTCATTGTGTGTTCACATTTCCAGTCAGACCTCAAGGGAAAACTCCATCTTCATGGTGGTACCCACAGCTGTGCCTACACTGCTACATCTGATAGGTCTGATCCCTGATTGCTAGCCCAAATGGTATGGGCTAATTCAGCACACTGTTTTATGTGAACTTCTCTATGACTTGGTCATAATCTTTCTCCTAGAAGGTATCCTTGTGGTTGTTTTACAAAATGTCTATTTTCATGCACGTATTTTCAGTTGGAAAGGTCTGAAACGCTGTGAGGACTTGTGTTGCCATCTGCAAGATTAATGGTTTTAAACTAATGGTTTTAATTAAATGATTTTAAATTCTTTACTGTGAGAGTGGTGAGACATTGGAATAGTTTGCCCTCGGAGGTTGTGAATGTTTCCACCCAACTTCAAGGCCAGGCTGAATGGGGTTTTGGGCAACCTGGTCTAGTGGGAGGTATCCCTGTCTATAGCAGGAGAGTTGGAACTAGATTATTTTAAAGATCCCTTCCAATCAAAACTATTCTACGATTCTATCATGCTATAAGGACAGGCAGGGTTCTTCAGAATCCAAAGCGTTTTGGGACAATACGGGAGGACTTCTGATGGATAAGGGGTAAAGAACAGACAAAACACTGTGTGGTCTAAACATTCAGGAAAGATCCATTAAACGATTACTCTCAGGCAGATGCCCAGTATTTATTTTTTATGGAGCTGGTTATGGTGTGAAATAGTAACAATCTTTTTTTTTCTTAATATACATCTTTATGTCTAATTCTGCACTTGAATTACAATGATGTAGACTAAGCAAAAATCTGTTTACTTCCATATCAATGGAGGAAGACAGCTGTCATGAGTTAGAACCCTTGTACATACATTTTTTCTGCTACCATGCCTCAGTGTATTAAAGATCTATTTGATTCATAAAATAATGCAATTAATATTGTGTGTAGGCACAAAACTAAACATGCTATCATCCTCTATGCTCTCTGTCTTCTGTTTGTCCTTTTTTGTTGGTGTTGATTGGCTCTAATTTCTTTCTGGCCCCCTGCAGATCACACTGTCTGGTTCCCTTTGACAACAGCTTGGTCTAATGTCAGTTGAATATAAAAACAAATACTTAAGAGAGGCCTTTTCCAGTTCCGGAAGCTCTGAAATAACTAATTTTCATTTCAAGATTGTTTTGTTTTGTTTATTTTGCTGCGTGATTTTTTTTTTCTGCAAGCTAATCTTCAGCCTGTATAGAGAGAGAGGAATGGTGGCAAATAACTATGCATATAAATTCATATTTATTGAAAATGAAACTGTTATAGCAACATAAAAATCAATGTTTGTCCAATTATTTTCGGCAGGCAGTACAGTACATAGCAACATTGCTTCTCATTAGATTAAATCATAACCCGTCTTAAATACCATTTTACCAGCTGTTACTGAATAAAGGGCGAAACAAACAGTTTGTAGTATCAGATATGTAGCTTTCTGGCACGCATCTTTGCCAACTTTATAACAGCTGTGCTTAATGTCGAAAAGAAGTTAACATCCTCAATGGTTCTTCTTCAGTTCTATTGAAATTCATCCTTTCCCTCCCAAAGTATCATCTTAGTAGCATTTGTGCTAGTCCTAAATAAACTTGCTTCCAGAAAAATACATCAGAAGTCATACACTAATTACTAGAATTTCTTTCTATTCCGATTACTAACAAAAGGTGCTGTAAACATTCTTACAAGTAACCTCATTTTTAAAATAATTACATAGCAGGACAGTCTATATTTTTATGTTATGTTTATTTATACAAATTTCATTTATACAGACACAAAATAATCTGCATTAATTCCTAGTGTGTATTGCCTGTATGTCAAAGACTTATTCAGAGGTCTGTAAAGATCGGTCCTTCTTGATTTCTGGATGCTGCAACTCCCCAGACCAGTCTTAGCCCTTTCAACCTTTACACTTGATCTTTGATTTCATGGAGGCCCTTCTGTAATCCACAGGTAGAAACGCTCAACCTGCTCCAAGATAGCAATGTGACTGTTCTCTGCTTCAGTCTAGCAGGCAATAGATTCATTTGGTCACAGGAGGGGCATCCCAGTAGTTTAAGAAAATCTCAGTTGCAGAATAAGTTGCAGATTGTTTTCTGTGTGCTGTTCACAGATCTAAACAACAATTCTTGCTTCATCCAATCACTTTGTCTGTCTATTCTTCTTTCCTGTTTGTAAATTGAGGGTAATAATAATAATATTTAGTTTTTCCCAAGGGGTTGTTTTGGTTTTTATTTTTCCCATTATTTAATTTAAAGCAATAGAATGCTGTTATTAGAAAACATGAGGGTGAGGAGAATAGACTTAGAATAATTAAGATTTAGAAAAGTAAAATATTTGAAATGAAAAGCTAAAAATCAGTGGGGAAGCAGGCAGAAAGAAACCTGTAGAAAACAGACTGGAGATGAAGAAAGCATAAGAAAAGCAAAGTGTAGAGCAACAAAGGAGGTCCATTTGCTGGAGAAAGAATGTCATGCAGAAACATTCTGCTTGCAAAAGAAATGAGCATAACTGAAAAGAGGAGACCAGAAAGAAAAATTAAAGTTGAAGAAAGTGGTGTTGAGTAGAATGGAATGCATTTTACACAATCAAATAAATGAAGGAGGAGGACAGTATTTTTAAAAACTCTTTCACATTTGATGACTACTGGAATCACAGATTGTCTTACAATACCTGTTTACGGCACTATCTGCTGAGGTTGTGGGTGAAATCTTGTCTCTTATGAAGATGAAGAAATAGTTCTCATTACCTGCAGTGGAACTGATTTTGCCCTCTAAAATTGGGAATTCTCATAAGAAAGTCAGTTGCTTAAATTAAACTATATTAATTTAGGTGCTCAATATGAAAAAGTAAGGGTTTGAATATGTATGAAAAAATACTCAACTTGGAGCAGAGTAAATAAAAATTAATCTTGATGGGAGAGTGTTATTATTTTAAAATTAAAATCATTTACATAATACCATATATTTAGACGGAATACTGTAAGAAAAGTAAACGACAAGTTCCCTGCCTTGGAGAAATTTCTTTCTTAATAAGAAATGACAAATAATTGCAGTGCAATTTAAAACAGGTGGAAGAGAAGAACACAGAAATAGCAAAATATATAACCCTGCACCTCCCCAAATATATAGTTGGCAGAAAAGCAAACAACAACAACATAATCAGAAAAAACAAACTGGAAGTATAATTTACTGGCCATGCTATGTTGCAGCAAGATCAATTCCTTATGCAAAATTGTGCTGAAAATCCCTTCTTTTTATATACATTTCTAAGACATTCATATCTCTGAAATTTCTATCACTTGAGCTACATGATTATTAAGAAATTAAAAACTTACCAACCTGTCTAAGATTACAAAATATTTTGGAGGATCTCTTTTATTTCTCTCTTGGCAGAATCAGATTGCTTAGATAATTCTTTCAAAATTTAAAAGAAGAGCTAATTATCATCCAAATGAAATATCACGTACTCCATCTTTAGCAGTGTTTTATTTTTTGTATAGGTCCCAAAGATTTCTATGCTTCTACATTTCAAAATGTTTTCTTCATTGAGTATTGAGTTCTGTTAAAGAAGAAATCAGTGGATGGATTCAAGAAAATAGAAAATACTCCTTTGCTAGAAGCTCATAAAAATAGGCTGATGCTCTGCCCACCATATTTGCTCATTACTGTATGCAATTCAGTTAATGTTAGCTAATGATTAACACTTTTTTACAACCAGAGATATTATTCTCTATATTTTTATCTTTGGATTTGTATGTTTTACAGAATTGTTCAGTAGAACTTTGGAAAGGTAAGCCTCAAAGTAAGGTGTTCCCTTGGCTGAACAGGTCTGGAGTACCTGCTGGCTGGCTGTACCACAATGGGCAATTTCAGGAGAGATTTTGACTAAGTTGTTCAAAAAATCTTTCTTGTTTATAATAATCTGTTACAGCATGGCCCTGAAATCTGGAAAAATGGCCACTCTACAGTTCCACATCAAAGGCATCTGCTTAATTGCCAGGAAAATTATGTGTATATCTCTCTTCCTGGAAGACAGGCAGGCATCAGAGGGAGGAGACTGAAACAGCAAGCTAAACAGCTTGAATATTACATATACAGTGGAAAAGAAAAATAGAATGTTGCCAGGTGTTTGGGTCAGAGGCTTTCTTCAAACTTACAGCTTTTGATGTGGATTGAATCCAAGCTAGAAAGTGCTGAAGATTCAGAAGAAAAGGAGATTTTGATTTAATGAACAGCAGAACCAACAGAAGGAAAAAGAGATGAAATCATTACGTACAGGTGAGGTGTTTTAATGAAATACTTTCAATTAACTGAACTTGCAGAAAAACTGGTTAGTAATAGATACATGTTTTTGTTAAATTGACCCCCAAATGCTTCTTCTGTTATACCAAATTACTCTACAGTTTCATCTACATTAGACAGAAAGAGATGGTCTTTGAAAGACTAACCAGTAGCTTTGAGCACTGGCTTAATATTCAGTGTAAACAGAGCATTCTTAAAAAGTCAGTACACTTTTAAAAAACTTCACAGTACATTCATACTTCACAGAACTGAATATAAGTATACTGCATATATAAACACACCATTCTTGATGTCTCAAGATTCTTCCCCTGCACTTAACCACCTGAAAAATTAAGTCTCATCTTCTCAGTTTTTTGGATGATTGTATTGTCATTTCAATGGCATTCTAGAAAAAAATCATATTGTAAAATTTTTTTATAAGTGCACTTTAAATGTGATCATTACAATGATATAAATTGTGCCTTTGCAGTAGATGAAAGATAATACAAAGAAATAAAACCAATGAAAAGATTTTGACTATATAAGTATAGGTTTTGTAATATTTCACTCCTCACCGCACACAAAAAAACTGAAGTCCATTTTAGAACATGTGTGGGGACAAAGACCCTAAAATAGAGACCCTAAAAAAAAAAAGCTTATTAACATTTATCTTCTCAAAAATAAAACTGCTGGATCTATTAAGAAGCTACGTCACTTATTCCTCAGTTAGACTACCCTTACCTTTATTACATTACTACAAATCCTTTTTCCGTTTTCCTCTCATGTCTATCTCTGTCAGTGTAATTTCTATGCTTGTAATACTTTTCTTATTCCTTTGTGTATTGTTATCAATATCTAACCAGTAAGTAGTGCCATGAAAATAAAGAATTACACAGTTGGTCTACAATTCAATAATTAAGCCAACATATTTCATGGTATCTCCTGCAGGTAAGCTGGCCCTGTTTGGAAAGGTCATGGTCTGTAGTCCTAAATGCAATTTGCCATTATACTCTTAACACAATACTTCACTGATTGGTTTCTTCAGGGAAGGTGATCAACACCGTAGGCTTGCAGTGCATTTATTTAATGGTTTTTACAGCAGGGTAAAAACATAGCAGGTAAGTAAGAAAAAAAAAAGAAGAAGGAAAAAAAGGCCATACATGCTTCAGAGTATTGTGCATGTATGCAGCCTTTATTTAAGATTTCTGTTTTGCTTGTTTTTTCAGACTTTTAAAAATTTGTTCTGTCACAGCAGAGGAATCTAATTCTGAAAGTTTCTTCTTTTACCTTTCATTTTAACATTGTCTTAGAGAACAACTTTTTAGTTTGTATTCTAATTAGACACTCCCAAAGTTCAAGAATTAGAGAGTTTGTTTCATCTTTAAACAGCTGGGTTCCCAGCTGGGTTTGTGTAATGACTTCACTAATTTCCTTTCTTTTAATGTGTTTGTTTTCTATTGGGTAGATGCATTGTTTGGAGTTAGAGTTCCTTTGCAAACAGTACTGCTTCCGCTGTTTTAGTTATCCTGCAGTAGATTCTATAGCTCTGATTTATGAGCTAACCTATTTTATCTAAGTCTGCTTTATGATAATCTGTAATGGTTTTTAGGCTTTCTAGTTTTTCAACTGCTGTTTAGTTTTCAGGGATTTAAAAAACATTCTTCCAAGATAACATTTGGAGTTAAACAGAATGCTTTCATATATAATAAAATAACTTTAGGCTAATTTGCTAGGAGCTTTAGCACCCTCATTAGTAACTTTCTGTGCATGGCTTAAAAATTGTATATATTTGTTTTTCACAAATACTGCCTTCTAGTAAGAGAGTTCTGGTTTTTAGGGTTGAGAAAACAATGGTTTAAGCTTCTGAGAAATACAGCAGTGTAAAATTGTAATGTTCTCAGATTGTCCTTAAAATTTCCATTTTTATGAAATTGTATTCTCTATTCTGAGAGGCATCCTGCACTCCATGCCACAACTGGCCACATTAAGTCTTTTTTGTACCATAACGCAATGCCATAACTTTGTAATGATAACCTTTTGAGCGCACGTATAATTTTTTTTAACTTAGTAGGAGTCTGTCAAGGCAAAAGAGTCTTCTTCTGAAAAGAAGGCCCCATTTTCCTTTTTGCAATATCAGGATCTACAGCTTGAATATTGTTCTACAAAATACTTCAGAACATTCCTCTATTTCATTTATTTTTTGTAACCATGTTAATTAAAGTTACTGTTCTTACTTTACAGAAGGGAATACTAAATGAGAAAAAAAAACAGTGTTTTGCTAAATAAATAGAGAAACTCTAAATGTCTGTATTCTTGGTTTTCTTCTTTGGTACTTTAAATTTGCCCTCTCTTTTCTCTCTCACACGGTGTGTCAGGGTCCAGGTAATTGCACATTACCCATTAAATAATCTCTATCATTTGGTCTCCAAGAGAGCTCTATCTTTTTTCCTGAAGTCAGATAAGAAACCAAAGAAGACAATCAATGGAAAAGAAAGAATTTCACAGACCTGCTGGCTTTTTTAAAGGCACAGACAAAACAGCAGTTCTGAAAGCCCATCAGAAAGAAGAATCACATGATGAAAAGGTGCTGAGGCACATTACAGCCCTTTTGCTGAGTACTGTTGCTCATTCCAGCCCAAGACTATACTGACACTCACTAGCTTCTTAGAGTTACAGCCAGAGCCAGACAAGTGTGGAAGAATGTTGACTTAAACATTGCCAAGGTGAAAACTGTTTACTTTGAGGTCAAGTTCAGGCACTTTTTGGCATTCTTTTTTTTTTTTTTTTTTATTAGTCCCTATCAGTTTGTTGATGTCAGTTCCTAACTTAAACTGCCCTTCATCTGCTCTTGCTCTTTTTCTTGCTTCTCTCCCCCACATATGCCAGCAGTCTGCTTTCAGTTTTGATCTAATGAAGGCAAATTTTTACCTGAGGATGTTATTTTAGACTGGACAGAAGGCAAGGCTGCCAAAAGTCCCAAGACAAATAAAAATCCCTGTCGTCTTTTTGTGGAACAAGCACAAAGGCCAGATTTTGAATTGCCTTAATTTAAATTCTGTGGACCATGAGCAAGCTGAATCTCACGTGTCACACTGAAAAGTTGACTGATTTCTCATAGCTACTATTTATATAATAACTGTATATCAAACTTTTAGAGATCCCTCATGACAATGCATTCCGCTACTGCATTAAATAAGTTTATCTGGATATTATGAACAACTCAAGAACAAAATGATAGAGCTCCTTAAAAGTGTAGAGTATTCTTTTCCCCACAAATTGTTTTTCTCTGTTTGAAACTGTATATAAAACTCACACTGGGGACTGTAAAAGGCAGAGTTCTCCTGTGAGGTATTAAAGTTCTATTTATAAATTATTGCTTTCTAAACTACATGATAATAATTATGTTTATTCTGAGAAACCAAGTGTTCTCATCTCAGTGTGGGATCTTCTGTTTCTTTCCTAGCAAAAAACTGCAGACTATAAAGCAAAAATGCAACATCAGGCCAGAAGGTGCAAATGTTTCTTCAGACAGACGCATTCCTTTTTCATTTACCTGCTTTATGGACTAGCTGTGCTGCAAGTGCCACAACTCAGGCTGACTCTGCTCAGTGACAGCATGGGTATGGCTGGATTTATTAGCTCAGACAAAACTGCAAACATGGTTACTCTGTCACCAAAGCCAGCTTAGATCCAGAAATAGTAAAGCAGCTTTTGTTTGGCAGGGCGGCTAAACAAACTGGTGATTTAAGCTGGTTCTGGGATGGCCAGAATGGATGTTTCAGCGATGTATACTCAAAATTAAAGACAGGACAGCAGTTTACAACTACATAAAGATCACTAGAGTCAGTGAGAGGTTATTTGGGAAGTCTTCTCTGCTAAAATAAAAGAAGGCTGAAGAGGATGCTGAAGCACTCATCCCTTTTCATCCACATTTTAATTGCTAGATTTTTTCCTACTTTTTTTAGGATGGATTCAGCCTGGTACTTTCCAAAAAAATGTGGTCTAGTGGGGTCAGCCTTAGGCAATAAGAGCACAGCTGATCACTTCAATCTAGCCCTTAGGTTATGCCCAGGCTGGCTTTTATTTAGCAGTAGACACTACTTTATTACTCCCCTTAACTCAAGTTCAACACAGCTGTGACAACCTGAGCTGGCTCGTGTAAAAGGGATTCAAGCCTCATCTTCCAGAACAATGCCCCTTTATCACTCTTGTTAAAGGATCTTAGTGTCTAAAATAGTGCACTGAGATAGTATCAAAGAGTCAGTTAGGGACTCTTTTCTCAGAGGACGAAGAACTGAGGTGATATTTTGAAAAAGAGAGATATTTTATTGTATATTATCTATTGAGTCTGTAAAATAATTGAGCTTTGAAAAAGGAAGAAATGCCTTGGAGACTTAAAAAGAGAGTACCTAATTTCTGAATGTTCTTAAAACACAACCTGCATGACAGTGTGATCAGACCTGCCAAGTTTCCTGCTTATATAGAGCTGCTGTTCATAAAAGAAATTTCTACCTCTTTCTCCCGCTCCTAATCCATTTGTATCTTTGCTGTCCAACAGTCAAATGTATTTCTACACTCGCTAGAAATTAATATATTATTTCAAATGCATGTCTCCATAGTTACTGTTTACAGTATCCTTTTCTGCTTAGGGTCTTTTGTCAATAAGCTTTTGCATCTGAAAATAATGGGTCTATTTTCCAGCAAAAGCAATTCCTCTTTTTGATTAGTTAAACATTTAGGGTGATCTCTTTGGCCATCTAAATATCTACCTCTTCAGCTGTTTACATGTGGTCACACAATCCAAGCTAGTCACCTAGGCTCCCTCTCTATAAGCAATGGAGAGAAGCAGTTACAAAAATGATTGATTCAAATTATTTTAGATGGTTACCTTAGCAAATCTGGAATAAGATTCAAGAAGAGATGAACGCCTACACCTCCTCTCACAAGCAGTATCTCATATTATCATGTCAAGAAGCCAAAGCTGTGAGAAGTTTAATGGCATAGGCTCTAAGATACTGTTTATCAAGTACAGTCCTCACAGACATTCCAAGCCCAACAACCTGAGTTCATAGAATCACGGAATGCCCTGGGTTGAAAAGGGCCTCAAAGATCATCTAGTTTCAACCCCCCTGCCACAGGTACGGTTGCCAACCCTCAGACCAAGCTGCCCAGAGCCACATCCAGCCTGGCCTTGAATGCCTCCAGGGATGGGGCATCCACAACCTCCTAGGGCAACCTGTTCCAGTGTGTTACCACCCTCTGCGTGAAAAACTTCCTCCTATCTATTTAACCTAAACATCCCCTGTCTCAATTTGAAACCATTCCCCCTTGTCCTGTCACTATCCACCCTTAAAAACAGTAGTACGCCCTTCCTGTTGATACGCTCCCTTCAAGTTTTGGAAGATCACAATGAGGTCTCCCCGGAGCCTTCTCCAAGCTAAAGAAGCCCAGTTCTCTCAACCTTTCCTCATAGAAGAGGTGCTCCAGTCCTCTGATCATTTTAGTGGCCCTCCTCTGGATCTGTTCCAAGAGCTCTGCATCCTTCTTGGTCTGGGGGCCCCAGGTCTGGACGCAGTACTCCTGATGGGGCCTTGCAAGAGCCAAGTAGAGGAGGACAATCACCCCCTTCTCCCTGATGGCCACCCCTTTTTTAATGCAGCTCAGAACACAGTTGGCCTTCCGGGCTGCAGGTGCGCACTGCTGGCTCATGTCCAGGTTCTTGTCCACCAGGACCCCCAAGTCTTTCTCTGCAGGGCTGCTCTCAAGGAAGTCTTCCCCGTCTGTATAAATACTGGGGATTCCGCTAACAGAAGTGTCCTTAAAGAACTGCCAGCTCTATTCTGTCCCAATGCCCTCAAGGACACTCTTGCAGGAGATCCCATCCAGCAGTTCCTTGAGCAGCTGAATTTTGCCCTTCTGAAGTTCAGGGTCCTGACTCTACTTTTTGCCAGGTTTGCACTCCTTCAGGTCACAAACTCCACCACGGCATGGTCACTGTGGCTCAGGCTGCCTCCAATCTTAACCTCATTAATGCTCTTCTTTGCACTGGTGAGCACTATGTCCAGTAAGGCGTCATCTGAGTTTGGTCCATTTATTACCTGGACCAGGAAGCTGTCCTTGACAGACTCCAGGAATCTCCTGGATTGTCTGCCATGTGTCATGCCACTATTCCAGCAGATATCCAGGTGGTTGAAATCTCCCATCAGGACAAGAGCCTACAAGCACAGCAGTTCTGCAGCTGAAGCAAGAAGGCCTTGTCAACAGGCTCCTCCTGATCAGGTGGCCTGTAGCAGACCCCACTGGGTGCCCTTTACTGGACCAGTCACTGATTTGAACCCACAAGCTCTCAACCTGGTTATGGCTGTTTCTCAGACACAGCTCTTCACAATCTATCCACTTCCTAACATAAAGTGCAACTCCCCCTTTCCTCCTACCCTGTTCAGTCCTCTGAAGAGCCTGTAGCCCTCAATCACAGTATACCAGTCGTCCCACCACGTTTCCATGATAGCAACCAGATCATAATTTTCCAAGCACACCATGGTTTCCAGCTCCTCCCATTCATTTCCCATGCTGCACGCATTTGTGTAAAGGCACTTCAGCTGGGCTTTCTGGCACACTACCTGTCTAGAAGGGGCCTCCCTCAAACCTCCAAAAGAAATCTGAAGTTCTCCCCCACTGCTTCCTAGACGGACACAAGAAGGTGTCTTGGAGACTGTCAATAGGTAAGCTGGTCTCCTGAGCAAGGACAGACAGCAGTTCTGCAGCCTGCTGCACAAGTAACCACACCTGCTGCAGTACACTGAGGGTGCTGCATGCATGCTGCCTTCTCCTCACTGCGCTGCTGCATCGTGGCCCTCTCTGAGGCTTTTTCTAAGGTAAGGTGCTTGGATGCAGAGCCGTTGCCCTGGCAACGCCCACCTCACGTCAGCCACTCTCGTGAGAGCTGCCGGCCTGCTCTGTTATCTCGGGGTTCCCTGGATGAAGGAACCGTGCGAAACCCCCCTGTACCTCGTGGTCAGTTGCTGTGGTTCTGGCTGGGACAGCTTCATAGCAGCGAACCAAGGTGATCGGGGGCTACTTCGAGTTGGAACAGCATTCAGAATTTTTCAACTCTAATTCTTTTTCACTCTTAGATGTGAACTACCTAGGTGAAGATAAAATCCACATTAGAAGATGAGTTAGATCTATCTTTCTTTTGATTTTTTTTTTCTTGTAGGCTAAGAGCTCTCTAAAACATTATTTCCAGCTGATATTAATTTATGTATTAGATCTTGAATCCTACAATACTTTGGGAAAAAAAAAAATAATATCAGAATTTTGTCTGCTGCATTCATGTTCTTTCTTTGCATTTCATAGAATCACAGGTCATCCAGTCCAACTGTCCACTTATCACCAATATTTCCCTGTAAACCATGTCTCTCAGTGCAACATCTAAGTGTTTCTTGAACGCCTCCATGGACAGAGACCCAAACACCTCCCTAGGCAGCATCTGACCACTCTCATGTCCTGCACATGGCATACTGTATAGCTAGCATAGAAGATAATTGTTGGCATGGCTTGTGACTTCTCCAAGATAAACTGCTCTAATATTTTTTATTTCTATACATTTTGTTGCTGTTCTTCTTAGACTCTCCATTATTTTAAATTAAGCTGTCTCAGAAAGATATGAGCATACTAAACAGGAAAAAAAGTTTAAAGAGTAAAATTTTGCATTTTGTGTTAGGTCTTCTCCACTTCCCCTAGGCCCAATGACATAATCTCTTGAATATTTTGAAATTCAGAACATGCAGCTTTCATTTTCTCCCAAAGCATATGACTGTTCTGAGACAACTACAGCTTAGAGGCCTGAAAATACTGAAAAATGCAGTAATGCACTGAAAAATATAAAAGAAATTAAGTAAGAGGGTAGAGAATAGTGTTTATGCTTGTCTTCTTGAATCATATAAAATAATCTTTCCTTTTAATGTATTTGGTATCTATTAACAGGCCTTCGTGTTTGCACTGTAATGAAAATATTTTATAACATGGCTCCACTGCCAAAATGTACTTGTGTTTTTGCTGTCCAACAGTCAAATGTATTTGTACAGTCACCAGATATTAGTGTATTATTTCAGATGTGTGTCTCCGTAGTTATTTACAGTACACAGCACCCAACACCACCATGTGCCTGATCTGTCTATGATCATAGCTGTAGTCCTCAAAGAGTCTACATAATGCATTTTGTATGGGAGCAAAATCAGAAAATTTTGAAATAAAAGACCACATGTGGGTCATAATGCAAAACTCTTACTTTGAATACAGATTTTCAAACAACACTTCTAATGAAATAGAAATAAAAGAAAAAAAAAAAACCAACAATTTAAAACCTAGGATGGCCCAAGCCTGAAATAAAGAATAGTTACCAAGGGCACTAGATAAAATAAAGAACCACCTGTAGCCTCAAGTATCAAGCAGTTCTGAATCAGTGCTTTAGTGAGCTGTCTGTAGAGCAAGATGTTATTACATCCTCTGTCTCTGTCCCAGTAAATCTTAATTTAATTACTGCATAGTGACATATCTCCAGCAGGGGGGTCCTAGGTCACAGTGTCCATGCATTGCACCAGCGTATGAAGTTTTGCTTTACTTCTTTTATCCATTCTTTCTTAACCTGAGGAAATAATTGGATTAGGTCTTCTTTTAAATGGTACGTTACTTTCACCTCTCCTCCCTCTCTTGTCATTTTTAAAAGAAAACAGTGCTAAAACCAAGTCCGCCCAGCGTGTATTCTTCCCCATATTTGTAGATTTATAGTGATTTTTGTATTTTAGCTTTATGGAAACATTAAAAAGAGTATTTAACCTCAGTTTTTCCTAAATGTATTATACTATCAGGACATGTGTCCTTTTAAGTGATTTTTGCTCAAAGCTATTTAGAAGTCCATTAGCACAACTTCGTCTAGAAAACCTGGTTTTCCGGCTCCAAATCCTGTGGAATTTTTGCTTTATCAGGGCATGTAGTCCATAAAAAAATCAGCCCAAATCTGCACTGTTTTTTAATTGAGACAGGACTAGAATGCTTTTACAAGTTCCCAGATCTAATCTTGATACAATGAACTCCACAGAACATTGTTGTTAACAGTGAAAGAATGCAAGTTCATTTTAAATGTACTCTGTCTTCAAGCAAATAACGACTCTTTTTTTGGTTTTGTAGCTAAAACTTTGCTGGGAACATTGCAGAATACAGCCACGTAGTATCTCTGAAAACATGCTTTATGTTAGAGCATATAGAGTGCAACATTTTTCACTGTTCTATGTTAAATCATGCATTCAGTTGTTTCCATTTATACTGCATCAAAGCAGTTGAAATCCAATTGAAAAGTTTCTTTAGACAGCCATTGTGCAGGAACATGATGTCAATATTAATAAAGGCTGAATTTCCCCTTGGCTCACTTCTTACAGATAAGCTTTTCAATAATACACTGCTTGCACCAAAGGTCTGATGGGACTGGGAATAGTAAAAAACACTAATAAAAGAATGTTGAATGTTTTTATATTAAATTTCCCCACAGGCAAACTGAAAAGCCTACTTAGAGTACGCCAATCAACATGGCACTTATTAAATGTAACAAGAGTCCTGTTACAACAGATCTTTAAAGCCCCCAAATATGAATTAGAAAATAAAGACAAAAGACAATTACAGATGTGTTTCTAGACTGAAGCCCTGGACACCTTACCTGATACTAACATGACACTATGTTTGATCTTCAAAAAGAGTCTATTTTTATCAGCCTACAGCTATATTTTTACTACTGCAATTTACTGCAGTTAAGGATTTTACCCTTTCAATTTCCAGACTTTTAATATACATTGTTATTTTTGAGGTGCAATTATTTAAAATTAAGCAAAGTCAGTAAACAAGGTGCAATGCCTAAATAACTTTGGATTAAATAGTGTAAGAAAAACACAAGAATGTGAGGAGTGAATGTGGTAATCACAGTTGGACCAATTAGACCAAACACTTATGCTTTCTAATCAAACATGGATGACTGAGCACATGAAAAACATTTCATTGTGAGGATTACATCTGTTTCACAAAGGCTCATCTCTTACACCTGAATTTCAGCAATATTTTCACCCTGTCAATGAGGTGACAAATATATTAGATCTGTCTGTCTTCTGAGATTGCATACCCCAATCTGAGATTTTGCCGTGGGCATGGCAATAAAAAATAAACTCGATTGCTAAGCATGGGGTCTATTTTTTGCTGATAGAAAGAGAAAGGAAAAAGGATGCAGGACCTTTTTCATGATTGCAGTTATCCTGTAAGCAACTGGCTTAATCTAAATAGCTGTGAAACATTTAAATCTCTATGAAACTGAGAGAATTCCTCTAACAGTTCTGGCATTTATATTGGCTAGTATTTAGTAATTTGGAAAATTAGATATATTTTATTAAATAAAAAAGAAAGTAATTAGATTTTTATTTAATTCTCACTAACTTTAAGTATTAGAAGCTGCACTATAACATAAGTAATAAAGAATGAGGCAATTGTCATCAAAGTCTGTCTTGTGGGCTCAGTAGTTTTCAAAGTTTGTCATATGAAAATGTAAATATCATTTTAAAATGCTGACAATACATTAAATATGTTCTCATCATATTTTGATGAGTCTACACTGAACTCCACCGGGATCTTTTAGGTGATCTCCTATTTATGTTGCATCATATGCTAAATAAGCAATTGTTTTATGTGTCACAAAGAAGTTATGCAGTTATTAACAGGACAAGACATGGTATTGCTTTTAAAATGTTATCCAGACTGTGCAACATTTTGAGAACTTAGATCAGGAAAGCTTTGTTTCCCATGGATTAACTCTAAAAACTGTACAATAGCATTTTCAATATATGAATAAATACTGAAATGAGCATAATTAAGTGCTGCAGCTTCCTAGCTCTTAATAAATACTTGAGCTACTGCTTCAGTAACAGTATTTGTTGTATGAAGAAGATACATATTTTAGTCAAAGCTTGCTCAAGTGGAAGTTGCAAAGACATTCTAAAACTTGTTGGGCTTTTTTTTTTTTACTGTAGACTTACAAGTCAAATTTGCTTGTAAGATCTGTGCAATGCTGTTAAAGTGAGAAATATTTCCAATTACTGCAACACAAGGGAAAATTATTTCCCATACACACACTGGAGAATGAATACTATTGGCATCAGCAGATATCAGTTATTTCTCAGTTTGTCAGCTAGCTAATTTATTCACCATTTTTAGCAACAGAATCAACAAAAGGTCATTCTGTTTTACGTGTAAATTTGAAATCAATTAGTATTTGATGGAATAGCTGGTCTGCAACTTGTATGGGGCAATCGTAATTTCTTTTTATTAGGTGGAAAGACATAAAAAGACTGATAAAGATTGAAGGAGGAGATTGTCACCCTTCACTGCTCTCATGAAACTCCACCTTGAGCTCTGGGACTCACCACACAGAAAAGATACAGACCTGTTAGAAGGAGTCAAGAAGAAAGCCATGAAGACGACCAGGGTGCTGGAGTACTTCTCTTATGAAAACAGTTAGGAAACTAGGGTTGTTTAGAGGACCTGATAGCAGCCTTTGGGTATTTAAAGAGGGCTTACAGAATATGGCTAGGGAAGCCAATTCAACTTATTTTCCTACATGGAAGATCTAATAAGTTCCACATGCTGATCTGATCTGATTGTATCTGCAACATTAATCCAGAAATAGCATAGCAGGGTTCAAAACTGGTTTGTTTGTTTATCTACAAAGGCATAATAATCATTTGTCTGGCTGCAAATACTAATGAAGTAATTTAAGGCGAATCTCTAATATCTCTGTTCAGTGTTCAGAGGGCTACATGTCCTTCTCCAAATGGATTTTTGAAATTTCCTAGGAAAATTGACACCTACTTCATGGAGATGATAAAATGTGAGTTTAAAAACTGTTGGTGTTTGGGAGAAATAGACAGTCTTAAATGGACTGTTAGAATTTCAGACAAACTTCTGGAGTGCTGATGGAATGGAAGAAGTGAGACATCTTTGTCTTGAATTACCAATCTTTTTCTATCAGTATTGCTACTTTATAGTGTACAGATGCCCTAACAAGTTTGCCTTAGCAATTTTGATGGATTCTTTTGTTTGCTGATTCCTGAATTCTGTGGAAATCTTTAAATGAGTTTTAACAGTAATCACAGCAAAACTAAGAATTTAGGATTTCCAAAGCCAAGAAGACAGGATATATTAGGAATACTTAACGAAAATGTATGATAAACTTTTCAAGTGAGTGGGATGGCCTAGATTTGTGTTTCTATAGTAACCAGCTAAATATTCCATCTCCTCTTCCCCTGTCCTTCTATGCATGTGAACTTTCTTTTTTAGCATGTAAGATCTATTCACCATACAGGAACTATGAAGAATTGGCATAAACATGTTGTGATGCCAACTTTTTGTCCTAAACTATTTTTGCAAGCTGAAGTCTACTTTAAAGCTTCACCGTAAACTAAATTCAAGAGTTTGTAGGTGAAACAGTCATACCACTTTCTTTTAGGAACTAACCCCTAATGCTTTTTAAGATGAATCTCAATTGACAGTGGTAAAGACAATGAGGTACCTCCAAATTTTACACAAAACTTTATTTCCATCATATTTTCAAAATCATTCATCAGCTTGAAATTAGTGGCTACATATCATTTTCAAAGATCTTATAATTCTACTGCCACAAGCATTTTAATTGTTAGTATAATCAGAAAGGGCATAACTAATTCCTTTGTTCTTTTTTAAGCTTGAGAGTTTCTTCATTCAGTTATTCACTTTCTGGGGAAAAAATACATCATCCTCTGACTGTCTGGTATGGAAGTAGTGGAGTAAAGAGAAGTTGTTAGTAGATTAATGGACAAACCATTCTTTTGCAATTAACTACATTTTTGTTATCAGCACAGAAACACTGCCTGATGCAGTGTAGCAGCCTACCTGTAACGGCAGCAGAAGCTACAAGGCAATAGTGTTTGGCCCTGCTGCTTTGCACTCTTCAACATTCTCTTGAGAAAAGAGTGCAGATGTTCTTAATGAGATATATTTGGCATCCTGTGTGTACAGAAGGAAGCAGAGTACTATTCAGCTTCTTGCTATCAATCAACAAGCAGTCTTGATAAAACTACTGCAGAGAGACTGGCTTGCTCAGGCCTGCTTAATATCACGGAAGCAGAACATGATTTATCACTGACTCATTGTAAGCCTGTCCTTAGAGGTCCTTGGGGACAGGACTTATTCATTTATTTATTTTATTTTTATTAACAGCTAAACATTATAAATACGATTCTATTGGCTTTTGATCAACTGCTTGGTTGCCAATCTTGTTTGTGGGTTTTTGTTTTCTTCTTTTGTTATTTTTTTTAATACCAAACACTGCAAAATGTGATGTATAAAGATAAGAATTAGACCTACTTGGACTAAATTAGAATTTAGCCTATAATATATGTACTGGGCATTCATGAAGGAGGTAAACTGAGGGGTAACTGAGGAAGGAGAATGGGAATCTTGACTGAGAAATTCCTCTTTCTTTCCCGTTCCAGGTTTCTGCTTGGAGAAATAGGAGGGGAAAAGGGAATAGATGCCTTACTTAACTGTAGAACTGATGTTTGTTAGACAACAACTCTCCTCCTGGGATATCAATGTGAAATGAGAAAAAAATGTTCAGTTGATGGTATAAAAGCCTTGTCTATTCTCAGATACCACTACAAAACTTAACGTGATAGCATAAATAGTAGCAGAAAAGGCTAAGCCATCTTTTACTTGTTGAAAATATCTAATATTCATATATATATTTTGTTGATTTCGATATTAGATCTTTTTGTCTTTATTGGATGCTGCACGGTATTAAGGTGCCCTCATTTACCAAGGTGGCCTATCTGTTCTTTGCAGGACTCTAATTATAGATCAGAGAGAGAGAAGAAAATGCCCTCCTCAGAAATTTATCTCCAATTTTTTTTTTTTATTTTACTTCAATGATCTTTCTTATAATGTGTTCCTGTGGCTTTGTTGGATGAGATGATACTTAGTTTAAGAATATCATGCTATGCTAGTGACATTTCCTTGTATTTGTCTGCCTCCCTGCACAGATAATGGAACATTTCTTCAGCTTCCCCACAGGAAACAAATCTTAACTTTTAACCTCCTTTTTTTTACACCTGCTAGGACAAAGCAAAAGAAAAACTAACGTCTTTAAACACTTTGTTTATGCAGTCTAAACATTAGCTTGTCTTTCTGAAAAGTTTCACAGCTTTCAGCTTCACAAAATCCAAATATGAAAGGAAAAAGTGTCTGACAACATTCAGAAGAAGACTGTAAATGACTCATGCTGCAATTGCACAGAGGTGAAAACTGATTTCATGTTGAGTATGTCACTAATGCTGTTGATAGCTTCAAGTAATGCTTTTGGTAAATGAATAATAAATATTTACAGAGTTGAAACAGAGGTATTGCAATATTATTTGCACATCTCTGATATAAATAGGTCTCCAAAAGCAAAGGGAAATTTTTGACTGGTAAGAAGTTAATGTTATTCAGAAGGTTGCATTGTTGCAGTGTTGACATATCTTTGGTGCATGGTGACATACTTGACATGTAGATTCTATCAACAAGAATCTTCCAATCTAAGCAATATGCTTAAAAATCTTTGTCATAGGTCAAAAAGAAGTCATTGGTTCTGTGAAGAAAATATGGATGAAATTGCATGAATATTGGTCAGACTGTATTACTGTACTGGTTTCTTATGACCTTAAAGTTATTGATTCAAGGATTTATGCAGTCACAGGTGATTCAGAAAATTTGAGAAATTCCACTTACTCTGATGAGAAGAAATTATTCCTAGGTAAGTGCAAGTGCAATTAAAATGGCTTAAATAAAAAATCCCTAAGGTTGCTTTACTTTATATTCTCCTGAATTTATAACATGGAGGAAAAGTAGCCACTAAGAGACTTACAATTGTCCTGATGGATTTCTCTCCTTCTTTCTCCCCTGATAAATTGTGTTTCTTCTTATTCAGCTATACCATTTTTTGTTAGAAGCCACTATTGGACCTGTAATTCCAAATGCTTGCTCTTTTAACGTTCTGGGAACGAGAGAAAATAGTCATGTGACTTCAGAGCACTGAGACTTATTTGTTCTGTTTTCATCTAGTTTGTAAGAATTCTGTGTTTATAGTGTCATTCTCACAATTCATCTGGCTTCTGAAACTACAGCTAGCTGCATTATATTTATTAAGAAAACAAGGTATTTATTTAGTTAATGACACATAGGTACTAACTCTATAGGATGCATCATTGTTTCCATGTTCTCATTTTTGTATTAGAAGACTTCCTTTTGTTGCATCTTGGAGTAACTTTTGCGGTGTCTTATTTAGTTTGAATTATATTTCTTGGTTTGTAACTCTTGACTTCCTCCTAGTTTTTTATATATTTTTTTTCCTATATTTTCCTCAGCATTTACTGTCTGCATTTTCTTGATGCATCTCAACATAAATACTCATGTCAGTAGGTCAAGACCAACTTTCTTCAAATTAATTTTCTGTCCCAGAGGGATACCAGCTATTCTCTCCATTTTCATTTCTTAATTCTACAGGCTCATTGGTTTTACCAAAAATGTTACTGAACTTCGTTTAAAATTAAACCTAATTAAACCTATAACTTATTTTAGAATCATAGAATGTTTTCATTTGGAAGGTACCTCAAAGATGATCTATTTCTAAGCCCTGACCGTGTGCAGGGACACCTTCCACTAGATCAGGTTGACCAAAGCAAAAACATAACATTTGCAAGAAAGCTTTAAACTTAAGTTGCCAAGGCAGGAGAATGTTGAAGGCAGCATCAAGCAGTGGCTGCCCAGAGAGAGGAAAAGGAGTAGATATTATCAGGAGAGCAACTGATTACCAGCAAAAAGGAATGTCATCTACTTAGTCAGTTTTACTACAGGACCCAACTTACATAGCATAGGAAATAAGTAAGGGGAACTAGAATTTTTACCCTAGTCTCACGCCTAGGATATTGTAGGCCTCAATGAGATGTGGTAAGATGGTTCACACAATTAAAATGCTAAAATGTATGACTTAAAAGTCCTTCAAGAGAGATAGCCAGTGAAGGACAGTAGATGGGGTATATCTCTACAATGGGGAAGAGTGCATGGAGTTGACTGCATGGAGTTTAGTTATGGTCATTAAGAGGTTCAGTCTCTCAGGGTAAGAGTCAGGGAAAGCCCCACTGGACCACCACAGGCATAGTGATCATGAGATGATAGAGTTCTCCACCCTTGGAGAAGGGAGGATGGCAGTAGCAGAACTGCTACTTTGAATTTTCAGAGAGCACATTTTGATAGTTTAGGAACATGGTTGTCAACAGTTTACGGGCTGGTTCGGCCCAGTTCTGTGACTAGTGGGGCAGAGGGATTTTGCAAATTCCGTGCCTCTGGAAAAGGGAAACAGGGGACCCCAAAATAATTAAAAACAGAGGCAATGATCTGAGGAGAAACAAAGTAACTTACTAAATATAGTATCGGAATGCAAGATAACACACTATAATACAATATAATTAGAATTGAAGCTAATAAATCAAATATAATGAGAGAGAGTGTCTGAAAGGTGGAAAGGCCTCACCATGACACTGAGGTGAGATGCGCAGTCCAGTTGAGCAGAAGGAAGGAGAGCCTGACGAAGAAGAGCACATCAGGTGACCTTGCCGGAGGTTATATCTCCTCTGTGACTGCAAAGCCCCCTTGGGTATGCAGTTCTTCTTCTCCTCCAGACAGGTGCCTGGAACTGGAGCATTAACACTTTAACTCCCAGTGCACTGCATGATGTTATGAATACCAATAACCAGAAATCATAAAACTGTGACACAGGTTGACAAAGACTCTTGGGTGGCAGTACAAGGGGGAAAGGGGCAAACAAGTTCAGGAAAGCTAGACATTCTTCAGCAATGAAATCATGAAGGCACAAGTGCCAGCTGTCACTATACGTCAAAAGACAAGCCAGTGGGGAAGGAGATCAGCCTGGCTAAACTGAGAGTTTCTTCTTGTACTCAGGAAGAAAAAGAAACTTTATGACCTCTTGGACAAGTGGCAAGCAACTCAGAAGAACTACAAAGATGCTGTGAGGTTATGTAGGGTGAAATTCAGAAAGGCCGAAGCCCAGCTAGTACTTAACTTGGCTACTTCAGTACAAGACAATACAAAATGTTTTTATAAATACATAAGCAAAAAAGGAGGAAAATCTCCATCCTTTATTTGGCATGAGGGGAAGCATAACAAGAAGAAAAAAGAAAAAACTGAGATATTCAATGCTTTCTTTGTCTTAGTCTTTATTAATAATTCTTCACAGGGTGCTCAATCCTCTGAACTGGAAGACAGAGGCAAAGAAAAGGTTGAAACCCTTATAATCAAAGGGAAATAGTGACCTACCATGCTACTTGAACACACGTAGATCTATGGGGCTGGATGGGATCCAACCAAGAGTACCGAAGGAGTGAGTGGAAGTTCTTGCCAAGTCACTGTCAATAACTTCCCTGTAGTCCTGCCTATATGGGGACATTCCAGTAGACTGAAGGTTAATGAATGTGACCTACAGGAACAGTACAAAGGAGGATGAGTGGAATTTCAAGTCTGTCAGTCTGACTTCAGTGCTAGGGAAGGTCATAGAATCATAGAATCATAGAATTACTCAGGTTGGAAGGGATCTCAAGGATCATCAAGTCCAACTGCAGCCTAACCATAGTACCCTAACAACTCTCTGCTAAAGCATATCTCCGAACACCACATCCAAATGGCTCTTAAGCACATCCAGAGATGGTGACTCAACCACCTCCCTGGGGAGCCTATTCCAATGTTTAACCACCCTTTCTGTAAAGAAGTGTTTCCTAATGTCCAACCTAAACTTACCTTGGCGCAACTTGAGGCCATTTCCCCTCGTCTTGTCACCTGTCACCAGTGACAAGAGACCTACCCTGCTCTCACTGTAAGCACCTTTCAGGTACCGGAAGATAGTAATAAGGTCTCCCCTCAGCCACCTCTTCCCCAGATTAAACAGCCCCAGCTCCCTCAGCATCTCCTCATAGGGCTGATTTTCCAAGCCCTTCACTAGCCTCGTTTCCCTTCTCTGAACCTGCTCCAGTACCTCCACATCCTTTCTGTACTGGGGTGCCCAAAACTGAACACAGTACTCGAGATGAGACGTCACCAATGCCGAGTACAGGGGCAGGATGATTTCCCTAGTCCTGCTCACCACACCATTCCCGACTCAAGCCAGGATGCCATTGGTCTTCTTGGCCACCAGGGCACACTGCTGGCTCATGTTCAGCCGTCATGATCATCTTGAGTGCCATCATATAGCACATACAGGACAAATAGGTGATCGGACCAAGTCAGCACGTGTTTATGAAAGGCAGTTCCTACTTGACAATCCTGATCTCCTTCTCCAATGATATTCAAGACTGATGAAGGAAAGACTGCGGGTGTTGTCTGCTTGGGACTTCAGCAAAGCTTGATATCAAAGTTTGATACTGTTTTGAAGACTTATGGAGAAACTGTCTGCTCATGGCCTGGGTGGAGGCATTGTTCACTGGATGAAAACTGGCTGGTTGGCCAGGCTCAAAATATCATTGTAAACAAAATTAAATCCAGCTGGGAGCCTGCCACAAGTGGCATTTCTCAGGGCTTAGTACAGGGACTTTTTTTTTTTTTTTTTAACATATTGATCAAAGACCTTGGTGAGGGTATTGAGTTTAACCTCTTTAAGTTTTCAATTGGCACCAAGTTGGGTGGGAGTGTTGATCTGCTTAAGGGTAGAAAAGCTCTTCAAAGAGATCTGGATAGGCTAGATTGATGGGCCACATCCAATTGTATGTATGGTGTTCAGCAAAGCTGAGTGCCGGCTTCAACATCTGGGTTGTAACAACTCAATACAGCAATATAGGCTTGGGAAATAATGGCTGGAAGGCTGACCAGCAGAAAGGGATGTGGCCAGTTGAATGTGAGCCAGCAATGTGCCCAGATGGCCAAGAAGGCCAATGACATCCTGCATCAGAAACATCATGGACAGCAAGACTAGGGAAGTGATTACACCTCTACACTCAGCACTGGTAAGACAGCATCTTGAGTACTATGTTTAGTTTTGTGGCCCCTCACTGTAAGAAAGATATCGAATTGCTGGAATGTGTTCAGAGAAGGTGATGGAGGGACTAGAAAACAAGATATATGAGTCTGAATAAACATCTGAAATTTTTTCCTCTTTTACAGTCACTGGGAACACAGTCACTGGACTGCCACAATTTTCATTTCAGCTGAATATTACAGTGCTGAAATTTCAGACATAACTTGGTATAAAAATAGGTTTATTTTGCAATCTTTTGTGTACTTATTTCCAGATTAGGTTGATTTGTGCTGCTGTACCCATAAAAATGATCACCAGGTAAACATGAAAACATTATTATCTGGAGAGGTCCCAGACGATTGGAGGCTGGCCCATTTACAAGAAGGGCCATAAGGAGGATCCGGGGAACTACAGGCCTGTCAGCCTAATCTTGGTACCAGGGAAAGTTATGAAGCACATCATATTGGGTGAGATCACACGGCACATGCGTGGTGTCCAGGGGACCAGGCCCAGCCAGCGCGGGTTCATGAAAGGCAGGTTGTGCTTGAGCAACCTCATCTCCTTCTATGACTGGGTGACCAGACTGGTAGATGAGGGAAAGGCTGTTGATGTAGTCTACCTAGACTTCAGCAAAGCCTTTGACAACTGTCTCTCACAGGCTTCTTCTGGGGAAACTGGCTGCCTGTGGCCTGGACAGGTATACCCTTCTTCAGGTAAGGAACTGGCTAGAAGGCCGTGCCAATCGAGTAGTGGTGAATGGAGTTAAGTCCTGCTGGTGACCCATTTCAAGTGGTGTCCCCCAGGGGTCGGTGCTGGGGCCCATCTTGTTTAATATGATGATTTTGATTTGATTGATATGATGATTTGACTGATGACTTAGAAGAGGGGATTGAGTGTACCCTCAGTAAATTTGCAGATGACACCAAGCTGGGAGGCAGTGTTGATCTGCCTGAGGGTAGGGAGGCCCTTCAGAGGGATCTGGATAAGCTGGCCTCTACTCCCAGGCAACAAACAGGACCTGAGAAAATGGCCGCAAGTTGTACTAGAGGAGGTTTATTAGACATAAGGAAGAACTTTTTCTCTCAGAGAGTGGTCAGGCACTGAAATTGGCTGTCCAGAGAGGTGGTGGAGTCACCGTCCCTGGCAGTGTTGTTCAAGAGGCGTCTGGATGAGAAGCTACGAGATATGGTTTAGAGGCTTGTGGCAACACCAGTAATGGGAAGATGGTTGGATTATATGATCTTGCAGGTCATTTCTAACCTTGTGATTCTATGATTCTATGAAATTCTTTTGAAATTTTGACTTCTAAGTAAGGCTTCATTTGCATTTTATAAATTGGTGATTATTATGTCCATGTTAGATATTTGGATGAAAATTGTTCAAGGAATACAAGGCATTATTAATAGTAATTTCACTTTTATTGATAGTACAATACTTCATCTGTCAAAAAAGGATTAATGCTACTAAAGCATATTCAGTATTATTCTAATATGCAAGCAAAATACATCAGGATTCTTTCGTTTCTCTAGTCTTTTTTTGCCTCATTTTGTTTTCTATTTTTCTTGCTTTTGCTGCTTTTTGAACATACTAAGCAAATCAGAAAATAAATTACCATGTATATTTCATCCACCATCATGTTATTCCTCAGTTACTGTTAATATGATTCATCTTTGAAAATTAAACATCTAAAGAAATTATTATTTTCCAATACTGTACAGTGATATACATAACCATTCTTCTAAATATGTACCAGATGAGACCTATCCTAGAGAAACAATAAACATGCAAGCAAAAATGAATAGATTTCCTGCTTTCTTTTCTACTTTTTATAGAATGTGTTGTTAGCATTTTTAACATGGGGGACAATGTCACTGTATTCTTGTGTTCACTGGGAACTTGTGTTACAGTTACAAAATTCAATGTAACATTTGATTTACTTCAAGAAGACAAAGATATACAAATATAAGAATTAGTAATCATCATCATAGTAAATAATCTTGAGATTGTCTCCTGTAAAAGATGAAGGAAACAAATATGGTCATACTATGTTCTCTTGCACAGGCACACTATCTTCACTACTAGTATCATAGAGCATGCACAGGTGAAACGTTTTTAAAAGCTTGTCTTCAGATATTCATGATTTTCACAATATAAATTGTATTTATATTGAAGCTTACCTGATTAAAGCCAGTTCCCAGAATATGTTTTGATCAGTCACTGATGGTGAGGAAAGAAATTCCAATTTTCTAACTTCTTTTACTTGTATGTATAAAACTTACAGGGGAAAAAGAAAAAAAAAAAAAGTCATTCAAGTTTAAGAGCATTGTTCTAAATGAGACACAATTGATAATGGAACAGGTGACTAGAGCACTGGAATCATTTCTGCTCAAATAACTCTGATGGGCAAGGGAGGTACTCTCAGAGCAGAAAAAAAACCTAAAGGCAGTTATATAGAAACATTTCCTTTCTATGAAAATGTTCCAAGAAGTAAAGTAATTCAGTTACACAAAAAACAGTCTAGCATCAATAGACTGATGTGAAGCTTGGGATCTATCCTTTATGTAAATCTATACATCTTTCACAGTCATCTGCCATGGCCTCGGTACAGGGCCTCTAGGATAAGTGGTAGATGAACTGCAAATTGGATTTCAGTACCACAATTTGAGATGCAAAAGCTTACATTTTAGGTAATTCTCACTTTGGTCACCAATGTCCTTGTTAGTTTATGACCCTGCGTATCTTGGACAATTAGAACAATTAATTAGTTAAACTAATTTTTCTATCAACTGTAAAAAAAATCAGATTTTAGGTGACAAATTTCATAAGGAACTAGTTTTTGCTATTTACTATGAGCTGTTTGTCAGGTTTCCAGTGTTCAGCCACTTTACAAACATTTCTCTGAAAAACAAACAAACAAACAAACAAAAAAAAGAAACTGAACAAAGAATTATTCAGTGTATAAAAATATGTTTTCCACTGCCTATTGATTCCATCTGATTTTATATGAATAGTCATGATTTCTAATTAAAGCAAGAGACAATTATTACAGTGCTCTCTCATATGTTCCAATGCATCTTAGATCTATATTATTTGAAACTGAATGTACTCACAACATTAACTGTTACTTCTCATCTTTTTTTTACAATAGGAAAAAATACTTTGAAAAAAATGTTTAGTACCAAGAGAACATAAATGCACATCTTCCTTTGATAGCAAATTACTATCAGTCATTAATTCACTCCCTTAATATTGATTGTTAAAAGATTAATCATGATGAACTAACATATTATTCATATCCACATTATATGTGCATCCATAGGAAATCCATTTAAATATAGAGATTAACTAGCATACCTTTTTTTTTAAGTTATGAAGAGAGAGTTCAGGATATTTTTAATTTGTAATTTTTCTTTAAAAACTGTTTTGCTTTTTATAAAAGTGCACATGGGGAAAGAAGAAGGAAGGATTTGAGCTATTGTAATTCCTCATTATCTTTCATTTTAGCAGGTGCTAAAATGCAGCAGGTATCGTGGATGAACATGGAATTCCTAGCCAAACGCAAACACCAGCAGGAGATAAACAGAGGGTAGAGGGAAGGACAGGTAGCCCAGGAGGAATACAGAGACATTGTTCAAGCATTCAGAGTAGAAACCAGGAAAGCTAAAGGTCAAATGTAATTGAGTCTATCCAAGGATGTCAAAGACACCGAGGAGGGCTTCTGTATATACATTGGTGACAAAAAGAGTCTAGGGAAAACATGGGCACATTGCTGAATATAATAGTGGATTGCATTACACAGGACAGGGGAAAGGCTGAGGTACTGAATACTTTCTTTGCTAGAGTCTTTAATAGCAAAACTGGCTTTCAAGAATCCCAGGTCCCAGAGCCCAGGGAGAAAGTCTGGAGCAAGGAAGATGTACCCTTGGTGAAAAGAGGATATGGTCAGGGAACACTTGCAAAACTGGACAAGAATAAGTCCATGAGCCCTGATGGGATGCACTCATAAGTACTGAGATAGCTGGCAGATATTATTGCAAAGCCACTCTCAATAATCTTGATCATTCATGGTTGCTGGCAGAATTGTCTGAAGACTGAAGGAAAGCCAATGTTACTCCTATCTTGAAGAAGGAGGACATGCCAGCCTAACCTCAGCCCCTGGGAAGGTGATAAAACAGCTAATCCTGGAAAGTATTTTCAGGCATGTGAAAGATAAGAAAATCTTTAGGAATGGTCAGCATGGATTCACAAAGTGCAAGTCATGCTTGACAAGCTTGATAAGTTTCTACAATTAAATAATCAGCCTGGTAGATGAGGGGAGAGCAGTAGATATTCTCTTCCCAGACTTCTGTAAGGTCATTGACACTGTGTCCTATACGATCCTCTTAGGCAAACTGATGATGTATAGGCTGAATGATTGACAGAGGGGTTTAAAAATGGCTTAGTGGCTGGGACTGTAAAAGAGCATGGCCAGCAAGGCAAGGGAGGTGATCCTCCCCTCTCCTCTACTCTGCCTTGTGAGGCACATTTAGAATTCTATGTCCAGTTCTGGGCTCCCCAGTTCAAAAATCACTAGATGGAGTCCAGAGGGGGACCACAAAGATTTTGAAGGGCTTGTAGCCTTTCCTATATGAGGAAAGGCTAAGTAACCTGGTTCTGTTCAGCCTGGAAAAAGAAGACTACGAGGGGATCTGATAAGTGTTTGTAAATATCTAAAGGCAAATGGATGAGGCCAGGCTCTTCTCAATGGTATTTAGTGATAGGATAAGGAGTAATGGCTTAAAACTTAAGCGTGGGAAGTTCTGTACTAACATGTGGAAGAACTTGTTTATGGTAAGGATGACAGAGCACTGGAACAGGTTGTCCATAGAAACTGTCCTAGAGAAGTCTCCTTCTATGGAAATATTCAAGACCTGTCTGGACACTTACCTGTGGGCCTGTTATAGAGTACCTACCTGCTTTAGCAGAGGGGTTAGGCTCGATGATCTTTTGAAGTCCCTTCCAATCCCTATAATTATGCGATTCTGTGATAGGGTGGTGAGTGACACAGGGTCTCACTGGAGGCAAGTAACTAGCAGTGTATGCCGGGGTCAATTCTGGTTCCTGATCTGCTCAACAGCTTTGTTAATGGATGATGGAGTAAAAGTGTACTGTCAGCAAGTTTGTAGATGGCACAAAGCTGGCACAATTTTCTGGCACAAGAATGGCACAATCACAGAATCACAGAAACACCAAGGTTGGAAAAGACCTACAAGATCATCCAGTCCAACCATACACCTATCACCAATAGTTCTCACTAAACCATATCCGTCAACACAAAATCCAAACATTCTTTGAACACCTCCAGGGTCGGTGACTCCATCAGAGAGAATATACCAGAGAGTTGTGCTGTCATCCAGAGGGACCTGAAAAGGCTGGAGAAATGGTCTTACAAGCCCATTCATTAAATCCATGAAATTCAACAGGAAGTCTGAAGTCCTGCCCCCCAGGAAGGAGAAATCCATGAACCAACACATGCTGAGGTCTATCCCAACTGTAAAACAGCCACAGAAAAGGACCTAGTGAACAGCGAGTTGAACAGTCAGCAAAGTGTCCTTGACACACCAAAAAAGAGGCTAGTTGTATCTTGGATTGCATTAAGCAAGTATTGCCAGTAGGTTGAAGCAAGTGATCCTTCCCCTCTACTCAGTACTGATGAAGCCACATGTGGAGTACTGTGTCCAGTTCTGGATCCCCCAGGAGAAGAGAGAGATGGACATACTGGAGAGTCATTGAAAGGCCATGATCCCCCAGGACAACAGAGACATGGACATACTGAAGAGAGTCAGTGAAAGGCCATGAAGTGACAAAGGGACTTTGCAGAGAGGAAGCTGGGACTGTTCAGCCTGGAGAAGGCTCAAGTGGGATCTTATCAATATATTTAAATTCCTGAAAGGAGACTGCAAAGGAAGACTTTCCAACTTTCAACTTTTCAGCAGTGCCCAGTGGCAGAACAAGAGGCGGTGAGCAAACTGAAACACAGGAGGTTCTATCTGAACATCAGGAAATATTAATTTGTTGTGAGAGTGACAGAGTACTGGCACAGGCTGCTGTGAGAGCTTGTGGAGTCTATCCATAGAGATATTCAAAAGCTACTTGGACATGGTCTTGGGTAAGCTGCTCTAGGCTGCCATGTTTGAGCAGGGATGTTGAATCAGATGAACCCCATAGGCCACCTCCAATCTCAGCCATTATGAGATTCTTTGATTCAGTGATATTCAAAAAGACAACAAGATAAAACAATCTGTCTATAAAAAAGTTATCTTCATTATTCTTTTTTGCCTCAGTCTAGGTTAGGAAATTAATTCTTCTCTTTCCCTTCCCCTTTCCCTTTCCTTTTCCCTTTCCCTTCCCCTTTCCCTTTCCTTTTCCCTTTCCCTTTCCTTTCCTTTTCCACATATACATGTTTATTCAATATTCAGTCTATTTGTATGGACAAATACATGCACAAGAGTCTTTCAGATATGGAAAACAGCTTGTTTAATTTGAAAATTTGATGATAATTACAATTGGAATTTTGATTAAATGCAACTATGCCAGTTTTTAAATGACCATAATTTTGGAATAAATAAGATGAAGTAAAAAAAAAAAACAAAAAAAACACAATAAGTAATAAGAAAAGAATAAACGTGTCAGTGATAAGAAACTAAGAAGTCATAAGGCTTATTTACGTCACAAGATTTATTTAAATAGAAATTTCATTTTTTAATACATCAGGAATATTCTGGCACTAAGGTTTCATGTCTGCGGATCCTGAGTTTACATCAGCACACTGCTCTGTGGGCACTAACTTAAGTTTTGGCAGTTTCCAGCTTTGTACAGAGCTGTGTAACTTTTACATATAATTTCTTACTGCTATCAGTATCTTTCCACAGCACAAGATTTTTTTAAATTATAAAATGTAGAACCTTTATTTTGTGCCACCTTTTTAAAATAAATACAGTTTATTTGTGGTCTCGCTTAGTCATTTCCTTTGATTTTTTAAAAAAAGTTTGATGAACGGGCTTTTGTAAAGAGAGATGTCTGAATAAAAATAACCAGTAGGTCAAAATATTTCAAAATAAAACAGTTTCTGCCCTATTCCAGAAGGCTGCTAGATCACAATCTGAGATCAATGGGATATAAACCTTGCTTAGGTACTTTCCTAAATAGTTTTCATTCATCTTCACAGCAAAGTAAAGTAAAATAAAATAAAAAATGAAAAAGAATCCTAACTTTGAAATCAAAATAGATTGTCATACCTATACTCCAGTGAAATTTCCTTCTTTTTTTTTTTATATCTTTGAAATCAGTTGTGTTCAGCACAGTAGGATCTCTTGAAGTCCTTCCTCTGATTTCAGGAAGATTATGAGTGTTTTGGATCTGTGACTCTTAGGAGAAAACAACCAAACATCCTGGAAACCTCTAATATTGATGCATAAAGAATTAGGAAGGATGTTTAAAATGAACTCTTAAAGATCATGATAGAAACATTCCCATATTTACATACCAAACACGGTATAGAAAACTCATCAAAGAAACTATCAAAGGTTACATTAACCAACTTTTAAAGAAAAAAAATCTTCCTATTGTGTTCCTAGTGACAGTTGTGATGATACTGATCAGTAACCAAAACCACAGACTGCTGGCTAATGCTGAAATTAAATGTGTATGACAGAACAGTGATTGATAGCTTTGGATCTGCTGAACTGACAAAATGCTACAGTGCTTAGGATGCTTGGTTGTCAGTGAAAACAGGCAACATAGGGACATGGTATTTGAAGACTTTCTATGACATAATATGAAATGATGGTCAGCACTGAACCTTGACTACTTGACATTAAAAGTGTTAATTTATATGTAGGAATCTGCCTACCACTGCTGTGATATAGGTCATTTGTTGAAATATCAACATAGAGCACAAACCAGCATATGGAAGTCAAACTTTTTGCTGCTTCAAAGACATATGGAACTCAAACTTATGCACAGGTGACTCAGTACAGTAGAGGCTATTTCTGTTATCATTCTCTAAATCTCCTTTCCAAAGTATGTGTTGTTAAGGAAACTGTTTCAAAAATATGTTGGGGATACTCAAATCCATGATGATTTTCTCTACATTCACATAACTTGGAGAAGAAAGGAAAAAAAGAAGATAAATTAACCAATAATCCAGGAAAAACGGCATCTAATAGAATATCATGAAGTATACAAATTGCTTTTATTCACCAGGTTACCATTTAGTCTCATCCATCCTCAGGGTTTTCAGTGCCTCAACAATACATAGCTGCCTATGACCTTTTCTTCTCATTCTGGTCTTCTTATTGTATACTTCTGGTCTTTTTTAGTTAAAACAATCTCCTTCAAATCAGTTTGGGAATTAATATGATTATTGTCTTCCTTAGTATGTCTGTCTGTTACTAAGACAGAAAGTTCTTTGGGCAAAATACATTTATTATTTTGTATAACACCAAGTACATATAATTCCCATTTTCACTTGGTCCTCAGGTGACATTTTTATAGTATCAGAATGGTTTGGGTTAAAAAGAACCTTTAAGATCATCTAGTTCCAACCTTCCTGTTATCGGCAGAGACACCTCCCATTAGTCAAGTAGCATTTTAGTAAATAATATCAAAATGGATATATTAAACTACCAGGAAAAATACGTCCTTCTACACTGTTGTGCTAAATTCAAGCCAAACTTACATTACTTCCTACTTAAATATATTTTTTAGGTGTGACTTCACAGTCTACTCTGAGTTGACTCAACTTTTTTTTTGCTGAAGGAAACGTCAGATTTGCACTGGGCTTTGTCTACTATTTGTCACTCTGTTGTGAAGAATGAGATTCACCCACATACAAGTGTTAAACTTCAGGAGATGCCTATTCACCCTCTACTCCAAACAGAGACAGACATACCCAGAAAATGATTCAATTGTTCTTACTTAGGTATCTACTTTAGAATGCAAGAAATTGCTTCTGGAGATGTCCAGCTCATTCTTTAAGACCAGAAACATATTTGACTAAAAATCACTGTAAACTTTTACTACACATTTATTTTCTACATAGAAATAAAATTTTTCTTTCTTATTTCTACATAGGTATAAAAATATATGCTAAATTAGGATCTGATTTTTATTTCCTCATCTTTTTTTCCGAATATTTTTATTATGGTCACATTTCAGTGATTAATCTGTACTTTCTGGTAAACGTTGATATTGCTGAAATCTTACTGCTGGAAGAAATAATCATGCTTTGATAAGTGAATTTGATCTCACTCTTACCTAGAAGTGTTTTAAAAATGGGTGGATGGAAGTACACTATTAAAATAAACATATCTGTCTTTTATTACTGACCCACTTTCTCCTCACGTTTCATGTAAGTGTTTGTGTCATCCTTCTCAGTCACACCAATACTCAGTAAAACTAGCAAGAAACAGTTTTGACCTATTGATTGCAAAAAAAGAAAATGGTTGAAGGAATACACTGCTCACCAGGTGTAAGGACTGGTTGTGCTGATAGCACAAGTGAGGAAATTAATTCTTCAGTTTAAATCCCAGCTTTTGAAAGAAAAATGAAAAAAGTTCAAAGAGCAAAGCAATAGGAACTACAGATCATTTCATAAGTGTTAGAAAAAGGAAGCAAAAGAAGAGAAAGGGAGATCAGTAATAGGAAAACTAACAGGAAAACAGTTCCATTGTTCTTGCATTGATTTTTGTGAGTACTGTTTATTAAAACATTGTGGATACCAATTATCTTCCTTTCAAATGTTCTGTATTTATTATTGCTTCATTTGCCTTGAAATGATAACTGTAGGCACTTAAAAAAATGGATTCCAACATTGTCTGGTCTCATTGTGCTATCCTTGCCTGCCATAAATACCTCTGTAGAAATGTTATTTTGAAATCTCTTCATGTAACATCTTCATTGATCACAAGATCTTTCTTTGCATGTCTTCTGCAGTACTGCTCATATTTTCTTATCCTAATAGTAGTAATTTGGCGGAGTAAAAAATCACTATTCTTTTGGAAATAAGTTTTGTTATATTTTGCATTGTCTTTTACTTTGAATTTGCCAATCTAGGATATAATGGAATTACAGGCTCTGCCACAGATTTCATAGGTGATTCTTTGCAAAAATTCATCTAGGTTATGGCCATCTAAATAAATTAAAGATGACCTGGGGGACATTCCTGGGAACTATGGCCCTCTGGATGGAATACCTGTTTCTATACTATCTTTTTTTTTTTTTTTTTTTTTTCAGCATACTATCTTTTGGGAATGGTCCCTACAGCTACAGAATCATAGAAAATCTGAAGTCGGAAGGGACCTCTGGAGGTCATCTGGTCCAATCCTCCTGTTCAAGTAGGGCCATCCAGTGCAAGGTGCTCAAGATCATGTCCTGGTGGCTTTTAAACACCTCCAAGGAGGAGACTCCACAACATCTCTGGGCAAACTACTCCAGCGCTCTATAGTCCACACTGTGAAGTATTTCCTGATGCTTAAACTGAACCTCTTGTGTTCAAGACTGTGCCCACCTCTTCTTGTCCTGTCATTGGGCACCATGAGAAGAGCTTGGCTCCATCTTCTTTGCATCTTCCCTTCAGATATCAAAATGCATGGACAAAATCTCACCTGAGCCTCCTCCTCTTCGGTCTGAACAGGGTCTGCTCTCTCTGTTTCTCCTCACAGCAGAAGGACTCCAGTCCCTTGAAAATCTTGGTGGCCTTCCACCACACTCTTTCCAGTATGTCTAGGTCTCTAATTACCTACTGTTATAGAATCATAGAATCACAAGGTTGGAAACGACCTACAAGATCATCCAGTCCAACCATCTCCTCATCACCATTGCCACTACAGGCACTAAACCATATCACACAGCTCCTCATCCAGATGCCTCTTGAACACTGCTGGGGACGGCGACTCCACCACCTCTCTGGGCAGCCATTCCAGTGCCAGACCACTCTCTGAGAGAAAAAGTTCTTCATTATGTCTAATCTAAACCTCCTCTGATACAACTTGTGGCCATTACTCAGTGTCCTGCTCGTTGCCTGGGAGAAGAGGCCAAATCCCTCTTCACCACAACCTCCCTTCAGGAAGTTGTAGAGTTCAATGAGGTCTCCCCTGAGCCTCCTCTTCTCCAGACTAAACAATCCCAGTTCCCTCAGCTGCTCCTCATAAGACTTGTGCTCCAGACCCCTCACCAGTTTTGTTGCCTTTCTCTGGACACGCTCCAGGACCTCAATGTCTTTCCTTTAGTGAGGAGCCCAAAACTGAACACAGAACTTGAGGTGAAGCCTCACCAGTGCTAAGTACAGGGCGATGATCACCTCCCTGCTCCTGCTGGCCACACTATTTCTAATGCAGGCCAGGATGCCGTTGGCCCTCTTGGCCACCTGGGCACACTGTCCACTCATGTTCAGCCGAGCATCAACCAACACCCCCAGGTCCCTTTCCTCTTCACACTCATCCAGCCACTCATCCCCAAGCCTATAACGCTGCATGGGGTTGTTGTGGCTAAAGTGCAGGACCCAGCACTTGGCCTTGTTGAACTTCATTCCATTCACCTCAGCCCAGCAATCCAGCTTATCCTCTGAAGGGCCTCCCTACCCTCAGGCAGATCGACATCACCTCCCAGCTTGGTGTCATCTGCAAACTTACTGAGGGTACACTCAATCCCCTCATCTAGGTCATCAATAAAGACATTAAACAGGATGGGTCCCGGTACTGACCCTTGGGGGACACCACTTGAAACTGGTTGCCAGCTGGACTTCACTTCATTCACCACAACCCGCTAGGCAAACTGTAACTACAATTGTTTGTAGGGTACCAGCTAAGTTAGCCAAAATCTTGTCAGAAACTGCTCCAAATGTATGTAGGAACATTTCCAGGTACTCTTTAATTTAGTAATAGAAGCATATCTTTAAACTTTCACTACCAAATTTCTAAAACTACCACAGTATATACAGACACATATCCTATAATTCTAAGAAACGTTACGAAATGTAGGTTAGGTATGTGGACACCTATGAAAGTCTCAGTAACTGCCTCACTGAACTGCCTAATTGTATCTGTGATGGTTATGTGCATTCTAAAATGTCCACCTGTAAACCAGAATTTATAGTTCCTCCCTTCTTTGTCTTGCAGCCCTCAGAGAATGACTACACCGCAGCCCATGGCTATGGGCTAGAAATCCACATACTAAGACTGGCTCCTGGTCAGTTTTAATAGCCACTGCTGAGTTTTGTGCTGCAGTAATACACTAATCATACACCAGCTAGTCAATTTAAAACTTACTCAGGTATGTCTGTGAGGGACTTTAATGGTATAGATGTCATACCTATATAAACAGAATTGTCTCTCTAGGGTAAAGAAGGAAGGTACTATTCCTTTACTCATACAAACTATGAATTTATAGTCCAGCACCTATTGTGTCAAAATTATTCTCTCCCATCTGGAGAGATTTTGTTTAGTTTTTTTTTTTTTTTTTTTTTAATTTCATGTGGTTATGGAATATTGAGTGTTGTTACTGACTAACTAATTTCAATAGGTAAATTACAAGTGTAAATCCACCTAGAAAAGCCTATAATCTCAGTCTGGAAATTCCCCATTTTCTAATCACAATTTCAATATTATTACCTTTTGTCAGCAAGAGCTAAAAGCAATCTTTTGTGTTTAGCAATAATCTCCTAATTGCTGAGATTTTACAATCTGTTTTTTTTTTGTTTTTTTTTTTTTTGCTACATACTTTTCCTATTTATTATTTCCCCAGTAAATTACACTTATTTATAATTTACTTAAAATGCTCTTTCACTCTCATTATAGTTCTAAATTTGTTTTTCCTTACTTGTTCCCACCCTTATGATTTCAGATTCTTAATTCAGGAATGCAGTAAGACTACTTCTCTGAAAGCTTTAAAAACACCGAGGAATGCCTGACTGGTAAATCGACTGCTGAAGTTTTGTATATGAATTAAGATGTATAGAGAGATCTCTGTATTAAAGACAAAAGCCACTGACCTTCCTTTCAGAGTGAACTATTATTCTTACAAACTTTTTATGGCAGTAATGTTTGAAGTGGTAATATCATAATTCTCAGAGATGGTGCACTTATTACTCTACAACAGCATAAAGATACAGCGGGATGCTTCTATTAGATGGAAATAGACATACAGTGTTACAGAGTAGTTTGCCCTCTTATTTTTCTTTCAAATTAGAAGGAAAATAATAATACAGAGAATCTACTATAAAAACGGAATTGTAATAATGTTGCAGACCTTCTGAGTGCTTTTTCTGCTTACTACTACACTTTACTACTACTCTGCTTTTACTACTTACTACTACAGACCGTCTTCTGTGCAAATATCCTGTGGCAATGCCAGCTTTACTGTCTTCAAGCTTTTCTGTGATTTTGCCTTTCTCTGCTTCCTGCATACAAAAAGTCAGATGAATCTGAAACTTTTTCCTGCTTCTTTTCTGCTAATTTACAATATACTTGATCAACAATGTTCAGAACTCAAAGGCTTAGTTTATAGAACAGTGGGATTAGATAAAAACTTCTGAATTAAAAAAATGTAAGGGATCAGTACCAGTTCCTGAAGCCAAATGGAGTGAGGGATATTGTAACTACAGTACTACAGATGAGTAAATGTACAGTGCCCATACCATATAGCGCTATGTTGTTTCCACTGGTGCGGCACTAAAGAGTACTTTACTGCATTAAATACGATGATCTTTTGGAATCAGTTTTGATTTCTTCATTTTCTTGATCCTTTTTTTCCTCACTGCACACGTGTTTGGAACAGATTAGCTGAATTTCTTTTGGAATAAAAAAAATCCCCAAAACAATAGAACAAAAGTGCATTGACAGTATTTTGTTAATGCAAAATTAATTGTTAATTCTTTGCAAAGAATTGTCCCTGTGTCATCCCCTTGCAGTGTACTTCATTTTCATACAGCTCTCAAAGAAGTAACCAAACAAAACCCAACAAATTATACCTGTGGAAACCTCACAAAAACTATCTGCTTGGATAACAGTAAGAATTTGCTTGCACATTATGTAAGGTGAAAAGAAACTGCTGAAGAATTAATAGTCCCTTAAAAATGAAATCATTCATTAAAACTAACATGAAGAAGCTCCAAATGTAGGTAACATCAGGATAATTTTCTAGGCAGAGTTAAGGCTTCTTTAAGATGGTTTTTACTTGGAATAGCACAAGGTCTTTGCTGAAGTACAGCAAAGAGATTGGAACCCCCACATCAATAATCTGAGGAAACAGTGTTGACTGTTGTGGGACATGGCAAGAGGGATTAGGAGGCTGCTGAGGTGCAAGTATTTCCAGGGTAAAGCTCAAGAACATCTGTGTCTGAAGAGAGCCACGCGTGACCTATTCTGGACTTCATTTTGGGAGAAATCCCTGGGATTAAATATCCTCCAGTCTCTGCTTAGTTACTGTTTTGAAGAGAGCTAGCTGGAAAAGACCAGAAGAAAGACAGAAAGCTAATAGCTAAACAATGAAGACACAGAACAAAGACATAAATTATTCAAGTTTTTGTCCTTGACCTCTTTTACTTAGCAGGGTAACCTTACCTATTGGACTACTAGAGTAGGTTCAAGCAACACATACTGATATCACATCAGCATTTTTTGCCAGTAATACTTCAGTGAAGGCCTGCATTTAAACTCTGAAACATGGCTGAGGAGAAAAACAAGGCTTCTTCACCTGTTGGGATGCTCACAGGGCTGCTTACAGTCTGTGAATAAGGTCAGTGATGCTGTGTGTGATTACACAATCTCCTCAACTCTATGTATCAGTCCTTTCAGCAATGTTACATCATTAATTTTAGACAAATCCTTCCTAAAAATTTTGACATCACGTAAAACAGCAGCTATTGAGGTGTGTAGGATGTTTGTGGTTACTCTCAGAGCAATGGCAATCTTGCAATGTTTGAATTACAGGATGCTTGGATGAGCAATGTAAACATGTAAAGTCCAAGTATGTCATGTTTTTAATAAATAGAGGAGGACAATTTTCTCTTATATGTAACTCAGAAAAACAAAAAGATGTATTGCTTAAAGTGCATACAGTCTGATACATATTTATTACCTGTACTGACTGGATTAGGCCATCATTCTCCTGAATAAGTCCTAGGATACTAACACTGCAAAATGTGACACAGGGACAATTCTTTGCATTAACAAAATACTGTCAATGCACTTTTGTTCTATTGTTTTGGGGATTTTTTTTATTCCAAAAGAAATTCAGCTAATCTGTTCCAAACACGTGTGCAGTGAGGAAAAAAAGGATCAAGAAAATGAAGAAATCAAAATTGATTCCAAAAAATCATTGTATTTAATGTAACTTCTTCATTTGTGTCTCCTTTTCTTTGGTTATTATCAAAAATATTGTCCTTTAAAAATACTTCTTTGCACTTCTTTTCAGAAAATAAATGTTTTAATTAAAACTGAGTTTCCTTTATACAACAAAGATCTTTTCTACAAGTCTTAAGTGCTTTATTCACCTCTTTCTAACACCAAGTCATTTGTATTTTGTTAAACAAATGCCTACTTCTGTGAGAAGTACTTTAAAATGAAGTCCACAACATACACCCAACAAGCTTTTCAAGGTGTGCACTGTAAGCAAATCCAATAGTATGTAAACACCTGAACCTCATTTTGAAGATCTCAAAGGTCATTTAAATGAATGCACAATTAAGGTATTTTTATGAGTTTGATTATATCTCTCTTGAGCTTGTTTTTGTGGACTGAAGAAAGGGTCATAAAATATTACTTCAAAGATAATTCCCTGGCAATTCTGGGAATGTCATCATAGCATTTACAACAAATGAGTAATGGAGAAGAAGAAAAATGACAGTGTAAGCAACCTGGAACATAAATTTAATTTAAAACTCACAGTTTATGAGTGCTCCAACCACATAGTTGAATGGCCAAAAGAAAGAAGTAATCCTTATCTAGTCCGTATCAGTATTTTGCCTGTGTTTGTCTTCTGTGTTATAAGTTCCTTGGGGTAGGGTATGTTTGCCTATCATCTGGCACTGCAATAATTTAATGTGGATTTAGAGCATTTAGGTAATGTTTAAAAGCAAAAAATATTAAACATAGTTTTACTTCTGATATAGACAGACAGAGACCACTGTTAACTTAGAAAGCTTTTCCAAATTTGGTTCACTGCAATCTCACCACAGTTACAGTATTATCACAAGACCAGAACAAGTGTAGGACTGGCTGTGAGAAAGCTTTGAAAATGTGTATATAACTAGCTGTAGACTTCATTGAAAAGCTCAAATATTTTATGCATGACATGGCAAAGCATTCTGCTTTACCTAACCCAAAGGGAGCAAGTAGTCAACCACAGTTCAGTTTTCCTCTCTGTTCCTCTCAGGTAAGTGATACAAGAGTCACATCACAAATAGAAAAGAAAGCATGTTTTGGAATTAGTGTTCTGCAAACAGGTAGCACTCGATTTTACTCTAAACTGAAGAACAGATTCATTTTCTATATAACTTCTAAGAAATAATTACTTTTAAACTATAGCACTGAGAACATTGTTTTGGGTTTTGTTTTGTTTTGCTTTTCTGAAAGTCAGTCTACCACTCACATATACAGTCAGGAAAATATGTCATTTTTCATTTTGAGAATAACGCTATGAATTGAAAGTATAGGAAGGTGTCAGAGTTTTCTCAGCACTGATCCATTCTTCCTTCATGTTTGTAACGAGGATTGCTTTCAATGTCGGCCTGCCCCTACCTTTAGGGAGATGTGCTGCCTCCCTGGGGCCTGGGTCAGGGATATTTCTAGCAAACTTCCTAGTCTGATTCACCTCTCTGATTATTATCATGTATTGATAGTCCAGGCTGGCAGTGATGAGGTCACTGACAGAAGCCTGAGGACCATAAAAAATGATTTTAGGGGTCTGGGGAGGTTAGTTGATGGAGCAGGCATACAAGTAGTATTTGCCTGTATTCCTATGGTGGCGGAGAAGGACACTGAGAGAGCAGGAAAACCCACCTTATAAACACACGGCTGAGAAGCTGGTACAAACACAAAAATGTTGGGTTCTTTGATCATGGGGTGGTCTACTTGGTACCTGGTATGAGGTGTGCTGATGGGTATCACCTATTCCAAAGGGGGAAATGGATCCTTGCTCAGGAGTTGGTGGGACTTGTAGAGTGGGCTTTAAACTAGATATGAAGGGGGAAGGAGATAAAACCAGGCCTGCTAGAAATGAGCCTGGGGGAGCGGTAATGGGATTAGGGGTGAGGCGAGGGGCTCAGCTGAAGTGCATCTACACCAATGCACGCAGCATGGGCAACAAACAAGAAGAGTTGGAAGCCATTGTGCAGCAGGCTAACTATGACCTATTTGCTATTACCGAAACTTGGTGGGAGCGCTCCCATGACTGGAGTGCTGCAATGGCTGGCTACAAACTCTTCAGGAAGAATAGGCAAAGAAGGAGGGGTGGCAGTGTGGGTCTGTATATTACAGAGTGCTTTGATATTACTCAGCTTGTGGCTGGGGGTGATAAGGTTGAGTCCCTATGAGTAAAGATCAGGGAAAGGGTTGACAAGGCAGACATCCCGGTGGGTGTCTGTTACAGACCGCCGAACCAGAATGAGGAGACAGATGAGGTGTTCTATGAGCAGCTGGCGGAAGCTGCACCATCTCCAGCCCTTGTCCTCATGGGGGTCTTCAACTTCCCCAGCATACGCTGGGAATACAACACAGCACAGAAGAAGCAGTCCAGGAGGTTTCTGGAGTGTATGGAGGATAACTTTCTGATGCAGCTGGTGAGAGAGCCTACGAGAGGATCTGCCCTGCTAGACCTGCTGTTCACAAACAGAGAAGGTCTGGTGGGAGATGTGGAGGTCGGGAGCTGTCTTGGACAGAGTGACCATGAAAAGGTATATGTTGAGGTCTACGCATATGTTCCAGCCCAGTCCACAACACCCTCATCAGCGCCCGTCTCGTCTGCACCACCACCTGGCACAGGGATACGAGAAACACACACCATAGGGTGTAGCTCAAGTGCCAATTTATTGCTGTGCAACAACTGCCTATATACCGTGACAAACAACTGCCCCGTAAACCCGTGACCCGTTAAGCACCACCCAGAACCACCCCCTGTAACTGCCACCCACTGTACTCAGCCCAAGTACCACCCACACCGAGTACCGCCCACAGTAGAGTTCCTGGTAGAGCCAGGAAGGGGAACAGCAAAACTGCTACCTTGGACTTCAGAGGGCGGACTTTGAATTGTTCAGAAGACTGGTAGGGAGAATCCTCTGGGTTTCAGTCTAAGAGAGTAAAGGGGACCAAAATGGCTGGTTACTCTTCAAAAAGGAAGTCTTAAAGGTGCAGGAGCTGGTTGTCCCCCGAGCTGCAAAATGAGCTAGTGGGGAAGAAGACTGGCATGGATGAACAGGGAGCTATTCTTGAGGCTCTGGGAGAAAAAGAGAATCTACTTCCTGTGGAAGAAGGGACAGGCAACTCAGAAAGAGTACAGAAAAGTTGTTAAGATGTGTAGAGAGAAAATCAGAAGGGCAAAAGCCCAGCTTGAACTCAATCTGGCCGTGGTAAGAGGAGGACTAAGGAGAATCTCCATTACTTACTGGATGAGGCTGAGAATGTGACTACTGAGGATAAGGAAAAGGCAGAGGTTCTGAATGCCTTCTTTACATCTGTCTTTAAAAGTCAGACCAGTTATCCTCAGGCAACTCCACTCTCTGACCTGGTAGTCTCGGTAGTCTCGGCTGGGGTGCAGACTGAATGCCCTGCAATTCAGGATGACACTGTCAGAGACTTACTACTCCAGCTGGACTGTCATAAATCCATGGGGCCAGATGAGATTCACCCGAGAGTGATGAGGGAACTGGTGGAGGTGATAGCTGAGGCGCTTACCATTATCTATCAGCTCTCCTTGTTGACTGGCGAGATCCCAGAAGACTGGAGGCTTGCCAGTGTAACTCCCATCTACAAGAAGGGTTGTAAGAAGGATTGTAAGAAGGATCTGGGAAACTACAGGCCTGTTAGCCTGACCTTGGTGCCAGGGAAGGTTATGGAGCAGATTGTCTCAAGGGAGATCACACAGCATGTGTGGGACAACAAGGGGATCAGGCCTAGCCAGCATGGGTCCAAGAAGGGCAAGTCCTGTTCGATCAACCTGATCTCCTTCTATGATCTAGTGACCCGTCTGGTGGACGAGGGAAAGGCTGTTGATGTAGTCTACCTAGACTTCAGCAAAGCCTTTGACACTGCCTCCCACAGCATTCTCCTGCAGAAGCTGGCAGCCCGTGGCTTGGACAGGTACACTGTTGGCTGGGTAAGGAACTGGCTGGAAGGCCGGGCCCAGAGAGTGGTGGTGAATGGAGCTAAAGCCAGCTGGCAACTGGTCACGAGTGGTGTTCCCCAGGGGTCGGTGCTGGGGCCTGTCCCCTTCAATATCTTTATTGATGACCTGCATGAGGGCATTGAGTGCACTCTCAGTAAGTTTGCGGATGAAACCAAGTTGGCTGGAAATGTGGATCTGCCTGGGGGTAGCGAGGCCCTATAGAGGGATCCGGACAGGCTGGAGAGCTGGAGTGAAGCCAGTGGAATAAGGTTCAACAAAGCCAAATGTCAGGTCCTGCACTTTGGCCACAATAACCCCAGGCAGTGCTACAGGCTTGGGGCAGAGTGGCTGGAAGACTGTGTGGAAGAAATGGACCTGGGGGTATTGATTGATGCTTGGCTGAACATGAGCCAACAGTGTGCCCAGGTGGCCAAGAAGGCCAATGGCATCTGGGCTTGCATCAGAAACAGTGCAGGAACAGGAGCAGGGAAGTGACTGTCCCCTGTACTCAGCTCTGGTGAAGCCGCACCTCCAGCACTGTGTCCAGTTTTGGGCCCCTCACTGCAAGAAAGACACTGAGACCCTGGAACAGGTTCAAAGGAGGGGTGGTGAGGGGTCTGGAGCACAGGCCTTATGACCTTATTGCTCTCTATAACTACCTGAAGGGAGGTTGTAGTGAGCTGGGGGTTGGCCTCCTCTCTTGTGTAACAGTGACAGAACTAGAGGGAATGGCTTCAAGCTGTGCCAGAGGAGATTTAGGCTGGATGGTAGGAAATAGTACTTAAAGAGTGGTCAGGCACTGGAATGGGCTGGCCAGGGAGGTGGTAGAGACACTGACCCTGAAGGTGTTCAAGGACGTTGTGTTGAGAGATATGGTTTAGTGAGAACTATTGGTGATAGGTGGGTGGTTGGACTGGATGATCTTGAAGGTCTTTTCCAACTTTGGTGATTCGGTGATTCTGTGATTTCTGTGAATGATGGTCATGATAGCTTTTTGCTATCATCAAGGCACCAGTACAAAAGTTTCCATTATCTCCTTTTTCTTCTTCCTTTTTTTTTCCTTCTCTCTTTTTTCTTTTTTCTTTTTTGATGTATTAAGGGTATATGCTGACAGCAGGATTGCATTGATTAAATATCTCCTTTTTAATGTAGTGCAGATTAATATTGCCCTAAAGGTGGAGTGATTTTCACTGTTAAGTAAAAGGGATACTGGATTGACTGTTCACACTGAAATAAAATCATATGAATTCCAACTTTCCTGACTGACTGACAACAAGAAAAAACTCTCATGATTTATTCAAACTTGCTGCTGTGTAGTAATTTCTTATGAAAATTTTCTTCTCCATTAAAAACATAAGGTCACATTCATGGCGTACTGCAATTTGTTCTTTTTAAGTAGTACCAGAACAAATGTTCTGCAAACATTACTTACAGGAGGACAACACATAGTCATTATTGTCACATTTCCCCTTCTATTACTGAATTTCAGATAATTCACATGGACAAAAGTCTCAGAGAACACATGAACCATCATGAACTTCTGCTTCATTCCTAAAACATCCAGAGTTCTTTTTAATGTAATACAAATAGATTCAAAAGCATTATCATAGTTTCCAGGAAATATTCTTCTCCCATGAAACACAGAATAGAAAACAAAGTGAAAGAAGAAGTAGCTTCTTTGTTGTAAAACAATTTGATTTGCAGTTTTACTCAAAAAGAGATACTTTTTCCTCTTTTATGTCCAAAATGTATTGGTATTTTAGCATAGTGGTTAGCACCTCTGATGAAAAAGGAGATCTGGGCTGCTTTCAAGAATGCTTCCGTATTTTATATAAAAAATCCACTTCGTTTATCTGCAAATTTCTTCATTCAACAAAGAATGAGAAGGAAAACTCCTCTCTAAATACTTTGTTTTCCTTGGAGAACAATGGAAATTTTGAAGTCCAAAATGGAGCTGGGAGCTGAAAAAGTCTTTTTTAAGCATATACCTACATAATGGAGGAAAATCAGAATAAAAAAGAAGTCTTAACTACGCACAAAAGTTGTGGTCTTAGACAGAATTTATGTATCTGTTGCAACACTTAGGTTCAGATTGAAGAAATAGCCAAAAAGGCATGTAAGCTTCTATTTAACTTGCTGTAGAAATGCAACTGAGTCTTATATTTCTTCCTGGGAACTGTGTGTTCCAAGCTTTGCTTAGTGCTTAGGCCAGGCAAACAGGTTTGAGTGGACTATAAATGTAAAAAATTCTAGCCATTATAAGGGAGAATTACGTGGTTTCAAACTGCAATAGGGTATTATAATGCAGTTGTCCTAATATTACAAAAATCTTTCACGGAGTTGTTGTTCCCCACGTGTTGTATTGACCATCTTACTCCATGCAGAGAATTCACAGTTGCATGAATTCCTAGAAATCTGTACAGATTCCAGAATGGAGCACTTTATTTCCTCTGGTGTAGTACTGAGGAGTTTGGCTTCTTGTTGCTGTTGTTGGTTGGTTTGTTTTTGGCTTCTACCACAATTCACAGAAATTTAATACTATTGTGTTATTAAATTTGGATATGTCATCTAAAAGCATAGTAGTCTTGTGCTTTTATGTATTTAAATATTCTTTCCTACATTAGTCTTAACACAAATTTGTCTGGTTTTGGCTTGGCCACATTTCTTAACTTCCCTTATTGTTACTGAAAGAATTTTTCATATATTATTTGTTCTTCTGTCATTTTAAAAAACTGGCTGATCACAGATCAGGCTTCTGACAGTAATTATGTCACCAATGGATCTTTTCTCTAATTATCAAATTCACTACTACAATTTTTTTTTCATTCATTTAGCTTTTTCAATTCTTAAAATGCTAGTAAATAAAATACTAATAACATTTCATTGAACATCCATTTTGAGTAGATTTTAACATATTTGTGGAGTTTGTGGAACTCAGTGGCAGGATAGCAGGAAATCTTAGAATAAAATCAACTGGAATAACAAATTCTCCATAACACATAGTAAACAACCTGAAGAGCAAACTTTAAGGTCCAAACAGAAGTGCAACAGTGTCGATTTAAAAAGATTCCATTTGTCATTTTTCTCTTTGTTTCTGTATGGCAGATTTTAGGCTGAATTAATTCTGCTCCAACATAACCCTGGAAATGAATTAAATAAAGTTTTCCATTAGATTCCGTATGACTGAACTTTTGTTTATTGTACGTTATCATTTATAGAACAGGTGCTCTAAACTATGTTCTTGATATCTTTGCATTGTCAAACTCTGTGAAAGAGGAAATATTCTATCTACCTCTCACTGATTCTATGTAAATATATGTAATGTTTGCACATGTACACAATGCAGTCATAAGATCCATTGTAACTGCAATATTAGTCTGGATTATGAGGTAGTCTGGCAGGTCTCTCTAAATACATATACACTGAAAACAGTTACGCTACAGACAGAAGTATGCAAACTAAAGTCAAGTCTAAGAGTAGAGATAAAGAAAGAGAAAATGTAATCAGTCTTTGCAGACAGTTTTCTGGTACTGTGGAAAGGAAATAGCAGAAGATATTGGAGTTTGTGTATCTACAGAGGAATAGAAGGTAGTTTTTGAGAATCTTGGACTACATCAAAGCCATGTACAGGAGAATTTATTTCAGATAGCTCCTCAAAGGAAGGAGAGGGGACTTCTTATCTTCCATATGGGTGATTAAGATTGAGAATGGAATAGGAAAGCATCCAGAAAACAAATGCAGATCAAATAAGCCTGTCATCATTGAGAGGTTCAGTTTGGGAGGTGTGTATGAAACAAATTCAAACACTGGAACAGGCTGCCCAGGTAAGTTATGGAGTCTCCATTCCATTCCAGAGATATTTCAAACTGAAATGGGCTTGGTCCTTGGAAACTTGCTATTGGTGATGCTGCTATAAGCAAGGTGATTGGAGTAGGTGATTTCCAGCAATGACTTCCACCATGTGATTCTGTGGAAATCAACAAAATCCAGCAGTTCAAATTTATTAACAATAAGAGCTTAACAACTAAATATGATGGAAGTGGAAGTGACAGGAGTATGTATTCACAGTCTCATTAAGACATAACTGTGAGACGCCAATGTGATGCTATTTCAAAACTGGGAAACTATACATGAATGTGTACCAATGACTGTATATCTAGTAGATATGAGAGATTATTAATACAATTTTACAAGTGTAACATATTTTGCTTCTATTTAAGAAAAATGAATTAACCATTGTGCAGAAAAGAGCTCTTTGCTAGAACTGAGCATTGTACTCTATCAAAAACACCAAGAGAATAAGCTCCTCCGTGGAAAAATAAGAAGTTAAGGAAAACAGGTATAAATACAGGTTGGAAATATGGAACAGACTTATAACTTGGAGAAAGAAGAAACATGGAACAAATTTCAGGAGAGTTACAAAAAGCATGGAAAGATAAAGATACCAGTAACACAAAACCAGACCACAAGACCTCCTTTCAGTTGCTAAACATACAGAAAACATCTGAGTGACTGTGACACAAAACACACTGACACTGTGATATCCAGTAAAAGTTTATTTTAGTTTAGAAATGAGTACAACGGCTAAAAATGAGTTAATGACTGGACAGGTTTCAGGAACTTCTAGTTTTTACTGAAGCTTTTTAATTTCTTTTTTTCTATGTAAGTTTTTTTACATATATGCAGCTAAGCAATGACAGCTGGTCAATCAGCAATATCTATGCTTAGTTTTTGAAAGCACTATTTTCCTTACATTGAGTATATGCACAGCTGATTCAGAACACTGCATAGAAACAGAAAAAAAAAAAAAAAATTAAACAGAGATTTTAAAATAAAATTTATATAATGTAAGAACATAATTTATTACAAGACTAAAATCATTTTTTTGCTCAGTGAATAAAGAATAACTTTGGATAATTTTGACTAGCTAGGGGAAAATAAGGTAATAGTTGATAAATAATATAAAATAACAATGACAAAATGCATAATTTTATGCGGGGAAAATAAGACGGTATGAATATTAAATGGTAAAAAAATCTGTTTTAATGCTACGTGAAGGTAATAAAATTGTCAAAAATCATGACAAAAATCCCACAAAACCTGTACTTCCAGTTTCTCACCTTTGGGGCTGATATGCTAGAAAAGTAAAAACACAAGTTTGGGCAAAAGAATTTCTTAATCGCAGTGACTTTTTTCTCAAAGGAGTTTAGGAGCCTTAGGAGCCACAAGTCTTTGAGAGAAACATGCTTTGATGATCTGTCGTCCACCTTTCTTACTTTATGCTTTCTCAGAAATGTGTTGATATTTCAGACTGAGATGAGTCTTTCTGACACTTGCTTACCCTGCTTCCATGTTGCAACAGGCTGAGGTGATCTCAGCCCTCAACTAAGAAACTCTGGCCTCCCTGATGCCAGAAGAGTTAAATATTTTTCTTACTGAAATCATTCTGATTTACAAAGAATGTACACAGAAGTTCTATTATTCCAAACACAGTACAATTAAACAACAAGAGAGCATTTCCTTTCTCACAGTTCTATGCCAGCTTTCCAGACAGCACATCAGTCAGAAAGCTCTGCCTGTTTCATTTTTCTTGTGACGACAATATTTTTTCTTGTTTTAATTTTCTCTCGGTTCTATTTGTTTGGCTTCCTTTCTGACTTTTTTTGCTCTTATATATGCAGAGCTACATGCAAATCAGTTACATTCGCTTAGATTTATATTCAGTGAAATCATGGGGTGATAGCTTGTACTCTTTCATCAACTATCAGGAAGATGTTAAATCGCTTCCTCATGTTTCCCTCCATGGAAATATTAAGCATCTTCTTTAACCTCAGGGAGATATGTGGTTGCCCATATGTCAAAAATACTTGGTCAATGTTTTCTAATTTCTACATATATTGCAAAATTAATAAGCAAATAAGCAAGCAGTACATTAGCAGACTAACATCATTCTCAAAAATGTGCATGTGTGTTTTGTTTTTTTTCCAGTCAGATACCTTTATCAAACAGCATTTTCAAATATAACTGGTAAGAACTAGGAATTAGAAGAAGTTATTCCACATTTTCATGTACCTTAGTAAATATCAAAACATTTTTTGATACATTACTTTGCTGACAGAGAGATTGACAGAGTAGTACATAATTGTGAAGACCAGGAGCTTATGAAGAAAAATTTGGATTGCTTGGCAAGCTGAACCCATCCAAGTTAAATGCAAAATTATGCATCTAGGTCACACCTAAACTGTAGAAAACTATACTCTGGAAATCAAGAGCTCAGGAAACAATGAGAGCTGTCATCACATCATAGCTTCTTGTATGATAACTTGACAAAAAAAAAAAAAAACTTTCATTTTTTTCAAGGTACAAACAGGTAAGGTGATGTCTAAGTCCTGAAAGATTACTCTTCTGTAATGTGATATTCAAATTTGGCATCAGTTTGAGAACACAACTCTCAAGATTAACCAAAAGAACAAAACAGCAAGATTAGTAATTGACTTTTTTTACTTCTTGGCACCTAAAACTAACAATATAGCTTTCCAGAAATATGTTTTCTTCAAACACAACAATATATTTCTGTAATCGTTTTAAATAAAAGAATTATTAGAAGAGTTAATGATAAGATAATTAATTCTTAAACTGTATCTTTCGATGGGTTTTTTATTAACTGAGTCACTTAGGAACATATTTTCAGCCTCTGAAAGAAAACACACTGATTTTGGACTATTTGGGGCTCAGTTTGGTGCACTGAGAACAAACATATGAGAGGGTCAGTCACAGAGTGGTGAACACGTTTTGGACATAGATTCCTGCTCTTATTTCACCTAAGTCACATGATCTACTTGCCTACCTAAGTAGTGTAATTATGGGGTATCCCAGTCACTAGGGACATGCAATTTTATCCACAAATGTTAAAGCTCCCAAAGGGCTCAGGGAGGAGTCTTGCTGAGCATTCTTTATAAAAATGGAAAAGGATTATGAAAATGAAATATGGGCCTAAATGCAAATAAATAAACAAACAAATAAATAAATAAATATAAATTTTTTAAACATTCCTTGATTAAGATCTTAAATGCCTTGACGGCATTCTAAATCAGCACTGCCTCACTAGCCAAGCACGTATGTGTATGAGGAAATAGTAAGGATGGCATTTTCATATTTCTCCGGAACCCAACAGGAATGTCAACTGAAATACATAATTGCTGACTGTAAAAATTTTTCTCTCTTCTGAATGCATTTGTGTGGCTGCAACTCTCTTCTGTTTGAATTTAAATAATTTTTTTCTCATGTAAAGGAAAAAAACAAATAAACAAACAAACACATTGACCTGACTCTTCATTAAGGGAACTTTTATTGGTTCTTACCCTATTCCTCCTACGTTTACTCCCTTGCTTCATCTGTCATGATGGCTGATGTAAGAATATTAATTATATTTCTTTCCTCATCCGTTCTGCTCTAAGTCTGTTCTTTCAATTACCATGGAGCAGAAGCCTTCAAACACTGCTAGCCAAGAGACAAAAACAAAAACTGAGAAAAAAATCAGGAAGGAAAAGGAAGTTTGACCAGAAGTCTAGAAGTTGTGTCGCAAGATCTGTAGACAGAAATCTTGGTGCCAAGCTCCACTTCCTACATTTTTTACCAATTTATCTTCCTGCAAAGCATCAGAAGGCTGTGTTTCTCATTCCAATAGATTGTACTAGCCACTGACTTATGGATCATCCTTCTCTGTGTTTGCTCTTTCATGGCATAAGAATTCTTGTCCTTTTGCCTTCGGTGAGCTAACGCTACGGGAAGATGGAGGGAGCCTTCTCCTAGGTAAATTAAAGTCTGATAAAACAGACCACTGTTCTTGAGAGAAAGAGAGAGAGAGACATTACAACTTTTTTATCGATGAGAGCACTAAGTCCCAGAATCCCAGATATCTTCCCACCTTATAGTTCTGTGTGTTATTAGTGGAGAGCACCAACAGTTTCTTCTATATGAATTTACAAGAATGTAACACTCCCATTGTTTACTAGGCCTTCTTTGATAATATGGCTTGTTTCCATTTTTTTTCTTTGTGTAACAGAGTTTGAAAGGCTTACAAATCAATCTAGAATTAAGTTAATTTAACTTCATATATGTATAGAACAAACATCTACATCTGACCAAGGTGTCTAAGCTCCCTTTAAAGTCAATGAAGAGAAACATATTTTTTAGGGAGATATTATTCTGACCTATTTGAAATGTTTACATTAGGATGAGATAAAACAAATCTTGAAAAAGGTCTTGTATTCAGGCACCACTATTCCTTGTCCACAAAGAGGGCAGGATCACTAACTAGGTGTTAGTCTGTGCTGCTTTTGCGACATTCATTCCAAGAACTCTTAGCACTGGTGATCCTGGAACATACAGACGTGTCCAGCTCAAATGTGGGTAATCTCACACCAGTCCTTGTATGAACATCTCTCAGTGGATCATACGGATGGTTCTGCTCTATAATTTATGTTTTTTGCAGTCAAGGTCATAGGTCTGGCTGGAATTAAGTTTTCCTTGAAAGTCCCTTTGTGAATATGACATATGGTTTTTCTAGACACTTTTTTTTTAATGTAAGTACATTTACTTCACACCAGTTGAAATTCCAAAGAAGGTGCTCTGTATCTGTCTCCCAAATATTTTAGTGTTTTCCGTGCTGATGCATCGTAATTGTATCAATGTTAAATACAATCAGGAATGAAAGAAAAAAATGTAATACAACTACTTCATTTTATCTTAATATGAAATAAAATGTTCTGCTTTCATACTTTTATAGCTACAAAGTATTGCCTATTTTTTTTTAAAGAAATTAAACACATGAAGCAGATGTCCTGTGGGAACAATCTGTTATGGTCTGGCAGCAGATTCTCTTTCACTATCTTGAGATATTGTAAGTGAAACAAGTACATAAAGTTTAACTATATATGTAATCATGGAAAATAGTATTTTATCATATTTCTAGCTATCAAATATCCCCTCAAGATTTAACCATTCAGTCTCTTTGTGCTTCTTCCCATTGCTCTACCGTTATAGTACCACTGTCATTTACATTACATACCATGGATTACTTCATTTTAGCAATATTTTCTGGTCTTTGCATTGCTGTTGAATATTCATTTAAAAAGTGTATTCTTTATAGGTATGGATAGATATTTCTGAATCATGTGTTTTAATCTGGAAAAGAACAGCAGTTAAACTTGCTTAGAAACTGTAAAATTAGTGTTTATATTTTAGGTGTCTTCACTGATGATTCAAACAATCAGCCTCAGAATTGCATGCAACAGACATGGGGAAACATAAATACTTAACATCTCTAGGAGCTAAGTCTTACAGCAGAATTTGTCAGTGTGAAGAAAGACTTAAGTTTGAGTCACCTTCCAAACTGCTGGTCAAATTGCTTTAAACTATGCATGAGATTTGCCTTGCATACATCTTACTGGGTGGATGAATTAAAAGACTTTTAATTTATTAAAGACTTTAATTTATTAAAAGACTTTGCCTTTTAGCTAAGGCAGTGACCATGGACAAAACAAATCTGCTCTAGCTGAAATGGAAGAAAGAGATGAAATCTCTCAGGACCTAGAAATGGGTTATCTAACCTTAACTAGGGTAAGATATCAGCTGCAAGAGATGTCTGATGATTTTATTGGCATGCAGAGCATGCCATTAGTGCGACCAGATTGTAAACATCGTGGTTTGGAGTATGATTTGTACTGCATGTGGAGAGTGCACTGTACTGCACTCTCCACCGTCTGCACCACAGTACTTGGCAGCAGGGTTGATAGATCCTTCCTCAAAATCAACATCATAGAATTATCATTGAATGATTTGGGCTGAAAGGGATCTTAATGACCACCTACTTCAAACTCCACAGGCATAGGCAGGTACACCTTCCACTAAATGAGGATTCTCAAGGCCCCATCTAACCTGGCTTTGAACTCCAAGGAACACCATCCACAGTTTTTCTGGGCAGACTCACCACCCTCACAGTAAATATCTTCATCATATATAAAGTAAATCCATTCTCTTTTAGTTTAAACACATTTCCCCTTGTCCTATCATTAAACTCCCTGATAAAAAGTCCCTTTCTGTCTTTCTTGAGGCCCCTTTCCACAATAGTAGTATTTAACACCAGCAGTATTAACAGCTGAATAATTCACAATATTTCAGAATCTGGACTTCCTCAGTACAGTACTGGAACAGTGTTGCTTGAATTTGCTGCCTCCCTAGACAGTTTATTCTCATTCTCATGCATCTTGCCCCTTCAGAACAGTAAAGCTGAAACTAAAAAAAAAATATATTTATTCAGTGAGATATAAGTTATTCTTTTGATACAGTAAATGGTTACAACCAAAACATGTAAAATGCAATCCTAGTTGATCACAGAGCTTCCTAATTACTTAGCTCATCTTGTCTATGAGGGCTGCTTCAAATGTAGTGAATCCTACTTGATTATGTTGGCCCATGAGTTTCAGAGGTAGATTTTGGTGGTATGGCAGTAAAGGTTGAAAATTCTCACCAATATTCCATTACGTGTTATTGCTGAGCACCATATGGCAGCAGAGGGGCAGTCTGACAGAATGACAGTCTGACATGGAAGTGAGTATGGAGCAAAGGTATGAAACTGAATTCCTCCATGTAGAAAAAATTTGCACCCATTGACATTCATTGATGCTTCCAGAATATTTATGGAGACTAAACAGTGGGTGTGAGCACAGTGAAACAGTGGGTGGTATGTTTCAGCAGTGATGACAATGACATAAAAGTTAAGCCATGTTCTGCATGGCCATGCACAGCTGTCATACCATGAAATGAAGAGCATCTCAACAGCTCATGTGTGTGAAACTGATAATGATGGTGACACTATTGTGCTTCTTGTACCTACTGTAGCTCACATGGAAACCAATAGAAGGCATTATTTTCAGAGTAACCTACGTAGAATTCCTAAAATGTCCCTCAGCCATTATATCTGTGGATCTTAAAGCCTGTAGAGAATGGCCTTTCAAATACCAGTTTCAGACACAAGTTTCATTGTGTTTTCTCTTTTAGTCTCAAGTGCTAGTGACCTCTTTTTCACAAGGTAACCTCAAAATCCCATCACCTCCAGCTTTACACTTCTTTTGTGTCCTTTTCTTTCATCATAAAATTGTTGTGGGTTATAATACAGTATAATTTTTTCCTTGATTACTTGCATCTCCACTGTAAACTCTGGGAACAAGTAAAATGACCTTCATCATTCTAAATGAATCCAGTGCTCTTTACTTACATCATAGACCTAACCAACTGTGTGCTATATAAATCCCTGGCTCTGGGTGTTCTATGTATTTAGAGACTATTACTCCTTTGTTCCTATTTAGCCCACTAGCTAACTTTCCTCCACCAGCCCTGGCAGTTTAATTCAGTGGTTTGTAATCTGTGGTGCACAAAACCCTGGGGTTTCTCCACAAACTATTTCCAAAAGGTCTGTGAAAAGTAATTACGGAAAACAAGTCTATCATTTCATGGGCTGACTTTAATTTGCTAGCTAAGGATTCCATACGTTCAATGGACCTATTTTAGTGGAGTCAATTTTTAAAAAGCCTTATTGAAATTACTTATACTTCAAAACCATCTGTTATGTATGCTTTATGTTAATCTCATTATCTCTTGGACATTACTAGCTTTGTATGAAGACTATACATAACATTCCTTTAACAAAGGTGGTAGTCTCAAGAATAAGTTGCTTAACATGATCATGTCTGACAAAAAGAGAAACCCCAGAACAATCACACATTCCTGTATTAGGGCAGTTTTACATTTAATCATAATTCTGTCTGAACTGCTAATAAATATTGGTTTGCAAACTGATCTTAGATAACTATTTGCTCATATGTCTGATTATTTGAGCTCACAGGCACGTGCCCTACTTTATTTACTGTCTAGTCTTTTCTTAATAAATTGCTTGTAATAAAATCATTGCACTTTCATATACATCTTTATTTCTGGTAAATTACACTGGCAAGCCTCTAAATGTGTCATGATACAGTTTTTCTCTGAAATCTCAGAAGAATGAATTACATAAAGTATTTTAAATGTGTATTTAGCTATTATGCATGATTTCTTAATATTGCATAGCTCCCCTCAGCTTTCATTTGACCCATTATGTAATGATTTAAAGATTAAAGTAGTTCCAAAATCTGAGGCTACCCAAAGTTGTTGAACGTAAGTGTTGAAAAAAAGATTAAATTAAAAAGTTTAAATTTGATGCATTAGAAAAATCAGCAGCTTTGCCCTCTGGGATACATTTAATTCTCATAAGCACTGAACAGTGAAACATCTTTATAGTGAAAGTCATACCAGTACACTTGCAGCTTCACACTATGGAGGCAACAGCAAGGTTTCAACCAGACTATGAATATCTTGGAGAACAGCCTCTCTGACAAGCATCTAATCACATATGCCAAAAATCTGTTGTCTATTTTTCTGTGCTCCATCAGCAAACTTTGTCCTATATTTTGAAACAGAAACTATTTTAACATGTGAGATTTAATGCAATACTTGAATGTCCTTAGAAATTGTTAGTCATAACCAAAAGCACCTTCTCTGCAGTATCCTCAATATATTTCCCAACACAGCAGTGGCAAAATGTGGGTCATGTTTACTGGTGACAACAGAGACCAAGACAGCCTTTCAATCAAGCTTGTGTATAGTCATCCCTGACAAGAAGAACTTTTTGTCCTCTGAATTTTGTCTTCTCCAAGGCTAAACAATTTTTAAAGCTGCCAGATTTGACGCAGGCTCTGCTGCTTCAAACTATGGGTTGTGCTAACTTTGCAATTAAATCTCTTATGCTGCAGGAGAAGTTGTCAATTAATGCTAAGTAGTTTTGTAAGACACTGACATCCCAAAAGTAATAGCATTTAATAGTATTTTGGCTTGACAAGTTTTGATAGGGAGGTGGCAGGCCTGTTTAGCTTGTCTGTTTCCTAATTCCTGTTGCTCCAAGGAAAATGATAGCAAAGACTTGTCTTCATGGCAGGACTGTATTCCTTTCTTTTACAAGTAGTAAATGATTAGGGTCTTAGACTTTGATTTGTATTTTTTATCTTTCAGCTATATATTATTCCACAAATTTAAATACCCCCCCCCCCTTTTTTTTTTTTGGTCTCATTTCTGGATAACTTGATCATGCCCGAGAAGTTAGTGACTGTAGCAGTAAATAATAGTGTGAAGAGGCAACTAGAAAGAAAAGTAAGAATGTAATTTGCTTTCCCACAGGTTTTGCTTGTGCATTTCCTACTACTAGTAGGTGGAAAAAAAAGGTAGTAGGAAGGGCAATCACAGGTATGTGTTCAAACTGGGAGAACACCCTGAGAGCAGCGCTGTGGAGAAGGACTTGAGAATTCTAGTGGATGAATGCCAGACATGAGCTAACTGTGTGCTCTTGCAGCCTGGAGGGACAGCTGTATCCTGGGCTGCATCAAAAGAGAGGTGGCCAGTAGAGGGAAGGAGGTGATTCTCCCCCTCTACTATGCCCTTGTGAGGCCCTATTTGGAGTACTGTGTTCAGGCCTGGGGCCCCCAGCACAGTGGAGCTGCTGGAGTGGGTCCAGAAGAGTGCCACAGAGATTATCAAAGGGCTGGAGCACCCCTTCTATGAAGAAAGATTGAGGGAGTTGGGTTTGTTTAGCTTGGAGAAGAGGAAGCTCTGGGGAAACCTCACAGCAGCTTTTCAGCACTTGATGGGAGTTGTAAGTTGAAGGAGGATTGACTTTTTACACAGTCTGAAAGTGATAGAGGAATGGGTTTAAATGAGGAGAGATTTAGATTAGATGTTAGGGGAAGGTTCTTTTCTCAGAGACTGGTGAGGTTCTGGCACAAGCTGTCCAGAGAAGTTGTGGATGCCTCATCTCTGGAAGTGATCAAGGCCAGACTGGATATGGCTCTGGGCAGCCTGATCCAGTGGATAGAAACCCTTCTCATGGAAGGCAAGTTAGAACTAAATAATCCTTAAGATCCCTTCCAACCTAAGCAGTTCTTATATGAAGGTTTTAGGAAGCATTAATTTTATTTGGCTTCTTCCAATTTAGAATATATTTGCAAGAGTTCCCACTTCCAATTTATTTGTTAGTAATTCAGATCTCCATGCTGATAGGTTCTACAGAATTCAGCCATTATAGCTACAGAACACACATGTATATATTTTTGTGTGTTCTGAAAGTTGTTCTTGCTAAAACTTAAGGAAAATTTAACAAGTTATAATGATTTTGCAGGCAAGTATCTTAAGATTTCTGAAAATTAAAATAAACAATATTTTGCAGAAGAAGACTTTCATCTTGTCGTATTAGCTATGGCAAGACAAGTAAACGCTTACTTCCTTTAACAGAAATTTCACTAATGCAAGATACTGCCAAGAAACAGTCATACACTATCATTGATTCTCTAAACTTGTTTTAATGACAAAGTACAAAAATATTTTCCTTTCAGACAAAGAAATACAGGGATTTGAAACTGTTGTATCCACTGCTCTTTCAGATTGTGTAAATTGAGGGAGCAAAGGTTTTACTTAAAAAAAAAAAAAAAAGAAAAATGTTATACAATATAATAGAAAATTATAAATACTCTTTAAAATTTTAAGCTGTCTAGGAAGGAAGGAAGGAAGGAAGGAAGGAAGGAAGGAAGGAAGGAAGGAAGGAAGGAAGGAAGGAAGGAAGGAAGGAAGGAAGGAAGGAAGGAAGGAAGGAAGGAAGGAAGGAAGGAAGGAAGGAAGGAAGGAAGGAAAGAAGGGAGGAAAGAAGGGAGGAAAGAAGGGAGGGAGGGAGGGAGGGAGGGAGGAAGGAAGGAAAGGAGGGAGAGGTCAGGGGGGGGGTGATAATCATGGATATGATTCACTGCCTGAACTGAATTAATCCGGTTGTTAGTTAACTATGTAATTGGTGCAGATAGGATTCACTGTATGTTAGTGGGAGCTATTAGACTCATTTTGAAGCTATAGCTGTTAAAGTGACTTTGCTATGATGTGCAACCATGGCCACAGGGAGCAAATAGCTCAGGTCTCTGCTGCACATAGGAAGCCACATTTTTACTGCCTATATGCTCCTCTCTGCCCTATGTCCAGCTCTGTATGGTACTGAGATTGAAGGCAGAATGCTCAGTGAGGCATTGTCCTATAGCCTGGCTTGCTATCAACCCTTCCATTCCATCCTATATATCTTTCACTTTAGAAGGTCTTCTGCCACCTCCACAAAACTGAATTTTGCCATTGACAGTGATGAGGAACAAAGAAGTAAATAATGTTTTTCCTCAACCTTGGAAGAGCACACGTTTTATTTTGCCTCTACTGCTGAGAGCCTGGACCTGGTTTTGAACAAAAGCAATTATTCTGATTTGGAATGAAAAGGCATTTAAAGCTCTTTTGACACAGCAACACAAAGGGAAGGGTCAGTCTTTCCTAGATTTGGAAATGGTCCCTTCTTTCCTTTCCACTGCCATTTGTGAGAGAGCTGGGAGAACCTCTAATGCTAATGATCACCAAGAAACTCTCTTTGTTAAGAAGATTTCCATAATGCGTACTTCTTCTGAGGTGTCTGTGTCATGATGTGATTCCTTCTGCCAGCTCAAGCGTATCCTCTATCCATGTTCAGAGGCAGAAATCAATGGCAAAGCATGCTGAGTGAATATAATGGAGGCATTCTTGGCCTCCAAAACTGCTCACCCATTGTCAAGGTATAGAAGAAGAGTCCAGTAAAACAGAAAAAAAAAACAACAAAAACAACCCTACACAGTATTGGGCAAAGGAGACTTTTCTTCCACTGACTTTGAAAAGCAGCAAGAGACAGAACAGAAGACATACCTAGGTGAAGAAGTGACTCTCATCCTTTTTTTTTTTTTCCTTTTTTTTTTTTTTTTGTATAAGAATAAGGGAGGAATGTATGAAGTACTGCAGTGTATTGTGCTCTAACTTTCTGTCTGATTCCTTACCTTATGTCACAAAAGCCAAATGAACTTTAAAACATGGAGAAATAATGTGCCTTTATTTTCTAATACGTAAACTGCAATGGAATGTGTAGCAAATTATTTTAACCACCAAAGAAACTAATATTAATTGCATATAACACTGAAAGTATGTGTATCAAAGTTTATTCAAGTCTGACTCAGGAAGCAAAGGAATTCTGTTCTCAATATGAGTCTTTGTTTCCCTTACAGCAAAACATACTTGCATTAGTCATTTCTGGTATTAAGAAACATTGATAATTGCCTTTTATAGTTTTTCAAGCATCACAATTTAGTGCACCTATAATTGAAAAGCTGGATGTTGCAATCAAAAAGTAGAATGCAGAGAGTGTTGCTATGCAAAAGTGAAGAATTTCCTCTTTCTTTAGCTTATTAATTCTCAAATAACGCTTTAGGGCTTGTTGTGATAGTTCTTTACAAGGTAGTAAATATATAACTAAATAGACTGTCTAGGCTGAAAACTAATTACCATTAGAAACTGAAGCATTTGGGCTTGTTATTTCTGCAAATCAAACAACTTGGAATACAATCTCCATATTAAATAAAATGTTCAGTGAACCATGAAGCTCTTCACAAATCTGGACTATGTTTTAAGAAACTGATTTTTTAAAGTTATTTTTGCATGCATGTTCTCACAAGAAGAATAGTTGGAGTACTAAAATATTTTTTTTATTGGATAGGAAAGTGAAATGATGTGATAAAGACTGGTTTGTAAAAGCTACTAACAAGGGTACAAATGTCTAAAATAAAGTGCGTACCTTGAAGTTTTTACAAAAAAAGATAATATACAAAAAAGATAATGGTGAGACATAATTTTCCTTATACTGCAGCAGTTTTCTTCACTGAACTTGCTATTTCATTCCTCTGCCCCATGGAGAAACACCATAAGGACAGTAAAGCTATAATAAGAAGTATCGTCGTGTGAGTCTCAGAATTATGATGAAGTGTAATGTGTTGGCATTTCTAAAGTCCTTCCAGAGTATGGCAAATAATTAATAAAGTTCTTAAGAATAAAAGTAGGCAGTTTCTCTCTTACCTATAGTGTTTTATTTTCAGAGTTGAATTTATTTCAAGATGATAGTCAAAGAGGAAACAACAGGCATATAAATGGGAGACATTTTTGTCCAAAATTAGAGAGGAAAAGAAGAAGAAAGAAGAAGCTACAGGGAAGGAGACTGAAAAATAAAAACATTCCAGATCAGCAAAGCATATAAGGGCTGAGAGTAAAAGCAAGGCTGTTTTCGGAATCATTCTTCAGACTAATTGCCTGATATACTGCCTGTGTTTCTGTCAAAAAACATGAAAGGAAAGTGTTGACTGATTATATGTATTGGAATATCAAATTAGGACATACATTCTGAAATATATGGAAAGAATGAACTATGCATATAATAAGGTTGCATTCTTATCATGGACTTTTGGTAATGATATAAACCATGTAAGGCAGCTCAAGTACTTTCACACAGTAGCTGTCATCTGATAGCTGAAATAAAATATAACTTCATGTACAAAAAAAAAAAAAAAAAAAAAAAAGATGGAAAAGGCAAAATGAGAAAACATCTTTAGATATCACCAAACATAGGCAATGGTATAGAATCTTATGAAATCTTGTGATCATAATTCAGCTCAGTGTGTTTGACCATCAAAAGCTGTAATAAATTATATCTGTTGCTTTGTAGTACCTATGGCGGTTAAGAAAGTATAACAATTTAAATGTATAAACTCTTCATACTCTCCATTCCACATGCCTTTATCCAAGCATAGCAATTTGTTTGTTTGGCTTTGTTGGAGTCTAATTAAGATTGGGACTTGATGAGAGCTCATTGAATAGAATTCATTCTGGATATAAGAAAGGAGCAATAGTACTTGTTGAGGAAAAATAATTGGAGGACTGCACAGAGGGATTAACTCTTTTGACTAAAATCATACGCTCACCTTCTATTACAGGGTTTCTAGACTGAATATTTCTTGAATCTTTGGCTGTTTCAAAATGTTTGGACAGGAAAGAGTAAGTGCTATAATTATGGGGAATGTATGCTGTGTTCATTATACAAGATAAGAAGTCAAATATCTTTTAAAAGCAGAACTTGACTTCATATTAGCTATCAAGTATTCAAAAAATCTCTCAATTCCTTCTTTTTCTGCTCCTCTTTTCCCTAAAACAGCTGCAGTCTCTGAGAGCCAAACACCAGATCTCCCAAAGCACTAACTTGCGGTAGATCTTAGATAGAGCTTTTCCTCATCCATGAGCCCTAACGGGGGGGTGGAGATCTCATCCAAAAATATATCATGTAGCATCCTCCAAGCTAGATCACCAAGGTCAGAGATAGAGCAAGCTTATTGGAAATATCAATAGCATATAATTTTGAAACATCTCTCAGGAAGATTCAAATAAACCCCAGGCTGTTTGATGGGACTAAAAGAGGATAGAAAACAAATAAAAACTTGAGCAGACAGATTTGAAGATAGCATTGGCAATCAAAGAATGCAAGTAATTACCTAATATGCTTATCTGAAAAATATGTACAGAAACAGTGACTGACATATTTTAATAGCCAGTTCTCTTCTGTCTTGACTTTTTAATCTCGATTGTGCTTTGTAATAGATAGTTCTATTAGAAAAGTCTCTGAGTAAATGATAAACTTTTTTTTTTTAACATCTATTGCATCATTCATTGTTTTGAAAAACAGAATTCCTTTTATTCTGTACAATTTCCTAAATTATCGCTAAAAGATTCAAAATATCGAAGTGTAGTAAGGGTTTGAAGTTGTGAAAACAAAAACATAAAGATGAAGCAAACTGATGCATTTACAGGTTAAAATGAGAATAATGGAAGAATAATAGATTACTCAGGTCTCATTTTAGTTACCCTAGAACATTCATCTTTCATTCCACTATTTTTAGACAGTATTTTCCTTAGGAAGGACTTGATGTTAGAAGTGGTCGCTATAAAATACAATATGTGATGTGCCTGGACATAAGTAGAACGAATCTTAAGTGAGTTTACTTTAGTAGAGAGTTAATCTCTTTGTTGGCATATTAATATTCAGTTTCCAGTCCTTCAGGGTATGATTTGCAAAGCCATTTTTAACTGTTGGAATTTGTTTAAATATTTATTTTAATAAAACCACAAAGAAAATATATTTCCTGCTTGAAACAAACCCTTTACGGAATGCCAGGACTCACAGGGATGTATTACTGGATTTTGTGACAGCTGATGTCTGTACAGTAGATGTTTAATAAATGGAGACATTTTATACTAAGTTTTTCAGGTTAATACTTTTCCAGTAGTGACATATGTATTGGAAAAAAAATCTTTTCGAAATGAGGTCACTGCTTTAAAAATGTAAGAAACATTGTCAAATTTAAAATGCTCTTTTAGGAAAGAATTCTGTAACTGCACATTTAGAGTGCCTTAATGTCTGCGACAAGCAAAACATCTGCTTCAGCAACGGAAATGGAAAGTTAATACTACAGATAAGCAAAGAAGATTTTGAAAAAAAAATAAAAAGAACAGCTCTAAACCTTACCAAAAACCATTTGAATTCCTCTTTGATCTAGTTAGTTCAAATGGAACAAATAACTCCCCCTTCCAATTAGCTTCATATCCTCTATCCCTATTAGCTTTCTTCCCCCCTCCCTGTTTTCCACTAGATTTCTTGGCTTTATTTTTGTAGTACCATGGAATAGAGACTGAAATCAGTGTGCACTGTGATCTGGCCCCACACATCCCCATGGCAGGTCTATGTATGTATAAGGCACTGTGTGCTATGGGTTAAAGCTGCAGCTGCTCCCAGATTCTACCTGTCCTAGAGCTATGTGGCCCTGGTCCATGTCAGTCCATGACAATCTCCATTGTCATATTTACTGCCCAACAACTGCTACATATCTCCACAAGGAAGCCATCAAATTAGTTGAGTATGTAATATCTCCTTTCTACTGGTGTAAGTATATACTGAGGGGTTCCACAGCCATGGATAGCGTGGGTCCAACCTTTCAACAACATGCCCAAAGTTTGTGTAAACCTGAGGGTATGCTTGTATCTATACAGCATATTTCAGACACACATTAAAACTATTTCATAAATTTATTCACAGTACGTTTGAAAAAAATATTGGGTGAAAGTAATTGTTTTTTTACTTTCTGCTCTTGCATTCCTAAGGCTTCCCTGGGATTTAAAGATTTGCATTTGATCCTGGGCTAGCTGAATCCAAGTCTAAGAGCACAGAAACTGCAAAATGAAGTCAATGCACTTAGTATAGTGAGACTTGCTGGACCACCACATGAAATACTTGACGAGCAGACAGTGTGGAAAAACTCCTGCTAATCTAGTGGAATGGAAAGAAGTATAAGACTAGGACTGAATAGTTGTGTATGAAATAAAAACATAGATTTTTTTCTGTCTCTGACGAAGGAGGTGCACTAGAGAACAATAAGTTTTTGACAAGAAAAACATGAAATTAAGAGAACAGAAAGAGAGGGAAAATGTGGAACTATACAATTTAAGGAAGGCTTTCTAAGAGTCCATAAAAACTGTAGACCTAAAGAACAAATATGCATTTAATGATCAATGAAAATATTTTTCTGTATCATTTTTATACTTGACATTTGTCTAAAGACTTAGAATACATAGCACAATTTTCCACAACATGTTTCTTTAAGAGCAAAAGCAAAATGAAAATTCTTGCAACAATTTTCCATGATTAAGTCCAGCACAAACTAGTTAAGTATTAGCTTGCATTGGAAAGAAGACTACCTAGTCTATTGCTGTAAAGGTTATGCAATTCCAGCCACAAAAATGAAAGACTAAACCAAAGATAAAACATTTGGATTTACAATTTTACAAATACGTAGCACCATAGTTAAAATGCAAGAACACATTTTATACACTGTGGATTGTAAACCACAATTTTATTTGTATTGGAAATTCTAACATACTTTCTTCAGCTACTGGGTTTCAAAATGAGGTCATATAATGCAAAATGGATTTTTTATATAATCAAGTACTTAAAAGCTGTATTGTATATACTTCTAGATTGTTTGTTTCTTTAGAATCAATTGTATCTAAAATTTGTATGAAAAAATGCTTAAACTCTCCATGAACTGCATAGTGCACTTGTTGTTGTGCAAAACTAATAATAATAAAGGTAAAAAGTCATTCCAGGCATTATCTAAGCATTCTAATTTTTTTCATGTTAACTTCCATCTAAATATGAAGTAGCTATAGAATTTCTTCAGCAAAAGCCAGTTCATAGTCCTGAGTAGCAATTACTGTTACTGAACCAACAATGACACCTGGAAATGGTGACTGACCTGCTGCCTTGAAAATTTAGAGATGGCGTGCAAATAACACTTGAAAACAGTTTTGAAAGGTTTTCTAACAGATTTTTTCTTGTCTTCAATAGCAAGATTCAGTTTGAAATTAAGATATCTAAATACAGTTACAGCTACTTCTAGGCAACTATAACCACAAGAAGGAAGTGCACCATAGCCTGAAAATTAATGGATAGTTCATTTGAAATTCTGTGGTTTACCTTTCCTAAACTTCAGGATCTACCTTGTGAGTACATCTGGTTCCCACAGATTTTGTGTTGTATCTACAGCCAAATGCCTTAAACGCCGTAGGGCACGCAATATGGAAGTACATCTGTAAAGAGAACAACAAAATTATGTCCTGGGTATCTAAACTTCCACTGTAGTCAGTAGAAATAAAGCTGTGGAAGCAGAGGTACATGGGATTCTTTTAGCAGCCACAGGCTAGCACACATTCTACCTTCCTGCTTCTCTGGAGAGACACAGTCACGTGTCATAGGTGCCATGCAGGTATGTTAGATTCCATACAGAATCTAAAATGGTATTTAGGTATCTATGTGTGCATAAATTAATTGTGCCCTTACTGAAAAAGGACAAAGGGAATAAAGAAAAAAAAAAGGCATGAATTCAGTTGCTCACACATTGGCTCCTAATGCCATCAGAGACATCCCCAGATATTTGGGACATCCATGTAAGGTGAGTGGATACAACAGATGGAAAAGAGTAATTACTTTCTTGAACAGCACTGAGGGTCAAATGAACGTGGACATCTCAAATATGCACAGCTGAAAAAATCTTCTGAGAAAGCTGAATCGTGTATGTAGGTCCACTGGTTGTGTCAACTGCATTGCCTAAAATGAGATCTTAGTTGTCTATCTCACTAACGCCTATGTTTGGGTAACGTAAAATAGAGATTGGATTATGCTTTCTGTTGTGATTCTAGAAAACATGCATTGTGCTTGCTGAAGTTCAAAACTGGTTTTTATAGCAGATACAGAACCACCTTCTTCCAGAAGCTTCCTGAAGGGGATCTCCTGTAACCCCACTACTATCAGGAACAAAACAATCAAAGTTGGAAGATGTGAGCTGCATTTTCTCCTAAATGATAAGTATGACTGTTCATCTGATATACATTTTTCCTCCTCTTTTTTTTAGGGGGAAAGGGACAATCTGTGAAACCAGCAGATTTTTGTATGTAGTCTTAGCCTGAGTCTTAAATATCTAAGCAAAATAAAACCGATTGAAACCTCAGTGATAGCATGTCCAATTTATAGGAGGGAGATGAGGTTCTTGTAATATCTGTATACCTGGCGTGAGATTAAGAAACAACAGTTCAAATGTTGATCCAACCAGTTTATTATAAATCCTAATCAGGGAGACAGGGAAGGAAAGAAGGGTGATAGAAAAGATATGAAAGAAGCAAGAATTGTGTAAAGCAGGCATAGTCACCACCAGGATCCAGCAGTGGTCCCGTTGCACGACTTGAAGGTTCGAGGCAAAAGCAGCGGGGGGGGAAGAGCAGCAGCGTGGCCGGCCTTGGGCAGCAAGCAGGTAGCAGGAAGAAGTTGCAGAGCCAATCCGGGAGGAAGCAGCAAGCAGGTAGCAGGCCCAGGAGAGTCCATCAGCATGCAGGAATTCCATAGTGAGGAATCTGATGGCAGATACCTTTGTTCTTCTTCAGCGTCTGGTAGAGCGCAGAGCAAGTCCAGGGGCGAAAGGCAGGTCATGAGGATTCTCATGGCAGAAACCTCTTCTTCTTCATGAGGAATCTGTTGCCAGAAAACCTGAACCTCATGATTGTAAGTCCCCTTTTTATCCTTCTTCTGCTATTGTAGCATTCCTGGGCGCTTGGGTAAGAGTCATGTGCAGCACCTCCTGAGATGGCCATCTTCCTCCAGATAAGTCCACACAAAAGACAGCTTCGCGGCCATTAAGCTGCAGCTTATCTCTCTCTCGTTGCCCCTGTCCGTATCCATCTGTGTCCCTCAGACAAAGAGTTTCTCAACCCTTGCCTAGGACTTGTTTGGACTTGTTCATCTGTGTCCCCAGCAAGCTTTGAGACAATGATGTAAAAGAATAATTTCTCACATAGCATAAACCTCAGAAGAAAACTTACATCGAGTAGGCTTTATCACCTACAACTTTGTTCTTATTTTGTCTGGATAAGTAGACATTTAGATGCAGATATGTAGACTGTTTATTCTTGAAGTCTTGAACCTTTGGCAGGAAACGGACAGTACCTGTTAAAAATTCTAAAGTAAATGCTATGTATTACTGAAAACTGCATAATGATGAGATTGACAGAGCATCCTTCAAAGAGTTAAAACAATTGTGCAAAAAAGAGAGTTTAGGTTTTAAAGAAGAATACCATTTAAGAAGGAGCACTTTGTTAAGGATGTTAAGTGAATGCACAGTATTTAAGGAATATAAAAGGAAAAGGACTTGAGATCAATATCAAACATCAGATGGAGAGCAGTAATCTGGCTTTCATATCTATTTTACCAATTTCTAAAGCAGTAAAAAATGACATGGCTTTGTTGACTTAGGAAAACCCTGGAGACTTGTAGCAGCTAAGGATTCAGACCCTTGTACAATTTCACGTGTTCTGTTTAAATTAGATAAAGGATGAGGATGTTCAGCTGCAAGCTATAAGTAAATAGGCCAAGTGAATGATTGGAAACAATAAAAAGATGAGAATATAGACAAAGGAGAAGAGCAAGAAGACTATTTCAAAAATAATGCAACCAGAAGACATTAAAGTATGTAGTATATTAACAAAAAGCTGGAATTACATTAAATTAATAAATGAATCATGTAATTATAGAAATGTAAAATCCTTAGAGTTGGAAGGGACTTTCAAAGGTCATTTAGTCAAACTCTCCTGCAATGAATAGGGACATGCACAGCTAAATCAGGTTGCCCTGGGCTTGATCCAGCCTTGCTGTCTCCAGGGATGGGATATCTACCACATAACTGGGCAACCTGTTCCAGTGTCTCATCAGCCTCACTGTAAAAGTCTTTTTCCTTACATCCAACCTAAATTTACCCTCTTTAAGCTTAAAGCCATTTCCCCTTGTTTGATCACAGACCCCACTAAAGAGTCTGTCCCCAAGAGGCTGCTATCAGGTCACTTCGGAGCCTTCTCTTCTCCATGCTGAACAGCCCCAGCTCTCTCATCATTTACTCATAGGTGAGGTGTTTCATCCCTTTGATCATTTCTGTGGCCCTTCCCTGGATGTGCGCTGACCAGTCTATGTCTCTCCTGTACCGAGGACTCCACATCTGGATGCAGTACTACATGTGAGGCCTCACCAATGCAGAGTAGAGGGGCAGGATCACCCTCCTTGACCTGCTGGCCTCACTTCTTTTGATGCAGTCCAAGATACATTTGGCTTTTTGGGCTGCAAGAGCACATTGCTAGCTCATGCCCAACTTTCCATCCACCAGCACTTCCAAGTCTTTTTTGGCAGGGCCGCATTCCATCCTTTTATCTTTCAGCTTACATCGATAGTGAGGGTTGCTTCAACCTAGGTGCAAGATCTTGCATTTTGATTTATTTAACCTCTTAAGATTCACCTGGGCTCACTGCGTAAGCCTGTCTAGGTTCCTTTGAATGGCATCCTGTCACTGGTGTGTTGACTGCACTCCACAGCTTGGTGTCATCAGCAAACTTGCTGAGGGTGCAGTCAACCCCATTGTCAGTGTCATTGATGAAGATATTAAAGAGTATCAGTCATATCACAGGCACGTATGCACTTATACATTTAGTTAGCAGTACTGTGATAGAAGTCTCCAAAGTTTAATACAGTAGCTAATGTACTGCCATGGGAATGGACTATGGGATAGGAATGGTAATCAACTACCGCTGATTCACTATCTGCAGTGCAAAACTACCAAGTCACTATGTGTACTGCAGAAACAGAGAAGTCATTATGTACACTTAAGGAACAGAAATGCATCCAAAGTAGCTTGGCCCTAATATGTTTGTGGATATCACCATAACAAATAAAAAATGAAGAGTAGATTTAATCATTAAAAGCATCTAACTTTTGTCCAAACTCATATGACTTTATATAGCATTTGTCTGCATACAGATATTGAGAAGAAAATAAAACCAAATAAATAATGAAAAGTTGGGTAAAAAATCCCAGTTCAAACACTTTGCACCAGTTGACAAGTAAAATCAAAACAATTGTCCATGTTCTCCAAATGCATTCTTGAATAATGTTGGCACCAATAGCCAGTGGACCTTCTGTCATACAAAATTACTCAAGTGTACAATTTTTTTCAGAATTGGGGCCAAGCAGTATAATGCTATACAACAGAGCCCAGAGGCCATTAGCAGCCATTCAGGAAAAGCTCGAGGGACAGTAGTATCAAACAAACTTCTCCATTGGATTAGGAATCTAACTTTCATTCTCTGAGTTGCATTATCTTTGTAGGTACAATGAACACTCTGCTAGGTGTAAAATCTGATTCACTAAGTAAGCAATGAGAAATGAAGACACATCAAATGTCCACAGAGCTCCATAATCTCAATAATTCCCCAGATATTTAATTTTGTAGACAGATGTAAAAGAATGAGTCCCTGAATATCAAAAAGTAGTCTGATGAAATCACTTCTCTTAAATTAGACTGGGAGATTCAACATTCTACGGATTGAAACAAAAGAGTTTACTGTTTATACTTTAATTAAAAGAAAAGATAGCACTACTATGACAATTATGTGATCTAAAGCATAGTACGTCTCCCTTATACCACTATCTCCAATAGAGGGTAAAGAAAGAGAAAAGGTCTCCTTGACCAAAGTCTGTGATGGAGATGTCTTTGGTTCTCCATTTCCCTTGACTGCAGTTTTGAAAGCCAGGTCTTCACATTAAGACCTATGAAAACTGAACCTTTTCAATGATGTAGATTAGAAAAAATTTCAAATACCTTAGCACCCTTTAGATTTCTGAAGCTTATAGTGCTTTATTTTTCCAAAGATAGCCAAAAACCACCCACCAGTTTCCAGTCATACTTAGTAGAGTTGGCAGCAGATTTACAACTGTAGACGAACACTGACATTCACTTTCTACTCTATGGTTGAGTCTAGATTTTCACAGTAATCCCTACATACAAATCAACTACTGCACAGATTGCTCTGAAAGTAATACCTCCTAGTTATTTCTATGAATTCTACAACAGAGACAAAGAGCACAATAACACTGTTTGATAGAGCAAATTCTCAGTTACAAACCATCTGTTTTTCAACAAGAAGTGACCCACTGTTTTGCTGTCACCACTGCTGAAACGCATGACATACCTCATTATGCCAATGTCCACTGTTTGGTGTCCATAAACATTCAGCAAGCATCAACAAATGTCAATGGGTATAATTTTGTTCTCATGGAAGGATGCAGTTCCACACCTTTGCTTCATACACACTTCCATGTCAGACACAGTTTGACAGATTGCCCCTCTGCTGCCATCTACCACAGCAACAAAATGTAATAGAATATTGGCGGGAAGATTCAAACTCTATTGCTATACCGCCAACATCCACCTCTGACGTTGTGGGACAACATAATAAAAATAGGAAGCATTACTTTCAGAATGCCCTCGTAGATTTAGTTTCTGCTGACTTTCTGGTTAAAAAGAAAGGAAGAAAAAAAAAGTCTAAGTCACAGTTTTGAAGGGTTTTGCCCACTGCGTGTTACAGCTCATCATATAGTAATGCAAGTTGCTATGTGCTAATAACTTCACTGTTAGTGTAAAAGTATGTTTATATATAACTATATATGTAAAAATAAAAAGAGTAAGAGACAGTATCAGACAGAATATCAAGATAGCAAAAACTGCAGGTCCTTCTAATGCATTATAAAAGTAGGGCCTAGAAAATAATTAATAACAAGCAGTGAACCACAACTAGTGTCATATTCCTGTCTTTCTCTGAGCTGGCATTAGCTGCCATTACAAATTAAGGAAATAATTCCCCAAATAATTGCAAATAACCGCTAGAGATTTTGCATACCAGCTCAGAAGTGTCTGTGGGCTTGCTAACAAAAGCAATTTCTTAGCAAGCAATATACTAACCCTTTGGGGCTGTTAATGAATCTATTTTGTGGTAAACTTTTTAGCAGTACAGTGCTACAGAAACATTTTTATGGTTTTTTTTTTTTTTTTTTTTTTTTTTTCCTGAAGACTCTTATTCCTATTAAGTTCCTTTAACTGAAAATAATATTTCATTTTATTCAGGAAACTCTTGCAGTTCAATTTTCACTGTGCTATAGATTTAATATTGAGGCAGTTCTTTTCAGAACTGATAATTGTTACCTGCAGTTGAGAGCATTATTTTAGCGTTATTTTAATGTCGATATTTTTCCTTTTGTTGTAATATTTAGTTTGTAGTATTTCTCCAAAAGTCGGACTGCTACGAAATGATTCTTTTCTGTTTTCTGTGCATTTAACTCCAGCTACTCATTATCATTTACAGCCTCTTCCCTACAGAGGGCACCTTTGCCTTATTGGAACTGCTTCTACGAAACAGATAATAGAGAGTAATCAGAAAAATAACTGAGCCTTGAAAAGAGATCAAACTTTTCACAGATGTGAGGACCTTATTTGGCTAGTCTTTTCAATTAACCACGTTTTGTACTACTGTTCAGCAATGAGCAATAGCAATGTTACATTCTACATTATTACAGTCTCTACAAAGAAGTGATGAGATGAACTGGAGATTACCAGGATTTATACCAGAGGCCAACAATGAACAGAATGACCATAAGCTTTTGTTTGTTTGTTTGTTTTTCCACCAGTAATTGTGGTGGGGGGTTTTTTGTTATTAAAAAAAAAGTGAAATGCACACTAAAAACTAAAAATTGCACATGGGAAAACAAGTCACATAAAGAGAATTAACGGCTTCCCAAATAAATTTTACTATCAGACCTTCAATTAGTTACTTCTATCCAAAAGTTGTTTGAGTGGAAGATAAGAAGAACTGGAAGATTTTATTTATTTTGTAGAGTAAGGCCTTCAGAACTGATTCTAAAGTTCTTCTTTGGTAAAAAATATCAACTGACTGCAAGATTAAGCCAAAAAGTAATTTTCTTCCTGATTTTTTGATATGCTATTATTTATGAAATATCATATATATCATTTGTAGTGTCTGCTGTTTCTGAATAAAACTTGCAATACTTTTCCATTCAACATTGTTTTTCAGCTCGATCTGTTAAACAGTCTTCCTTTACAGGCCATTTCACTAATGTGTTAAGACAGATGCAAACATCATTGATTTGTAAATGGCAAAGTGAAAATTCTGAAGAATAAAGAATAATCTTCCCTCTGTCATTCTGTATCTGTCTGACTATTCAAAACAACCTATGGCTATAAAAAGAAGTGCAAGACATTGCATTGTGTGACTTCCAAACAGATCAGTACTGTGTTAGTTCATCTTAACTGGGGGAAAATACAGGAAAACATGCATCTGTCCCTTTGCATAAAGCTTTTTTTATGGTGTTCCTATCAATAAAAATTACAAATAGCCTTGTAAATTCAAAAGTAGTCAACCTGTTGCAAGAAGAATCTAGCTTTCCCAGGCTGATTCCTGGGACTAATACAGGGTGTTTGTGAAGAATCTAACTCAGAAGCCATCAAAGAATGTGCCCTGAGTTCCTTGCATTTCTCTAGAAAACTCATAGAGAATGCATTCATGTTTAGATTTTCAGCTTCAAATACCCAGCACAAAAGCACAAGAACGCAAAAACCTGAATCTCTTGTCCAACCTGCTAAATTAATTAAGCAGGACATGTATTTCTGAGTAATACTTACAGTAACTGGAAAACTGTTTTAGAGAGTATTTTAGCAAGCTCTCCCTGTGTTACAGTTTTACTTCCTTTTTCTTTTCAAATTATAGGCTGAGGCTGAATTCCTCACTCATTAAGACAATTTATTTATTTTAAGATTTCATTTCTAGAAGTTAGTAGAAATATTGCATAGTAATGATGGCGAGATCAATAGCTTGTTCTTATGAAAGTGACCAGTATTAATATGCTTCAGGACAGTTACACTTGTGCTAGTAAATCAAACAATGCCAGGTATGTTGCCGGATCTATACTATAAAAACATTCAAATGGTCCCAAGTACACTTTAGACATAGCATCCTTAAAAAAAAATTCTTGGGTGTAGTTTGAGGAAGATGCATGCTGCATGTACCTGAGACCCTGCCCAGCTGGCATGCAGGTGCTACCACTTTCTTCTGGGAGGACTGCCAGTACATGTGTGTGCTAGTTGGCTTTATTGCTTAGGAATATTCCCAAACAAGTTTAACATCCTAGCATGTAGCCTCTGAATCTGTATCTACTGCAAACATTGTATGTCACTGTATTTAAAAGTATTCAGCTATTGGCCCTTACTTGCAAACTGTGTGCTGAGTTCTAAATTGATATCACTAGGAAGCAAAATACTCAAGAACACACTTTTCTTGATTATATGTATGGTTATATGCATTATTTTCCTTGTTACTGCTTCAACTTCATAGTAAAAGATAAAACCTGGTTTCAAAGCAGGCACATAAGTACCAGTGGAGAACAAAAAGTGCTGCTTCACCTCAAGTACTGTGTGTAGTTTGGGTGCCACAGTATAAAAATGACATGAAACTATCACAGGGCTATGAAGATGGTGAAGGATCTAAGTAGGCAAGATGTATGAGGAGCAGCTGAGGTCCCTTGGTTTGTTCAGTTCAGAGTAAACAGGGGAGGCCTCATGGTGGCCTACAGCTCCTCGAAAGGAGAAGGTCAGGCACTGATTTCTGCTCTCTGGTGACAGCAACAGGACCTGAGGGAATGGCATGGAACTGTGTTTCAGTAAGGTCAGGTTGGGCGTTAGGGAAAGGTTCTTCATGAGAGAGTGGGGGGCATGGAACAGGCTCCCCAGCACAGTGATCACACCCCAGAGTCTGCTGGAGTTCAAGAAGTGTCTAGTGAAAGCTCTTAGGCATATGATCTGATTTTTCGTCAGTCCTACATGGAGCCAGGAGTTACACTCAATATTCCTTGAGGGTCCTTTCCAACTTGGGATATTCTGTGATTCTACAATTAGATGTATCCATGAGGCATAACACAGGAAGATGAGAAAGGGACGGAGCAGCCCAGATGCAACAGTTTCTCTGAATTTAGCCCTTAAAACTGTCTTTTCTCACACAACTTTTCATAGAATCAGAGTCATAGAATGGTCTGGGTTGAAAAGGACCACAATGATCATCTGGTTTCAACCCCCCTGCTATGTGCAGGGTCACCAACCACTAGACCAGGCTGCCCAGAC